>NC_045428.1:479405153-479711403 GCF_902635505.1 Sarcophilus harrisii | reverse complement strand
CTTATAGTTCTCTAAAAAATCTCTGGTAATTTACAATGCATTTCTGTTTAGCTAATTCCTCCTTCACTTCCCTTCAATTCTGGGCTTATATAGTTGATTTGTTGAACCTAAGTGGAAGACTTTACATTTTCTTTTGTTCTCATGAAATTACATCTTGTTAAATTTGACCCAGCATGTGGTGATCTTTCTGGATGCTGATTTTGTCATCCAGTGTGCTCATTATTCCTCTCTGCATCATGTCATATGAAAATTTGATAAGCATGGAATCAATGTGTTCATGAGAATAGAGTCCTTCAGCTTTCCATGAGGAATAGTGCCACTTCATTAATCAACATCCTTTTTGTATGGAAATTCAACTAGTGTTTGAACATTTAGTTCACAGGTATAATTGCATTTTTTCTGCAGAGGGATTATGGTGTATTTTGATAACTATTCTCCTTAATCCACACTCCACCCTGTCCAGATGAAAATGAAATCAAAGCAGTTTGTATTATGTAAACATATATGCAGATTTATATTTACCATCTATCTATCCAGCCATCTGTCATCTATTAAAACATACATTTGTATTGAATTTATTTGGCACAGGGAAATTCCAGTGAGAAAACTCCCTCTAGTAATGTGGATTAATACTTAATTTTCTTTCTTTCTTTCTCTGTTTCTTTCTTTCTTTCTTTTTTTATTATAGCTTTTTATTTACAAGTTATATGCATGGGTAATTTTACAGCATTGACAATTGCCAAACTTTTGTTCCAATTTTTCTCCTCCTTCCCCCCATTCCCTCCCCCCACCCATGACAGGTTGACCAATACATGTTAAATATGTTAAAGTAATACTAAAGTAATACTGTTAAAGAATTGTCTAGGATATTGAAAAGTTATACAATGTATGCTTGTCACATAACTAATATATATCAGAGGCAGGACTTGAAAGAAAGACTTGATGTTTCCAAGGTCAGTTCTCTATCCATTATGCAACTGTTTGTCTTAATATTTTACTCTTTTACACACATACATATATATATATATATATATATATATATGCATTATATTACATATATGTATATTTTATCACCCATATACCTACATATGAATATAAGTGCTAATGTATATCACATTTATTTGTAGTTGTGTCTCATTATCCCTACTAACTTGTAAGTTCTTGGAAAGTAAAGATAATGTCTTATTTATATTTTTTATCTCTTACAGTGTCTAATGCAATGAAAATTCAGTAGCTGGTAAAAAAAATAAATAATGAGTAAGTGAATGAGTAAATGTTTTGATAGAATCTAAATACTTTGATTTAGATCATTTTCTTCATTTACCTGTTCAGTTAAATTATCAAAAAAGTAAGGAATATCAGTCACATATGACTGATTTTGAAGAAATCCTTATTGCTTTAATGTGATTACCAGAAATTTTCTAAATGCCCAAAAGACATCAATATAATAATGACTTCTAGAACTTCATTGGATATTGATGTCATATTCATTGATCTTTAGTCTTCAAGAGATTGTGAATGGGAATAATGTATTAATATACCAATGTTTGAATTGTCCTTGATTAAAAACTATATTTCTTTTGTTTTATGGAAATGGCTTTAAATAAAACCTCTTTTCATTTCTCATTTCAAAACTAAGAATGGTGAAAGAATTTGTAGAGAAAGAAAGCATTTTTCTCAAAGTTTTAATTTCCTTAATGAGATAACAATGTGATTACCAAGTAATATTTTCTTTTTATACTATAGGTCAGGATGGATCATGTCAAAAGAAGATATCATCTAGAAGTAAGATTATTGTTCAAAATTCTGTTAATCACTAAGACTGCCTAGGATTACTATTTGTTAAGGCAATATTCTTTTAAAAATAAATCTAGGGGCAGCTAGTTGGTGTAGTGAATAGAGCACCAGCCCTGATGTCAGGAAGACCTGAGTTCAAATATGGCCTCAGTCACTTAATATTTCCTGGATGTGTGACCCTGGGCAAGTCGCTTAACCCCAAATGCCTCAGGAAATAAAAAACCCTAAAGTAATTAAGTAGTTATCTCCAATCAAATAATCATGTTAACATTATAGTACTAAGGAAACATGAATAAGTTTCTAATTAGAAAATAGAAAAGATTCCTTTAAATTTAACTTGACCAAATATAATACATCTCAAAAGTCAAGATTAATTGCATGTAACTTTGTTTGTGCATATCATCCTAATAGATGAGAAATGTTTAATAGTCAACCTTTAAGAATCTCCCAATGTGTCATTTCTCATCATGTAGAATAATTTTTTGCTATCTTTAGACATTCCACATTATCAAAGTGAAATAGAGGTGAAGAAAGTAAGATCAAAAATTGAGTTTTTGTCTCTCAAGGCATCCTTGATGAATACACATATCCAAAGCATTTGTATTTTATCTCTCATATCCAAAGAACTTGTATTTTATCTCTCTATGTGAACTTTTGCCCAGGTTAACTAGTCAGAAACATGAGTATCTACAGTGATTTGAGCTACAAATTTCTGTGTTCCCTTTCAATCCTAAACTTCTATTATTCAAAAATACTTGTTTTACATAATTGTTTTCTACATATTTTTGTTTCAAGACTTTCATAAAATGTAAATTATTGATGTAAAACACTCCATTCTGTTGAACAGCATTTCAGTGACTATTTATAATCAACCCCACTATAATTTAGAACTGCAATTAGTTTTGTTATTTTCTATTTTTTTCCTAAATACTAAGAGCAAAGTTTATTTCCATGTGAATAACATGGTCAAGGGCAATGAGCAGTTTTATCTTCATGAAGCATTGGCAATTGAATGAAGATGTGGTAACACCTCAATGTCAAAGTGATGGAATAAATCTAAGGCTTAAAGTTGAAGGGTGGTTCAGAGGTTACCAATTAAATTGTTCAACCTAATTTCTCACCTTAAAACTTGACAATTATGAAGAATTTCTCCTAAGTGAGCAATTTGATGTTTTTTTAAAAAAGCACACCAATGCAAGGACAGATGCACTGAGACAGACAGAAACAGGCCCAGAGACAGAGACTCACAGAAAGAAAAGATAGAAAGAAAGATGGGAGGGAAGAGGGAAGAAAGGCAAGCAGGAGGGAGGGAAGAAGGGAAGAAACAAGGAAGGAAGGAAGGAAGGAAGGAGGAATGGAAGGAAGGAAGGAGGAATGGAAGAAGAGAAGAATGAAGAAAGGCAAAGGGAAGAAAAGAAGAAAAGAGAAAGAGGGAAGGAGGGAAATAAGGAAGGAAGCAGGGAAGGAAAGAAGAGAAAGAAAGGAAACAAGGAATAAAACAAGTAGGGAAGGAAGGAAAGAAAGACAGAAGAGAGGAAGTGAAGGAAGAAAACAAAAAAAGGAAAGAGTAAAAGAAGGATAGAAGGAGTTATTTATTAATTCTGTGACCATGCAAAAAATTAAAAAAAAAAAAAAAGAATGGTGGTTTCTACTTTGAATTCTTTTAAACCATTCTGTAACATATTATTGAAATAATGAATATCTATCATGGCAAGTCTAAAAATCTCAAGATGTTATGACTTCATCAAGAATAAATTATGTAATGTAACCTAATTTCTTCTTTACCAAAAAATCGGCAGAACATTATAAACAAAGCATAACATAACATTTTACTTCAACAAGTCATGTAACAAAGATTGCCATGTTATCTCACTAAACAAAATGAAGAGATAATGATAGTGCAATTAATTAGATTCAGAATTTGTTGAGTGAGTGGATTTAAAATTTTTTTTAAATCTCTAATTTTAAAGTGGATTATCTGAATAATCTAAAGATTATTTATTAAATATTTAATAAAATTTAAATATAAATTTTTTTAATTAATAATTAAATATTATTAAATAATCTAAAGATTATCTAAATAATCTAAAAGTAGATTACACTCATCCTAAAGGGAAGTCCCTAGTGACCTTTCTCCTATGCTATTCAAAACTCTATTATATTCACAACTCAAAGAGGGAGATGCACATGTGCTTAGTTCTCCCAAAGTTCTGTAATGTCTCTCTTTCTTTTTAAATATCTTTTTAAATTTATTGATTGAACTAAATATAAAATAACAACAAATAGAATAAAAAAAAAAGAAAGACAGAAAAAGAAAAAACAAAACAAAACATTGTCATGTGTTCAGCAGAATACTGGAAAGGATTCAAAATATATAACAATAAATTTTCATTTCAAGAAAGCATTTCTAATAATAGAAGAAAATATGTTCATGAGTGTCCATCTTTTCCTTGCTTTCTTTGGATGTTATTCTTTTGTTCTGTGCTATGCTCTTTTCTTTTTTTTTTTCTTTTCATCCCCTTACTTCCCACTTCCCTCAAAAAGACTATGGTTAAGCATAGATGTATTTTATATATAATATATATATATATATATGTATATATGTGTGTGTGTGTGTGTATGTATATACACACACATATATATATAATACAAACATACATATATGTATATATGTGTGTATAACATACATGTACACACACTCATAATCACACTGACCCACAGATCCACAGGTACACATATTTACATATTTACATGCATCTAAAACAATATATATGACTGATATATAATATAGATTTTGCGAAAAAAAAACCAAACAAATTCTGCCCTATTTTCCTCTAAAAATTCAAATTTATAACATATTTTTCCTTCCCGAACCTTCTATTTGAAAATTTTAATTTCCTTGAATCTTCCTTCTTCTTGGATTTATTTCTTTTTTTTCCATGTTTTTCCTTTTCATTTTTTCTTTTTCCCCTACTACTCCCAAAAACCTTCATAATTATTTTAATATAAATATAAATATATATGTATGTATGTATATGGCTGTGTTTATGTATGTATATAACATATATACATATTATAATTTTTATATTTGATAAAAAAAACCAAACGCCAAGATTAAAGGAAAAAAAATTTAAAATGTTACAATAGTGTTCCTTTTTTTTCTATTAAACTTTTATTTAAAAAAATAAATTATAACACAAAAATAGAAATGAACAACCAAAAAATTTTTTCTATTAAATAACCTTTTTTATTTTATTTTTTACATAACTTTTTTTTTACAAGTATATCTTAATTTTTCATGTTACCTTTCAAACTTTCTTTTTCCCTCTTCTACCCCCCTCCCCAATCATAACTATAATTAAATATTTAAAGTATTATTAAAATATATTATATACCATATATTTTCTCACAAGAAAAATTGGCTTAAAAAATAAAAAATCTGCAAAGGAAAATAAAAAGAAGGGGAAAAAAAACAGGAAGGAATTAAAAATGCTTTTTTTTTTTTTTCTAAAGCTTTTTTTTTTTGTCTTTGCTTCTTTTTTTTTTTTTTTTTCTTTTATTTAATAGCCTTTTATTTACAGGATATAAACTGGGTAATTTCAGACTTTCCAAAACTTTGTTCCAATTTTTCCCCTTTCCCCCCCCCTCCCTAGATGGAAGGAGACCAGTAATGTTAAATATATTAAAATATAAATTAAACAAATAATATATTAAAAACGTTATTTCTTGAAAAAAATGACCCTGAAATAGTAAATTACAAGGAAATAAAAATGCAAAATTATAAATATGGGATTAAAATTCAAGTTTTTTTGTCTCTCGGTTTTTTCTATACTAAGTTCAATTAATTTCCTCCAAAATTTTGTTAATTTTTAATTTTAATGAAAGGTACTTAATTTTTTTAATATAAATGATCCTGGGTTCCATTTCCTAGAAGATGTAAGTCTTAGGCCCTGAAATTATCCGTTGGTATTTTTAAGAACAGTAATTTCCATAATTTTCTTTTCACAATTTATTCAACCATTCTCCAATTAATATTAGTTTATTTTTAGACTCAAAGGGTTTCCCAAAATTCATGCACATTAATTTTTTTTTATAATTCTTTTGGGTATTCCCAGTAGTCATGTGGATCAAATTTTGAAATTATCTTTTGACATTTTTAAACTTCCAAAATTTATTCCCGTTACAACCCCAACAATGCATCAATGTCCCAGTTTTCCCCATCCCCCCAACAATCATCATTATTTTTCCTTATCTTAAAATCCAGGTGTGTGGTATCAGGTTTCTTTTTGCATTTCCTATTAAAATGTTGGGTCTTTTCATTACTAAAATATTTCAATTTTTTTCATCTAAATTGTTGTTCTATCCGACCATTTTCAATTGGAGAATCGTTTTTTATAAATTAGAGTTAATTCTCATATATTTTGGAAATGGGCCTTTATCAGAACCATTGACTGTAAAATTTTTCCCATTTGCTTCCCTTTAATCTTGTCTGCATTAGTTTTGTTTGTACAAAACTTTTCAGTTTGGTAAATCGAAATTTTTTATTTTATGATCAGTAATGATCTCTAATTTCTTTGGTCATAAGACCTTCCCCCTTTACAGGTCTGAGAGGTAAACTATCCTGTGTTCCTCTAATTTATTAATAATTTCATTCTTTATGCCTAGGTCATGAACCATTTGACCTTATCTTGGTGTACGGCGTTAAGTATGTACAATCCTAGTTACTGCCATATTGTTTCCAATTTTCCCAGCAATTTTTATCAAACAGTAAAGTTCTTATCTCAAAGCTGGGATCTTTGGGTTTGTCAAAGACTAGGTTGCTATATTTGTTGACTGTTTTATCCCGACCTAATTATTCCACTGATCAACTAATCTTTCTTAGCCAATAAAATGTTTTGGTAACTGCTGCTCTATAATATAATTTTAGATCTGGTACAGCTAAGCCACCATCATTTGATATTTTTTTCATTAATTCCTTGAAATTCTTGACCTTTTGTTTTCCATATGAACTTTGTTTTTATTTTTGATATTAAAATAGTTTTTTAATCTGATTGGTATATAAATAAATAGATTAATAATTTTCATCTTTATTATTTGCTCCCTTTCAAAACATTTAATATTTTCAATTGGTTAGATGGGACTTAATTTGTTAAAAATGGTCTTAATTTTGCTCATAATTTCTGTTTTCCGGCAATAGATTTAAATTTTTTATTATCGGTAGTTACTTTAAATGGAATTTCTCTTTTATCTCTGACTTTGGTTTTTTGTGATATAAAGAATGCTGATGACTTATGTGGGTTTATTTATAAACAAACTTTGCTAAAGTTTGGATTATTTCTAATAACTTTTTAGAAAATCTCTTGGGGTTCTCTAAGTATACCATCTGTCATCGGCAAAAGGTGATAATTTGATTTCCTCATTGCCTATTCTTATTCCTTAATCTCTTTCTCAGCTCTTATTGCTATATAGGTTTCTAATACAATATTAAATATAACGGTGATAGTGGGCAACCTTTTTCCTCAAGATCTTATTGGGAATGGTTGGTTTATCTCCTTACATATATCACTATGGTTTAAATGATGCTGGATTATTTTAAGGAAAAGTCCATTTTTCCCTATACTTTCAAGTGTTTTAATAGGAATGGATATTGGATTTTATCAAATGCTTTCTGCATCTATTGAATGATCATATGGTTTTTGTTAATTTGGTTTTAACTTGCCAATTATATTGATAGTTTTCTAATATTACCCCCCTGCATTCCTGGTATAAATCCTACTTGATCATGTTATTATCTTGGGATGATTTTCTGTGTCTTTTGCTAATATCTTATTTAAGTTTTAAATCAATATTCATTAGGGAGGATTGGTTAAATTTTCTTTCTCTGTTTTTCATACCTGGTTTTAGGTATCATACCATTCTGTGTCTTAGAAGGAATTTGGTAGGATCCTTATTCCCTATTTTATCAAATAATTTATATAGCATTGGGGCCAATTGTTCTTTAAATGTTTGGTAAAATTCACATTAAATCCATCGGTCCTGGGGTTTTTTTGGGGTTTTTAATTCCTTTCTATTTCTTTTCTGAAATGGGACTTTAAACAATTTACTTCCTCCTCTTTAGTCTGGGAATCTTTTTTTTGGGTATCATCCATTTCCTTAGGTTATCAAATTTTTAAAAACTTGGGCAAAATAACTCCCTTTTATTTCTCTAATTTCCTCTTTTGGTGAAAGTTCTCCTTTTCATTTTAAGACTACTAATTTCATTTTCCTCCCTCCTTTTTCTAATCAGATTTCCCAAAACATCTATTTTTATTGGCTTTTCATGAACCAACTCTTGTTTTATTAATTGTTAAAGTTTTTTTTACTTTCAATATTTTAATTTCTCCTTTTAATTTTAAATTTCAATTTAGTATTTGATTGGGGGTTTTTAATTTTCTTTTTAGTTTTTTAGTTGCAAGCCCAATTCTTAATCTTTTCTTTCTCTTTTATTCAAGTAATCTAAGGATTAAAAATTCCCTCTTATTACCCTTTGGCTGCATTCCCAAATTTTGGTAGTTCTCATCATTGTCATTTCTTATGTTATTAATTGTATCTATAATTTGCTCTTCAAATCGTTCTTTAAGATGGTTTTTTGGTTTCCAATTACTTTTTGGTCCAATTTCTCCCTAATTTTTGTTGAATATAGTTTTTATTGCATCATGATCTGAAAAGAAAGCATTTACTATTTCTGCTTTCTTGCATTTAATTTATCTTTATGTCTAAATATGGTCAATTTTTGAATAGGTTCCATAACGGAAGAAAGTTATTCCCTTCTATCTCCATTCAATTTTCTCAAAGATCAAACATACCTAATTTTTTCTAAATTCATTTAATTCTTTAATTTCTTTCTTATTTGTTTTGTGGTTTGATTTGTCAATTCCAGGTCATTAATTCCTATATTATTTTTTTATTTCTTCTTGTTTAACTTCCCTTTGGAAGTTTCCTCCCTTTTCTTATTTTAATAATTTTGCTTGTTGTTTATGCTCCCCCTTTAGCAGGTGTAGCCTTTTACCTTTTAATTAGTCTTTTTCTTTTGTGTCTGAAAAGGAAAGGGCTACCCCTTTTGCTCCCGAGCATAATAATTTTGCTCCACCTTTTTACCTTTATTATTTTCTCCTCTTTAAATTGTTTCTTGTTGTTTTGGGGTTGCTTTATCCTCTTTTATCTCCTCCCTTTTGGGGGGTTTTCTTCGATTACTCTTTTTTCCCTCCTCCCTAAAACCCAGAAGTTTTTTTCTTCCTCCCCAATCTTTTTTTCTTTGACCCCCTCTTGTATCATGATATTTCCTCTTTTTCCCTCCCTCCCCACCCTTTAGTTTTCCCCTTTTTCCCCCTTAACCTTTTCTTTTCCCTTTTCCTCTCCCCTTTTTAATGACAAGAAATTTTCAAAAAAATGTAATTTTTTTTTTTTGACCAACCAAAACAATTCCAAAATTTTCCTCCCCCTCTCTAAATTCCCTATTGATAAATTTTAGCCTTTTTTGGGGATTTTGGTTTCCCTTTTTTCCTCTTCCCCTTTTGGGATCTCCCTTTTCCAACTATTTTTTTTATGTTAATCTACAATCAAATTATCAGTTTCTTTTTTTGTAACAACAAAATAAATTTCAAAGTTATTTTATTTTCTGCATTCTTTTCTATGGTTGGGAAATCAAATTTTTGTTTATTTGGTTTTCTTCAGAAAAAATGGAATTCTTTGTTTCTTAAATTCCATTTCTTCCCTGGAAGAAAAACTAGCTTACTGGGTAGTTTATTCTTACTCTCCCAAGTTTTGTGCCTTTCGGAAATTTTCATTTTCTTTCCTTTTGAGGGACCGATCTTGGGTGTCCTTAATTGGATCTATTTAAAGTTTTTTTTTTGGTTTGAAAAATTTTTTCCTTAATCTTAGGTTTAAATTTTTTTAATATTCATTTTTTTTTGGGGTTTCTTTCAAAATTTCAAATTCTTTCAATGATTTTTTCTTTCATTACATCTCAGTTTCTTTATTTTCTTTAAAATTTTATCCCAGGTTTTTTTTTTCATCTATTTTCAGATTCCAAAATCCTCAATTATCTCTCCTAGTTATTTTTTAAGCTCGTTTGCAAGGAAATTATGGTTTTTTTTAGGTCTTTTTTTTTGTTTGACTGTTTTCTGCTAAATGAATCTTTTTCATTTTATTCAATTTTAAAAATTATTTTTCTTCTTAAAATTTTTACTTTTTCTGAAAGCAAGAGTTTTAAATGTTTGTTTTGGTCTTGGAATTTTTTTCCTTTCCAAAATGAATTACTTTCAACACGATCCCTTTCTTGTGGTTCTTTGCTTTAATTTCAAATCCTCCGGGGATTCTTTTTTTCCAATTAAAACACCCAATTTTTTATTTTCCCGATTTAAATTGGCCCTTTAAGCTTCTCTTTCCCCAACTTCCCAACTTCTTTTGAGATTTAATGGGTCTCTTCTATGAAACACTAAAGGAAGCTTGTGTTTGCGTTTGAGGGTCTCTTTATTTTTTTGAACCTCTCCTTGAACTGAGATTTCTTTTCACTTTTTTATTCATGAAACCTTTAGTTTATTTCCTGGCGGGGTTCCTTTCCTTCAGAGAGGGAAAGTTAAACTATTTTAGCTCAGTATGGGAGGCTTGAGGTGAGGTTTTCCTTCCCCCCAACAAAGTGGTTCACATGGCCAAGTATGAAGTGCCCATTTTGTGGGTTCCCAGTGCCCTCGACAAAGATAAATGAAAATGTCACCCCAGGCCAAACCCTTTGTGGGATGTAAAATTAAACCGAGACCACCCCAACTCTGCCCCAGTGTCTCTGCCCGATGCAAATCGGCCCTGGAAAAGCTCTATGGCCCCAAGCTGAGCTCCCCACTGCGCAGATTGGAGGCTAACCTGGGCTGCGTCTTCCTGCCGTGCAGGATCACAACTGCCCCAAGGAAAAGCCCCATACTGTGGGTTGGGGCTGCGCGCTTGTGCTGAGATCTGTGCTTTCACTTTCGGTTTGAGACTCTCCTTGGAACTTAATTTCTCTCCCTGTCTGCCCTGATCTCACCCCTGGCCCCGGAACCAACCTTTTTTGGTGAGACTTCAGATTTTCTTCGGCCGGTGAGTTGTTCTACTTCTTATCTTTACGAATTGTAGCAGTCAAGACTATTTTTGAGCCTCGAGGTAATATTGATAAAGAGGGTAAGAGAAGAGCTTAGAAAGTTGCGTGTGTCTTCTCTGCCATCTTGGCTCCACCCCCCACAATCAGTGTTTCTAATAAAGGTCTCATCTCTAAAGTATATGAAGAACTGATTCAAATTTATATGAATACAAGCCATTCCCCAATTGATAAATGGCCAAAGTCTATGAACAATTTTCATTTGATGAAATTGAAGCCATCTATAGTCATATGAACAAAGCTCAAAATATCTATTGAGTGGATAAGTGCAAATTAAAACAACTTTGAGGTACCACCTCACAACTCTCAATTTGGCTAAGATGACAGGAAAAAGACAATGATGAATGCTGGAAGGGATGTGAGAACACTGAGACACTAATGCATTGTTGGAGGAGTTGTGAACTTATTCAACCATTCTGGAGAGAGCAATTTGCAACTATGCCTAAAGGACTATTAAACTGCACATACTCTTTGATCCAGCAATAACATTACTGGGTCTGCTTCCCAAAGAAATACTGGAACTCATTACTGAACACCAAATAGATAATTTTGATTTTATTAAGTAGAAAAGTTTTTGTATTTACAAAATTAATTCTTCTCATAAATTAGATTAGAAATTAGATTAGAATTAGAAATTCTAATTTAGATTAGAAATGTTTTTAATTTCTTTTTAAATTTTCTATTTTTTTAATTTTCATGTGAAAATTGTATGTTCCATACCCTTTGACCATTTATCAATTGGAGAATAGCTTGAATTCTTATAAATTTGAGTCAATTCTCAATATATTTTAGAAATGAGGCATTTATCAGAATCCTTAAATGTAAAAATGATTTTTAATTTATATTGCTTCCCTTCTGATCTTGACTGCATTAGTTTTGTTTATACAAAAACTTTTTAACTTAATATAATCAAAATTATCCATCTGGTGTTCAATTAAGAGTTCCAATTCTTCTTTGGACACAAATTCCTTCTTTCTTCACAGATCTGTGAGGTAAACTATCCTATATTCTTTTAATTTGCTTATAATATCACACTTTATGTTTAAATCATGAACCCATTTAGATCTTATCTTGGTATGTAGTGTTAAGTGTGAGTCAAGCTTAATTTCTTCCATACTAGTTTCTAATTTTCCCACCAGTTTTTGTCAAATTGTGAATTCTTATCCCAAAAGTTGGAGTCTTTGGTTTTGTCAAATACTAGATTGCTATAGTTATTGACTATTTTGTCCTTTGATCCTAATCTATTCCACTGATTGACTACTCCATTTCTTAGCCAGTATCAAATGGTTTTGATGACTGTTGGTTTATAATATAGTTTTAGATCTGGTACAACTAGGCCACCTTCATTAGATTTTTTTTTTAAATTCCCTTGAAATTCTTGATCTTTTGTTCTTCCAGATGAACTTTGTTACTGATTTTTCTAGATCTGTAGAATAGTTACTTGGGAGTTTGATTTTTATGGCACTAAATAAATACATTAATTTAGGTAATGTCATTTTTATTACGTTTGTTTGGCTTATCCAAGAGCACTTGATATTTTTCCAAGTGATTAGATCTGACTTTATTTGTGTGAAAAGTACTTTGTAGTTGTGTTCACAAAGTTCCTGACTTTCCCTTGGCAGATAGATTCTCAAATATTTTATACTATTGACAGTTATTTTGAATGGGATTTCTTTTTGTATCTCTTGCTGCTGGAGTTTGTTGGTAATATATTAAAGTGCTGATGATTTATGTGTATTTATTTTGTATCCTTTAACTCTGCTAAAGTTGTGAATTGTTTCTAGTGGTTATTTAATTGATTCTCTATGCTTCTCTAAGTACACAATCATATCATCTGCAAAGAGTGATAATTTGGTTTCATAATCTACTCTAATTCCTTTAATCTCCTTTTCTTCTCTTATTGCCAAAGCCAACATTTAAAATCCAATATTGAATAGTAATGGTGATAGTGGGCAGCCTTGTTTCACTCCTGATATTATTAATTCCAATAAATTTTGAATGAAAAATGTCATCTGCACCCAAAGAGACAACTATGGAGACAACTATGTGGAACAACACTACTATTTTACTCTTTTTCTGTTTTTGTTCTCATATTTTTTCTTTTTGTTCTGATGTTTCTTGGTTGAACTGATAAAGAAATATGTAAAGAAAATTAATGTTCATGTGTAATATAAAAATAAGTAAAATATAATCAGAAAAAATGTATACTGAATTTTCAAAGAATAATATAATATATTTCGAATTAAAAACAATAACATAGGCAAATGATAAAAAGTACATGGAATTTGAAATACAATATTTTTAAAATGGGTCTATTGTTTTTGCCAGATATTATTAACTATATATAGTGTTTATACTGAAATACTATAAATATGCTAGCCAATGTGCCTCAGCTTTCTTTTTGCATCTATGATATAATCAAGATGTTTGTAGTATGAAGACAGATGGTTTATGTGTCTGGGTCTGGTTAGATTATTGATTCAAAATGAGGATGTTGGTGGTAAGAGGATAGAGGCAGATAATGAATTTGTAGACATATTGGAAATCCAGTCTTCATAAACAATATACTTGTCTTTTATATGTCGAAAAAAAATACCATTTCCTTGTATTTATCCAAATGGTTGTTTCTGGAGTCCTCAAATTGAATAAGCAAGATATAAATTTTCTTCCAATAAAAGAATGGTGATTTCTTTTGTCATTAAAAAAAATGACAAGTTTTAAAAAGACGATGATAACATGAGAAGGTAAATGACATATTGAATCAGGAAGGGGTTTCAAATGAATGGAGAGATTTTAATTAAGACCTACCTTTGATACATACAGGTTATCAAATTGTGCAAATAACAAGATCTAATTGCTTCTGTCAGTTTTCTAAGGTGATAAGTTGAAAAAAATGACTTACAGTGAGTAGAGGAAGTTTCTAATATCAGTGACTTTACATTAATATTTCCTTGATGTATTTTTTGTACAAATAGGTTTTTCCCCTTTTATTTGATATCTTTGGAATACAGGCCTACTAGTGGAATTGTTGGGCAAAGAGGTATGTAGAATTTTATAGACTTT
Organism: Sarcophilus harrisii; assembly: GCF_902635505.1. Lineage (NCBI taxonomy): Eukaryota > Metazoa > Chordata > Mammalia > Dasyuromorphia > Dasyuridae > Sarcophilus > Sarcophilus harrisii. The sequence continues at coordinate 479,697,374 of NC_045428.1, read as the reverse complement.
TGTGATGAGTCCAAAATTCTTTTCCAGAATATTTAGAATAGTTCACAACTCCAGTAAGACTATACTCATGTTCCACTTTTTCTACATCACCTGAAGTATTTCTCATGTTCATTTTCTTTCATGACAACCAATCTGATTGTTGTGAGGTTGCATTTCAAAGTTGTTTTAATTTGCATTTCTCTAATATATAGTTATTTGGTACATTTTAATGTACACAGATAACTTTAATTTCTTTTTTGGAAAAGTGCCTCTTCATATCCTTTTACCAGTTACCAATTAGAGAATAAGTAGTATTGTCAATTTGATGCAGTTATATATATATATTTTTGAGAAATGGGACTTTTATCAGAGAAATTTGCTGTAAAATTTTTCCCAGTTTTTTTTTTTCTTCTGGAAGGAGGGGCTTTGCTTTAAATCTTGGCTGCATCTATATCTTATTTGATGAAAATTTTCCCTTCTCCATAAATCTGATTACATTTCTCCATTGTCCCCTAAATTACTTCTGTTATCACCCTTTATGTCTCAATCCTTTTGTCCTCATTTTGATATACAATATGAAACATTGGCCTATGCCTCACTTGGCAAACTGCTTTCCAGTTTTCCTATTAATTTTTATTGAGTTTTGAGTTCTCATTATGAAAAACCAACAAAATAGAGAGGCCTTTAGTTAATTTGATTAAAAAAAGGAAAGAGGAAATCAAATTGTTTGTCTCAAAAATGAAAAAGGAGAACTTTCCACCAATGAAGTGGAAATAAGAGCAATAATTAGGAATAACTTTGCACAAATTTATGCCAATAAATTTGATAACTTAAATTAAATAAAAAAATACCTTCAAAATATAGCTTGTCCAGATCCAGATTAACAGGAAGAAGTAAATTGGTTAAACAGTTCCATCTTAGAAAAAGAAATATAACAAGTTATTAATCAACTCCCTAAGAAAAATATCCCCAGAACTAGATGGATTTACATGTGAATTCTACCAAACACTTAAAGAACAACTAACTACAATGCTATATAAACTATTTGAAAAAAAATAGGGATTGAAGGAGTCCTACCAAACTTCTTTTATGACACAGACATGGTACTGATAACCTAAACCAGGCTGAAAACAGAGAAAGAAAATTATAGACCAGTCTCCCTAATGAATATTGATGCTAAAATCTTAAATAAAATATTAGCAAAAAGATTACAGAAAATCATCCCCAGGATAATACACCATGATGAAGTAGGATTTATACCAGGAATGCAGAACTGGTTCAATATTAGGAAAACTAATAATAGGGCTTTTGATCCTCTTGATGTGAACTAATTTGTACCATTATATGTCCCTTTTCCTCTTTTTTTTTCTAATATAAAACTTTTCTCATAATGTCTTTTTCTTTGATATCATCACATCAGAGTCTATTCACAACCTCACTTTTTATCCATGTGATGCCCACCTCTGTCTGTCCCAGTGACAAATACTGTTATAAAGAGTTACAGATATTATTTTCTCACCTAGGGATATAAACAGTTTAAACTTTAAATAATATATATTTCCCCCTGTTAACCTTCTATACTTTTCTTGAGTCTCATATTTGTACATTAAATTTTCTTACTTATGCTTTTTTTCAATAGAAATTACTTAAAGTCTCTTATTTCATTTAAGATTCATTGCCTCCCATGAAAGATGATGCTAAGTGTCAATTGTTAGTCAATTCTTGGTTGCAATCCTGGGTCTTTTGCCTTCGAGAATTAGGGTTCTAGGTCTGTCAATCCTTTTTTGTATAATCTGCCAGATACTGGCTAATCCTCACTGTTGCTCCTTGATATTTGAATTTTTTTGCAGTTATTTTTTCCTTGAGATTGTAGTTCTGGAGTTTAGCAACAATGTTTCTTGGGGTTTTCCTCCTGGGGTCTCTTTCTGAAGATGATCAATGGATTCTTTCAATGAGTATTTCCCCTTCTAATTCTAGAATATTGGGGCAATATTCCTAAACAATGTCTTGAAGTATTCTATCCAAGATCAGATTGGCTATTTCTCCAAAGAGATATTTCACATTTTTTCCATTTTTTCATTCTTTTAATTTTATTTGCCTGATTTTAATTGTGTTTGACTGATTCTTGCTATCTCATAGAGTCATTAGCTTCCATTTGCTCAATTTATTTTTTAATGTGTGATTTTTTTCAGTTAGCTTTTGTAACCCTTTGTGTATACATTTGGTTAATTCTCCTTTTGAAAGTGTTATGTTCTTCAGAGGATTTTTTGTTTTCTTTTGTTTTGTGTTGTTTTAGACCAATTGTATTTTTTAAGGAGTTCTTTTCTTCAGTCAGTTTTTTCCTTCCTTTTCCAAGCTATTGACTCTTGCTTACCTCTCATTTCTTTTCTCATTTTTTTTTCTAACTTTATTATTTGCCTTTTAAAGTCCTTTATGAGCACTTTCAAGCATCTTTTTGGGCTTGACATCCAATTTATATCACTCCTTGAGACTTCCTCTGTGGACATTTTGTATTTGTCAGAGTTGGTGTTTGGTCTTCCTTGTCACCATAATAGCTTTCTATGTTGAAGGATTTTTTTTCCCATTTCTTGCTCATTTTCTTTCCTTTTCTTTTGGTATTTCCTATTTTTTAATTTTTTGGTTGAGCTCTCTTCCTGGAGTAAAGGGAGGACTGTCCCAAGCTTCCTGAGTATGTCTGAGCCATACCTTTGAGCACAGATGTTCCTTATTTTTGCAGGGGGTAGTTTTGCACTGGGTAAGGAGTAAGGCTTTGTTCTAGTTGTGCTGGGAGGTTCATGCATTCTATCACACTGTCTCCTTGATGAAGGACTGCTGTGGATGCCTCTTTTGTAGCAAAAACTGATATTTCTAAGGGTTTTTGAGCGACTCTTTCAACCACATTGGATAAAGCCAGTTCAACTTCTCTCAAAGCTTCTTGAGCTTCTTTTGTAAGCTGGTGTGGTGATTTTAAAGCACTGTCTCCTCTTAAAATATTATGTAATTGTTGTAACTGATAACTAGTTAAGTCTAACATGGGATGCATCCATTGGATGTCTCCTATTAATTTCTAAAAGTCATTTAAGGTGTTTAGCTTCTTTGTTCTTAAAGAAAGTTTTTGTACCATAAGCACCTTAGGGTATACTTAATATCCTAAATATTGAAAAGGAGCATGCATTTTTTTTTCTGGAGTTATATGCAATTTGTAGTTCCTTAATGTTTCTATGGTCTTTTGTAGACATACTTCTAACATTTGCTTCTCAGGTGTACACCCCAATATATCATTCGTGTAATGTAATGTTTGGAAATGCTTTTCTTATAGGAGTAAGAGCATCAGCAACATATATTTGCCACATAGTAGGCTATTTTTTATTCCTTGCGGCAAAACTATCCATTCATATCTTTTATAAGGCTCAGATAAGTTAATGCTGGGCATGGAAAAGATAAATCTTTTCATATCGTCCTTATCTAGAGGGATAGAATAGAAACAATCCTTAATGTCTATAACCCAAAGAGGTCATTCTCTAGGCAATTAAATAGGAGATGAAAGTCCAGGCTAAAAAGTTCCAATAGTTTTCATCTGTTCATGTATTTTTCTTAAATCTGTCATCATCTCCATTTTCCAGATTTCTTTTTTACAACAAAATATAGGGGAATTCCAAGGAATTAGAGAAGGTTTTAAATGTCCTTGGTCAAGTTGCTCCTGTAATGTATCTAATAAGGCCTAAATTTTATCACTAGATAAGGACCACTGTTCTATCCACATTGATGTATAAGTTTTCCATTGAATAGGAACAGGTGAGAGTGTTGGCAGGCCTTCAATAGCAGCTCTGCTTAAAAAAAGTACTCATTTATAATCCTAAATGTTGTAAAATGTCTCTTTCCCACAGATTGATGGGGATCTTTTCAACTACAAAAGGAGTAAAAACTCCTGTTTTGCCTTCAAATATCCATCTTAAAAGAGTGACACTGACTTCAGTTGCTATTGATCCTCCTAAGCCAGACATATGGGTGTCTGCCTTAATCTTTGGCCAGTGACTGGGCCAGTTGGTAACTCTAATGACTGTATGATCTGCACCTGTGTCTACCAATCCTTCTTATGGTATGTCATTTATATAGATGGTGAACATAGGACTGTCAGCTGTAACAGCTGCAGTCCAGAATATTCCTATATTTTGTTACTAGCAGTCAAAATCTGGGCAAATATCACTAGATTGCCTATTAGGAATCTGTATCAGTAAACTCGATGTTACTGTTTCTGGATGATAAGTCACATATTGTCTACCTGTATTAGTGACTGAGATATTATCTACACATTCCCCAGTTTCCCACATCAGTGTATGGATGAACACTGTTTTGTAAGCATTGTCAGAAGGTGAAATGGTCAAGCCTACTGTGCCTGGAGGCAAAGGATCCATAGGCCGGAGAGGGACAGATTTCACTTCTCCAGTAGGTATCTCAATATTCTCAGCTGCATACAACTCTATTCTGTTCAATTGTAATCCCTTTTTCCCATCAGATTGCTTCATGGTTGATTGGTCATGTCTGAGTCCTGAACTTCTAAATACTCTCTGGGTGTAATATTAGCTGCCAATCATGCCCCAAGTGTTTTTTGCCTGGGGCCCTGGACTTGGGCCTCACATCCCATTTCCCTGAATCAAACTACATTCTGATGCCTAATGGAAGCCTTTGTTACATTTTGGACATTGGTCATTGGACATTGGGGACACCCTGTTTTCTCACTCTATCTTTATGCCAACATTGAGCTTTCAGCTGTCCTACTTCACCAGCTTGAAGGCATTGAGGAGTCTCTCTGGAAGTCCCTTGCTAAAAGGGACCCTGTCTTCTCATGTTCAGATCTTGAGAAGTCTGCATCATAGCCTGGGTGTAAAAGATATTTGTGCCTACTGTGGCACAGAATCTTATGATCTCCTCTAAAGGAGCATCCTTGCATAGTCCTAGTATAATTCTTCTGTGAACTTTATTAGCATTTTCTTTAATAATTTGTCTTATCATATTTTCTGTTGCTACATTTTTTACCAATAGTTTGTATGACAGATTTCTGTAGACATCCCACAAAATCAGCAAAGGATTTATTTGGACCTTGTGCTATTTTTATGAAGGCTTCCCCTCTATCTTGTCTTCCTGGGAGGGTGCCCCCTGCTTTGATTGCAGCAGCAGCAATTTGCTCATGTGCTGCTATAGGGTAATTAATCTGTGCTACAGTATCTGTATAAGGACTTACAGCTGTTAGTTGGTCAGAGGTGACTGGTATATTAACTCCAGGTTGCCTGTTTCATTGAGCTTGTATTCTACAGAGTTCACTATACTCAGAGAGCCACAACAAGTTTTGTCCAGGTTCTAAGTATGTCATTGCTATAGATTTCCAATAATTAGGGGTTAAAACTTCAAAATCCAATTTTTCTAATAACATCTTAACCTAAGAAGTTGTAGACCCATAAAGAGTGGACACTTTGGTCAGATCCTTGATAATTTCTAGCTTAAAAGGAATGTATTTTGTTTTTTCTTGACCTGAAGAGTCAAACTCTTCAATCACAGGATATGTTTGTATTCTCAAGTCAGCCCTATCCTTTCCTTCCTCTTGGGCTTTAAGTAGTGACTTTGTAATCTATTCCTAAGGAATTGGTAGGGTTTCTGTATGGGTGGTGGTGATGGCCTCACTGCCCTTCCCACTCCTCCTCCTCCCTCCTCCCAGGAAGGAGAAATTGAGGGAGGAGGGTTAGAGGATGGGAAATGCCCTAAGTGTGCTTACTAAGTTATAGGCAGAGGTGAAAAGAAAGGCAGGGTGGGGCATGGTACTCAACTTGGTCTGACTGGTTATGCCCTCTTGCTATGTTGTCAGTCCCATCCCCCTCTTGCTCTTTCTCCTTACACTTCCTTGTCTGGCTGTACTTATGGTATTCAAGATCTAATTCTCCACACCTTTCAGCTGCTTTCTCAGTACTCTCCCATTCCTGCTCTTTCTTCTTTTTCCTTATTCTAAAACTTAGATAACCCTTAAAACCAATTGTATTATATTGTATATATAGAATGTTTCATTTTAAAATTTTAAAAAATTTTTCATAATTATAAATTTTTATTGACAGAACCCATGCCTGGGTAATGTTTTACAACATTATCCTTTGCACTCACTTCTGTTCAGACTTTCCCCTTCTCTCCCTCTACCCCCTCCCCCAGATTGCAAGCAGTCTTATACATGTTAAATATGTCACAGTATATCCTAGATACAATATATGTGTGCAGAACCAAACAGTTCTCTTATTGCACAGGAAGAATTGGATTCAGAAGGTAAAAATAACCTGGGGAAAAAAACAAAAATGCAAACAGTTTACACTCATTTCCCAGTGTTCCTTCTCTGGGTGTAGCTGCTTCTGTCCATCATTGATCAGTTGGAACTGAATTAGATCTTCTCTTTGTTGAAGAAATCCACTTCCATCAGAATACATCCTCATACAGTATTATTGTTGAAGTGTATAATTATCTCCTAGTTCTGCTCATTTCACTTAGCATCAGTTCATGTAAGTCTCTTCAAGCCGATCTGTACTCATTCTGCTGGTCATTTCTTACAGAACAATAATATTCCATAACATTCATATACCACAATTTACCCAACCATTCTTCAATTGATGGGCATCCATTCATTTTCCAATTTCTAGATAGTACAAACAAGACTGTCACAAACATTTTGGCGCACACAGGTCCCTTTCCCTTCTTTAGTATCTCTTTGGGGTACAAGCCCAGTAGTAGCACTGCTGGATCAAAGGGTATGCACAGTTTGGTAACTTTTTGAGCATAGTTCCAAATTGCTCTCCAGAATGGCTGGATGTATTCACTATTCCACCAACAGTGTATTAGTGTCCCTGTTTTCCCACATCCCCCCCAACATTCCACATTATCTTTCCCTGCCATTCTACTCAATCTGACAGGTGTATAGTGGTATCTCAGAGTTGTCTTAATTTGCATTTCTCTGATTAATAATGAATTGGAGCATCTTTTCATATGGTTAGAAATAGCTTCAATTTATTCATCTGAGAATTGTCTGTTCATATCCTTTGGCCATTTATCAATAGGAGAATGGCTTGATTTCTTACAAATTAGAGTCAATTCTCTATATATTTTGGAAATGAGGCCTTTATCAGAACCTTTAACTGTAAAAATGTTTTCCCAGTTTATTGCTTCCCTTCTAATCTTGTCTGTATTAGTTTTGTTTGTACAAAAAACTTTTCAATTTGATATAATCAAAATTTTCTATTTTGTAATCAATAATGATCTCTAGTTCTTCTTTGGTCATAAATTCCTTCCTCTTCCACAAGTCTGAGAGATAAACTATCCTATGCTCTTCCAATTCATTTATAATCTCATTCTTTATGCCTGGGTCATGAACCCATTTTGATCTTATCTTGGTATATGTTGTTAAGTGTCGGTCAATGCCTAGTTTCTGCCATACTAATTTCCAATTTTCCCAGCAATTTTTGTCAAATAGTGAGTTCTCATACCAAAGATTGGGGTCTTGGGTTAGTCAAACACTAGATTATTAAAGTTATTGGCTGTGTTGTCCTTTGAATTTAACCTATTCCATTGATCAACTAATCTATTGCTTAATCAATACCACATGATTTTGGTACCCGCTGCTTTATAATATAATTTAAGATCTCGTACAGCTAGGCCACCTTCATTTGATTTTTTTTTTCATTAATTCCCTTGAAATTCTTGACCTTTTGTTTTTCCATATGAAAATTCCAAAATTAGGCCACAATATTCCTTGGAGTTTTTAGGGAATTTTTCACAAGGTGTTCAAAGAATTCTTTCAATGCTTATTTTACCTTTTGATTCTATTAATTCTGGGCAGTTCTGTTTGATGATTTCGTGTAAAATAGTATCTAGGTTCTTTTTTTCATTATAATCTTTGGACAGTCCAGTGATCCTCAGCTTATTTCTCCTAGATCTATTTTCCAGGTCTGTTGTTTTTCCAAGTAAATATTTGACATTTTTTTCCAATCTTTTATTTTTTTTGGTTTTGCTTGATTGATTCTTGATGTCTCAATGAATCAGTCATTTCTATTTGTTCAGTTCTGATTTTTAGTGAGTTATTTTCTTCATTAGCTATTTTTACTTCTTTTTGTATATGTCCAATTGAGTTTTTAAATGAGTTGTTTTGCTCTATGCAATTTTTTTTCCATTTCACTATTTTTTTTTTTAGTGAGTTCTTTTCTTTTTCCAATTCACAAATTCTGTTTCCCTGCACTTCTTGGAAGTTTTTTACCTTTTCCAATTCACATTTCAGGAAGTTGTTGCTCTCTTGCATAGCTTCTCTTTCCTTTCCCCATTTTTCTTCTAGTTCTCTGTTACGGTTTTTAATAGTCTCTTCTACAAGAGCCTTTTGTTTTGGGGACCAACAATTGTCTGGAAATTGTCTGCTATTAGTCTCTTCAGGATTGAAAAGCTGCTCTCTTTCTGTATAGAAACTATCAATTGTCCTTTTGATTTTTTTACTCATTTTGTTAAAGCCTGTAGGTTCTGCCTTCAGAGTCAGGAGGTTACCAGTTTCCTCTGCAGAGCAGTTTTAGGTGTATGGGGGTAGCTGTCCTGCCAACCAGCTACAAAGAGCAGTGAGATAAAGGAGTGCTCTGGGAAATAGTTCCCCACCTGGAAGTAACTCAGGCCTGCAGGGCAGAACAGGGAAAGCTCCCTGCAAAGAACTCAGCTGTGTGAGATAATGACTGCCCTGGGGCTAGATGCTGAGCAGTGAAGGTTTCACTACCCCAAGTCAAAGCCTGCCCTGGGGCTGTGGGTATTAGTGGCTGAGCAGTGAATAGCTCTGCAGGGACAGGAAGTGTCTCTGTCCCAGGAAGCACAGTCTGCTGGGGAATTCTATTGCTCCAGGCTGAGTCCCCCACTGTTCCAATTAGAGGCTGCCCCAGGCTGTGTGCCCCCCTCTCCTCTGCCATGCAGATCTGTACCTTCCCCCCCCCCAAAAAAAAAACAAAAAACCCTTACTGCAGGATGTAGCTACAGGGCTGGTTTATGCGTCTGCCTGAGTCACTTCCAGTTTTGAGTGGTTTCAGCCAGATCTTGTTAGGTTCTGGCATTTTTTAGAGTACCCTCTGTTTTAGGCTTTAATTTCTCTGCCAGTTTACTGCTTTGTAATCAAAGTAGAGCAGTTAGTCTATAGCAGAGTCATCTCTATAACTTCTCTAGCCATAGAGATTACCCCCGCCTCTGGTCTGCTCAAGACACTAATTTCTCCCTGCCTGAGCTGGTCTGTTCCTTGCCCCTCACAACAAACCTTTTCTGGCACTCTTCCAGATTAACTTCGCCTGATAAGTTGTGTGCTTCTAATCTTCATGAATTTTAGCAGTCAAGCTCTATTTTTGAGGCTGAATTTAATAATTAGTTATGAGGGGATGAGCGGAGCTTAGAAAGTCACATGTGCCTTTTCCGCCATCTTCTGGAATGCTTCTTCAGGAATTCAAACAGGACCATTATTTTCATAGTATTCAAATAGTTGCTTTCCCACTAATTTTCACTTGTTTGGTTCTAATCCTTCTTCCTTTGAGAACCAAGAGAATATGTACTCTAATGTTTCTAAAAGTCCAAGGATCTAATCCTGAGTTACCAACAAATCTTGGCTTTTCATTAACCTAACTATCCTTTCTTCACATTTCCCTTGGGGTAAAGGAAACTCTTTTCTTGCTATTTGCCCAATTTTAAGCTAAGAAATGAAAGTGACTAGTTTAGCCCTTAACAAATTTTCCTGCTTGTCTATTTTTAACCCACCCTATTTCTGGGTCACAGGGACTTCTCCACTGTAGTTACAATCATGTCAGTTGAGCTACATGCTAGTCCTTAGTTTACATTGGGTGCCAAAATATAATGTCCAGGCTAACTCTCTAGTGGGCTTTGGCATCAGCCCAAAGCCTTGGGTTTAGTGGGGGAGTGAAGTGAAGGAGGCAGGAGAGCAGACACATGGCTGATCAAAGATGGAATTTGGCCTCTGTAGTATGGAGCCTGAAGTCTTCTCTGTGGCTGAGATTGCTGCAGCCAAAAGAGCCCTCTGTCTCTGGGAATCCTTTAAATACTCTAGTACAATCACCTCACTACCTCACACAGAGGATACTCAACCAAATTTGAGCATTTGCCAACTTGTCAGGAGAGCCATCACATCACCATATTATCTCAAGTATATGTACTTGACTAGAGTGAATATATCAATAGCTGAAAAATTATTATCTCATCAACTATACTGAATCTTAAATACACCTTTTCAGAGTTCCAGCCCTCTACAGATGCTGGTCCACTGATCTCCTCTATCAAGCTAGGACTAAGTGTCCTACTGTGATTAAGACCTTGTCATCTGCTTTTACTGGGTCCCTGAGTTGGGCTGAACAATCTTTTCATCCCAGGGTGACTGACCTTTCTTGAAGTTTTTCCAGTCTATCTTGGGCTAGAGAGGGCTTTCATTCCATCAGACTGTTCAGAGGCTTGTTTTCATGTGGTTTTTGAGGGAAACTGGGAGAGCTTGAGCATCTTCCTACCTTTACTCCACTAGTAAAGGGCTTCTCCCCTGGAAGTCTCTAAAGTATTTTCGTACATGTAAGTCATTTTACCCTTTTCATTATTTGTGTGATCTAGAACTAGTAGTGGTGTTTCTGAATCAAAAGTTAAGCACAGTGTTATTGTCCTCTGATAATAGTTTCAAATTATTATGAAGAATTATTGAATCATGCTTCTTCCAGGGCCAAGTTGGTAGAGTAAATAGTGAATAATTTTGACTCTCCTGTTTTTACCTCCAGGAAACCATAAAATGATATCATAAAATAAGCCCTGGAGCAGTAGAAACAACAAAAGACGGGGTGAAAAACTTTTTTAACTTAAGAAACAGAGAAATTGCAGGAGAGATCTATCTCACTTGGGTAAACTAGTGAGTGGCACTGTCCAAGTTTTCCAGTGATCCAACAACAAGCCCTGCTTTAGCAAACCAGCAGGAGATCTTGAGTTTCAGTGTGGTGAAGCATGCAGATCCATTAGCAGGAACACCCTCTTTCCATATGCTTTGTCATAGCTAGGGAAGACATCACACTGGAGCTTCAGGAGCCACTCCATGCTTCAAAAGAAGCCCCAGAGAGTGGGAGTCTGGCATGAAATCCTCTCCTTTATCATTTAGTCAGTTTTGCTTTTTAAGGCATTCTTCGCCTTGTTGACTTTTTAAATTTTCTTTTATACATCTGTCAGTCTTCTTCCTGGTTTTTCATCTCTCTCTCTTATTTAATTTTAAAAATACCTTTTGAACTCTTCCATGACCTGAGATCAATTCTTATTTTTCTTGGAAGCTTTAAATATAGGAGAATTTACTTTGTTATATTCTTTTTAGTGTGCATTTTGATCTTCTTTGTTTCCATAATAACTTTCTTTGATCAGAAACATTTTCTGTTATCTGTACATTATCCTATCCTATTACTTGACTTGTAAATCTTTATTAAAGTAGGGTTCTATTTCCAGGGTGGAGGATGCACTTTCCCAAGCTTTAGGAGTTTTGTGCAGTTCTTTTCAGAGATTTTTCTAGGACTAGACTACAAGCGTTGCCTAAAATTGTTAGAAGTATCCCTGCCACTGCAACTATAAGATCTAATGTTTTAAAACAACAAAATCTTTCTTCAGTGTTAATAAAGAGACTCCTGTGATAAACCACCTCTGCTCTCCTTCATCTTGGTTTGCTGATTTACCAAGATTCTTTCATTCTATTGGCAAACCTTTTTTGCTGATCTTCCAAGTCCTTTTTGGTGTCTCTGGGCCGAGAAGTCTGGAAGCCATCAGTACTAGTTCTGACTAAGAGATTGCTAGAACAGTTCCTGTTTTGCTAATATGTAGTCAGAGTTAAGACTAGGGCCAAAACCAGGGCTGCATTGGTACAGCATGTACCAGGATTGCACACTGGACTCCCACGCTGGTGCCATAGATCTTTTCTGCTTACCTTCAATGCTGTTTTCAGTTAGAAAAATGTTCTACTCAGCTTTTTGAGATATTCTGATGTTCTAAAATTTGTTTAGAGTCAGTATTTAAAAAAAATTTGGAGTGGTTAGTGGGAAGGATCAGGTGAGTTACTGTCTTCACTCTGCTATCTTGACTTTGCCTCTGATACTTGAAACTCTTAAAAATTATATCACTAATAGTACAGCTAGAAGGAATATATGTAGGCAAAGATATGGGTATAAATTGACTTTTGAAATGACATAAACTATTAAGGGATGAGAAAGAGTAGTACGCTGAGTACAGAAGGAAGACAAAGGTAGAATGGTATAAATTATTTTGCAAAAAGGATTAAGAAAGGCCTATTTCAATGGAGGGGAAGATGGAAGGATGGGGTGTGAGCATCACTTAAACCTTATTATCAAATGTATTGGCTCAAAGATGGAATAATATACACAGCTGAATATAGAAATCTATCTCACTTGACAGGGAAGTAAGAGGGGAGGAGATTAAGTAAAATGGGGAGTGTATAAACTGACAAAGAAAAGGAAAGCTCAGGGGAGGTGATAGACAGAAGCAAAACACTTTCAAAAGGAGAGAATAGAAGGAGAAAGAGGACACAAAGGAGGAAAAATAGGATGGAGGGTAGTACACAGATAGTAATCAAAACCATGAATGTTATTTGCTCTAATCAATCGTTATTTCAAGCATTGATTCACATGATTATGGATAACTGTGATTTCCTTTGAAAACTGCATTTACATATCCTTTAGACATGTCAATTTGGGAATGTCTTGCATATTTATAAATTTGACTTACTTTACTATATATTTGAGAAATGAGATCTTGATCAAAGACACCTGCTTTGAAAAAAAATCCTTAACTTTCTGCTTTCCTTCTAATCTTTGTTGCTTGTGCAAAAAGCATTTTAAATTTTATATAATCAAAATTATTAATTTTGCCCTTCTTATAATTTTTTTCCCTTTGTTTGGTCCTAAATTCTTCCCTTATTCTATTGGTTACAGGTAAAGTACTTCTTGCTTTTCTAATTTGCCCATAGAATCACTGTTCTTGTTTAAATCATGCACCTATTTTGACTTTTTCTTGGTATGAGATGTTGTGTGAGATGTTGAACTATATCTAGCTTCTGCTAAAGTGCTTATCAAATATATCAGAAGTGTTTTTTTCCTTTTTTTTTATTTTAATAAGTTGAGTTCCTATCCCAATGCTTGCATTTGGGGGTTTAATCAAACACTATGTTGCTATGGTAATATACTACTTTGTATTGTGTGCCTAATGTATTCCATTTAACTACCACTCTATTTCATAGTACCTGATTATTTTCATAATTATCACTTAATTATACAATTTGAGATCTGGCATGACTCAACTCTTTCCCTTCACACTTTATTTCATTAATTTCCCAAATATTCTTAATCATTCATTCTTCCAGGGTTTTTAAAAATTATTTTTGTTCCATAGATTAATTTTTGGTAATTGGGTTCTTCCTATCACTGTATAAGTAAATTACATTTTGCAACAATATTCTTTTAGGGGGGTTGTGCTATTTTTATCATTTTCAATGGAGAAATATATCATCTGTTTACAAAAAAAAGGTCTCGAAAAATAAAAGGAGTTCAAATATTATAAAACAAAACAAACTCCAATCATGAGACATTACATACATCATGTAGAAATAACAGTCTGATCTCCAGATTATAAAAACTAGACTTAAAAAGTCACTATACAGAAAAATTCCAAGTTTCCTACTTGGGAAACGTTAGGTGCAGTTAAATAAAACATTTAATAAACTGAATTTTATTTTCCCCAATGTGTAAACAAAATGACAACTAAATTTGTGGTTGGTAATTTCGATCTAAACTCCATAGTTACATAAAATACACAGACATCTTGTACCCTTCAAGTATTAGTATAATCATCTTTTCAAAGGTGATAGAAAGGCAAGAAAGGATGACTGCAAAGGGCAAAAAATTGGGGAAATAGAAATATTGTGTATTAGACATTGTAAAGAAATGATGAAAAGAAGCTGCAATTATTCATAACTTAATGGGAAAAAGAAATTACACTCCAACTTTATAAGTTTAATTTAAAAGGGCAGGGGAAGCATGTAATTGCAATTTAACATTAAAAAATGCCATGTAATAAGATGGAGCACAATGTAGGATTCATAAAATATGCTAATCAGAAAATATGAGAAGTTATTTTTGTAGTTTTACTTTTTTTTTTTGCCCCCACACCAAGAATAAATAACTAAATTTAAGTTTATTATCTACATGTGGTATCTCTCATTTTCTAAATACTGGTATTGCAATCAGGAAAGATTTTAAATTTCCTCTTAAAGACAGGAGCTCCTAAATTTTTCTGATAGGACTGAAGAATAAAGCAAAAAGGAATAAAGAGCTGACTAAATGTCAAGTGCTTGTAGAAATAATTTTTTAAAAGTTGCCTCAATATTCTTTAGGAAATTAGTTGATAGTTTTCTTTCTCTGATTTAGCTCTTCCTGGTTTAGGTACCTGCACCATATTTGTGTTATAAAAGAATGTGATAACCTTTTTCTTCTTTGCCTCATTTTCTGAATAATTTAAATAGTATTGGGGAAAAATGTTCTTTAAATTCTTTACTGCTTACAATATCAAAGATCTTAGTCAGATTGATGAATATTGTGTACAGACCTATGAACTGCTCCTGGCATTTTTCCTGAAGTTGTTAGGCAGCAAACATCATATTGAACATTCTTCAGTGTTTTCTGAAACCACACTGGCTTTCAAGTATTTGACCATCATCTATTTGAAAGATCAGTGTGCGACAACCTGTTTTCTTTATCTTCATAGACATGGAGGCATCCTTGAACTACTGCTGGATACCCTTCTCTTGCCATGTAACCTGGGAAATTTCAGTCAGTTGTATGAGCATTGGGTCTTCTGCTTTGTAAACCATAGTTAGAATAGAATCCACACAAGATATTTTGCCACATAAGAGAAGTCTAATGGCATCAAACCTCTTATTCAAGTGTAATTTTGACTAGAGAGGGAGGGACGTCAACCTGAGGTATACTGTCAATGCTTTCAGTACTGATTGATTATGGTCAATTGAGAACATTATGGAAGTGTTTGACTATCTCTCCAGGGACATACCATGATCATTGATCAATGTTCCATCAGCACTGAGAAGTTGAAATGAATCAGAGGTTTTGGGATTGTAAATAGCCTTCAGGACATCCTAAAAATTACAGTGAATTATTATCAGTATAAAATAAAATTATAAGGGCCTTCTTAACTAAGCCAAGAATTCTGCATCTCTTTTTTCTACTTTACTTTTGATGGAATTAAATGTCATATTCTTAGAGATAGATGAAGTGCTCTGCTATTAAAAATCTATGGAGTAGGGGCTGCTAGGTGGTACAGTGTATCCACTCAGGAGGACCTGAGTTCAAATGTGGTCTCAGTCACTTAACACTTCCTAGCTTTGTGACCCTGGGCAAGTCACTTAACCCCAATTGCCTCAGGGAAAAAAAAAATCTATGAAGTACTTATCTTTCATTCAAAAGTTTCTAAAATTCTTCATTTTTATCAAACTAATCTTAATATTCAGAGTGTTCTGGACCAAATGAATAAATGTAGTACTGTATACCAAGTCTCTGAAAGCTGCCCACTTCTCTTCTGCTCCATAATGGTCAATCATCTCTTAACTCAGCTTTCTCTCCAAATTAACTAGGAAGTCTTCCTACTCAGAGAAGAGCTCTAATCTGTTCATATCTAGTCTTGTAGTAGTCATTTTGCTTTGAGGTTACCACCTTTATGAATGTGAAAATTCAGCTTGAAGAAAATAAGTCTATGATCAATCTAGCACTTTGTGTCACACATTACCTTCATAACTTTCACATCTTTTCTGTCTCTTCTATTTACAATGACATAATTTGTTAAATAACAACATTTGCTGCAATTGTGGATCTATGAATGTTTATTGTTCTTAAGTAAATGGAAGACAGTGCTGGTGATGAGAAAGTCCTGAGATGCACAAGTCTTTAGTACTAAGTTAGCTGTTGCTGTTTCCAACTCTATTCTTCCCAAAGCCTGCCTCCTATGTCTAGTAGTCTATGCCTGTGCTTGTATAAAGTTATTATATGGTAATTCTCTTTTGGCATATAGATGATGAGGATCTCAAAATCTTTATAATTTTTTTCTTTGACTTCATCAGGATTTGTCATAGTGCAGACCTATGTACTGATCATGATGGTTTGGTATCTCCCTACAAATGATAATTGTATTGTCATGAGCTGTCACTCACACCTTTTTGTAGGTGTCTTGGCTAATTTATTTTTATTTTTTAAAATTAATTTACTTATTTGAAATTTATATAGATGATAGGAACTAGAAAAAAAGTAAAACATACTTTTATGTTCACAGCAAAACATAAAAAAGGAACAATAAATTTCCACTTCACATGTCTGTATAATAAATATCACACATTATGTTCAGAGATGAATGTTTTTTCTTCGCTCCATTGTAGGTTTTCTTTTGTTCTATGGTGTATGCTTTTTAGTTTATTTTTTTCCTTTTTCATCCTTCCTTACTACCAAAAAGGCTATAACAAAGCATGGATATATATGCAGATATATATATATATATATATATTCATGAACATACACGTAAGGGCTAGTTTGTCCTTTTCATCACTGAAGTTAGATAACATCATTATCATTTTTTATACATCTGTCTTTCCATATATTTCTAAATTCACCAAATCATTATTTCCTACACCACAGCAATAATTCAATCTGATAATATATATTTCTTTTAAACTGCCTTAAACAACATTGGAAAATATTAATGACATAAGTGTAGTTTCTCTATTTTTCTCTTTTGCTTAAATCTATATTAACTTTAATTTGAGATCAATAAATATTATCCTTGCTTTTTTTTAAAGTTCTATCCCTGATTATTGTTATTTTGTTTGTATGTATCTCATTTCCTATCTCTACTGACTCCTCTGCTTTACTTCTACCCACTTACCTTGCCTTGCTGTTAGCTACTCTACCCCTGCCTGTCCAAGGACCTTCCTTATCTTTTCCTCCACATCCTTTCTCTCCTCTTTTGTCCCCTTTCTATTAGTCTATAACCCTTATACAACCTTTTCCCTTAATCTACACATCCCATTCTATCCCTCTCTTATTTGTTTTTAAATTTAAAAGACTTTTATACCCTTTTCAATATATATATGCATTGTTTCCTCTTTAACCCATTCCAAAACTATCAGTTCTCTTCCCCATCTAATTTCTCTATATCAGTTTTTGTTCTTGTACCTCATTCATATAACAATTATTATTTTTATCTTTTCTTACATGTTTTATCTCTTTAGCATCACATCATATGCAGCTCTGCCTGCAATTTTTCTTTCAAACTACCCAGTTATTTATGACAAATAATCAAAATACATATGATTAATATTTAAATATAGAGAATATGAGTAAATTATATTTTTTGAGTTCCTTGAAATTAGTTTTTGATATTTACCATATATTTCTTCAATTTTATTTGTCAAATTTTTTATTAAGTTCAGGTATTTTTTGAACAAAATCCTGAAAATCCAGCAATTTATTGAGTAGCCATTTTTTTTCCCATTCAAGATTATGCTTTAACTTGTTGAGTGTGATATTTTCACCTTCAACTTGATTTTCCAAAATATAGTATTCCAAGAAATGTGCTCTTTTGCTGTAGTTGTTGCTAGGTCTTGTATATTTCTAACTGTAGTGCTGCCATATTGAATTTTTTTTCTACTTATTTGTAATATTTTCTCCTTGATCTGAAGGTTTTGGAATTTGATTATGATTTTCTTGTATGTTTTTCTCATAGGACTTCTTTTAGATTGTGATTTGTGATTTTTTTTTGACATCTACTTTCCTCTTGCTTTAACACTTCAGGACTTCTTTAAGCATTTTTTATATTATTGTACTAAGATATTTATATGACTATAGCTTCCAGATAGTCTGGATATTCTTTTATTTTTACTTATTGATCTTTTCTATAGATCATTTTTTTCTTATTACATGTCTCACATTTTCTTTTGTTTTTTATTCTTTATGTTTTGTGAAATCATTTCTTCCTTATAACTCATTTCCCCCTGCCCAGTTCTAATTTTCAAGATCCTATCTTCTTCCTTAAGAGTCTTGATCTCCTTTTTTAGTTGGTTGCCTTTTTTTTTTTTTTTTTTTTGGAAAATCTTGTTTTCCTTTAGATTGTTATTTTTTTAATTTTTAAGAGTTTTTAGTCCATATTTCTTATTTGAATTTTGAAATTCTTTTTCAGTCTTTTTGAATTCTATGAATTCTATTGGGGGCAATATTTAAAATTACTTTTTCATGTATAAGAGGCTTTTTTTTTACTTCAGTGTCTTCCTGAAGATGAACCCCAGTCTTCCCTATTCCCATAGTAATGTTTTATGATTGGTTTTTTTCTCAGGCGTTCTCTTTTTAATGGCAGATTGTTGGTATAATCACTTCCAGTCCTGGTGTATGGGAATGATGCCTCTAGCCTCAGGTCCTACAGTTCTCCTCTTTAGCTTGGAAACCCTAGAGTTCCATGCTTCTTTAAATGCCTCCAGTCAGCAGTGTACCAGCTCCACTTCTATACTTAACAGTTGTATGCTGGTTGTTTCTTACTCAGGGCTACATCTCAGAAGCACAACTGGGCCTGGTATCTCTTAGTAGTTTCCTTATTCTTCCCCAACTTAGATGTCCAACTCCTCACACTTCCTGGAATGTGAAAATTCTTTTGTTTGGAGTCGAGACTGCCTCTCAAACCAGCTAACTTTAGGTTTCACCTCTTGCTGTTTCAGCCTAGAAGTGTTTGTTTAAACTTAACATAAGCCAAACCTCCATCCTGGAATTTTTTTCAGCTCTTCTTTGATTGTCCCAGAAGAACCATTGTTCTGCCTCAACTCTTATTTGTTTATAATCACTATACTTTTACCCTAGATGTAATTTTGTTCTATTTGTGGGGGAAATTTGGATAACGTAGAATTTTCCAGCCTACTATGGTATCTTCCCTGAATTCTCCCTAACAGTTTTGATTGCAAAACCTAGATTAGCTTCACAGGACACCCTTTCACTGTGGCCATTTTAGAAAAATGTTCCACTTTAGCAAACTAGTTCCAGCTTTAGGAAACTAGGATCATTTGCCAGACTTGTTTCTGTCAGGGCTGCTCTTTGTATGTGACATCTTTTGAATTCTCTTACAGCAAATGCTGATATCTTTCAAATCTATTGGATTTTGTGTATTCCCTAAGTATGGACATATTCCATATACTTATAGTAAGTGGAATCATTTTTTCAAAACTTTTGGTACTTCTCTCTCTCTCTCTCTCTCTCTCTCTCTCTTTCTCTCTTTCTCTCTCTTTCTTTGTGTCTCTCTCTTTCTGTCTCTTTCTTTCTCTCTGTCTCTGTCTCTCTCTCTTTGTCTCCCTATCTCTCTTTCTCTGTCTCTCTTTTTCTGCCATAGTGTGGGTTAGGAGGTAAGCAGTGTGGTACTTTTAAAAGGCTGCTTAGACACCAGGGATGGAGGTGAAGAGAAGGGGAAGAGTTACAAATCCAAGTACTGCTTCCAGTAAGATCACTTATGGGCTGTCCACGTTCAGGGTTAGTACTACAGTTCCCAATGTATTTGAATGTATGATTTTGTCACTTGTCTATCATCACAGGACCTTGAGATACATTAAAAAGGGGTAAAAAAAAAACTATAAGTGATTGCTTTTTAACATGAATAAATTGGATTTAAGTGAGGTATAGTTGATGTCATTGGTCTCATTCTCTTTTCCTGAGCTGTCAAAGTCAAAATGCAAGACTTCAAAAATGAAGATGACTGGTGATGGCTCTGGATGTTGGAGCTTTTGATACAAATTCTACATACTCCACAGCGCTGACCACATTCCATAGTTTGAAAAGTCACCTTCATGAGTGTTGGCAAAGTTTTTCTCAATCACCCATTTTATTGTGGGAAATTTTCACATATTTGGTGTAGGTACCTTCCTAACAAATAAGGTAACCCTAGGTTACCTTCAAACTGGTTTAGCCTGGTGGGTAAGCTCAGGGGGACACCAAATATGGAAAACAGCTATGAAAAATATTTAGCAACTCTCTATTTGAGATTTTAATCTGCTTTGAACATGTTCTACACCGTTCCAAGGTATTGTGATCTAAGGAGAAGTGTAGTCATTGCCCTTCTGGCCTATGTCCTATTAACACCACAAGTACTGTTTTCTACCCTGTACTTTTGATCAGAGTGCATTCCCTCCCATGGTTACAGTCTCTAGTGTGCTAGTCTTATTCATCATTGCATACGACCTGGGTCTTTGGCTCAGATCTATGTTTGGACAATGCAATATTGTCCTGTAACAACTATGGGTAAAATGTGCCTTATAACAACCTGGATTATTTGTCCAGTCTTATCACTTTTTGTGAGCTGAGAATTCTGGAAATCGTTGCTGCTTATTCGGTTGCTGCCAAAGGCTGAACTGGTTTTCTGAGGCAAAGCTGACTGTAGGTCAACACAGGGCATCCCTGCTGGCATGGATGGAACCCTGGGGCCATACTGCTGGCTACAGTCAGGATATAGAGCCTTGCTGCTACCTTGCTGGAGCACAGCCTACCAGTGACTTGTCCAAGCCTTTTGCATTGGACTGAATTTCACTTTTATCTCAGTGAGACAGACCTTTCCTGTTGACCTTCTAAGTTGTTTTGACATTTCATCCTATCCTTTTGTTGATTTTGTTGCTCCAGAATTCATTTTGAGACACGATTTTAAGCTGTTCAGAAATAAATTTGAGACAGCACAGGTGACTTACCACCTTACTTTGCCCTCTCAAATTGTTTTTTGAGCAAACATTTTCTTTAAAGAAGTCATTTAGCAATATGTCTATAAATGTCTTAAGATTTGTACAGGGTGTGGAGGAAGGGGGAAAAAGCTGAGGAAGAGCAATATAAGCATCTGATTGCTACCATCATTGAAAGCAAACATTGTTTAGTGGCTAAATTCTGGTCAAATTTGAGCTCAAGTAAGCCTGGAGATTCAAGTTTTGTTTCTGACAAACACTACATAAGCAAGAACGGCAGGCACTTTGTTCTTTCAGGCTTTTTTCCTCCTACTTTTTAAAATAAGAGGATTTGACTAGATGGCTTCTAGATACTTTCTTGCTTCTCATATTAATGAAAACACCAGTCTAAATCTTAGAGGGATAGATAACAACAACATCAAAAGGAACAACATTTACATAGTGCTTTAAAGTTTTCTAATTTTTATATAAATTATTTTATTTGATATTCACAATAGTCTTAAGAAATAGGCATTATTAGTATGCTCATTTTAAAGATATAATAAAATTGAGACTAAAAGAAGACAGATGAGTTATCCATAGCTATGTGCAGTAAATCTCAGAGGCAAGATTAAAAAAAATGAGTGTATTTAACCCTGAATCTTGTGTTTTATGCATTACATCATTCTGTAAGTATGAACGATAAAAAGATGTCAGTGTTTTGCACTTTTTGGCTTCTTTGACAAAAGTATCTAATATTTCAGATTAGTTGGAAATCTTCTGTAATCTATAATATCATATACTATAGTGAAAATAGTATTGAGTATAACCTATATCAGATTATTGTTGTCTTTGGGAGGGGAAAGAGATGAAAGGGAGAGGGAAAAATTTAGACTTTAAAGTCTTATGGAAATGAATGTTGAAAATATATTTATATGTACTTGAAAAAATAAAATACTATTTAAAAAGAGTATTAAATGTGGGGGTCAAAAACTTACTTTCTATTCTTTGTTCTGGCACTAACTATGTGAACTTAGATAAAATACTTCATGCCTCAGTTTCTTATTAAAAATGAATATGATTCTTTTGCTATCATATTCACATTAGAATTGGGGGTATTAGGAATGATTTTTTAAAGAGATAGATATAAACATTTTTTATTGATTTTAGTATAAGAAGGGATGCTGGAGACACAATTATATAGCATAAAAATAGACAGGTAAAACCAGACACTGGTAATAGAAATGATAGAACTTTGGATGATTTTAAAGGATGTTGGACTTTACCATTTGAATTAAATCAATTCTATCAAAAAACAAAAGCATTTATTAAGCACCTGATTAATTGCCATCATTTTCCATAAGATTTACATCTTCTGAATTCTAGTCATTATGTATTACATATTAGACTATGATTCACCTATCACATGAGATAACTGTTGTAGAATGCTTAACATGATTTCTAGCATACAGCTGGTGCCTAGTAACTACTTATTCCCTTCCCTCTCTATCTTAAAACATCCCTCACAGAACATTTAAAGAATTGGTGACCTCTCTGAAGGGATAAGGTTTTTGTTCTGATGTGAATTGTTATATAATGTATCTCAAATTAAATAGTTCAATAGGTATTTAGAATGTTTTGAATAAACAGGTAGGCACAGCCCTAGAACTTAGGATGTCTGGCTATCCTCACAATGACATTACTCAGTTGTTCTACTCTAAGTACTCTAAGTTGCTTTGAAATTGTCTTATTGAAGGTCTTTTACATTAGGTACCACAAGAACCAAGATTAATTAATTATAGGGGGAAATTTTGTGTGTGTGTGTGTGTGTGTGTGGGTGTGTATTTGTAAATACTCACACACATATATTAATAATTTATATCATAAGGAAATATATTCCACTGGCAGGTATATTGAAGAGGTGACCCAGTAGGTCATTTCAATCTCTTATTTCTATGATTTCAAGAACATGTTCTCTCACAAAGTAAGCACCAGAGCAGCCCAATATACTTTAAATCTGTGTGGTCATGAATCAGTATTTAAAGGCTGGCAGCTACAATACATATAAAATTCCTTGAATGAAAGGAAGGGTCACTTAACCTGGCTATCAGGTAAAGTTATAGCTGCCAGAGTATTTGGGCCAATGCATTTGCTGATTAAACTACTGTCCAGGGGTCCCTTGATTCATAGAAATAGGCTGAGCCAAAAGAAGTAGAAAAAATAGGGCTATACCATTGTGGGTCTTTTTTTTTTTTCCAAACAGAAATTTCAGAGTGTGAAAATAAAGGATAGAAGGGAATATCTTAACTTGGAAATTTTGAACAAAAAAAAAATCTCAGTTTTTATAAGAAATTTTGAGCTCAAGAGAACAAATATGGTCCCTCTCAGACTTCTATAAGAATGGTGACTGAAAAAAAAAAAAAAAGCTTTGCTAGAAGAAGGAATTAATCAAAAGATATAGAGAATTTATAAAATGGAAAGGATAACATAAAACTAAAGCAGGTTGCCTTATTATTTCAGAGTCAAAGTTTTGTTTTCATGCAGTTTACTAAAACTGAGGCTCTAAAATTTTTAAAAAGCTGTGTTTTAAATTAAAAAGAACAACAACAACAAGGAAGGAACAGAACTGACTTAATTACTCAAAAATATTGAAAGATGATTTACTTTCAAGGGAATGGGATAAGGTTACTAGTATCTGTCTTGACTCTTGCCTTATGCCTTGTTGAGGAGCTTGACTCGAATTAATTTGGGGAAATCCAATGAATAAATTGGATATGTTCCCTAGTTACTTATCTTTAGCCCATAGACCATGAAGTTGATGCTGAACTGCTGAGAGTGTTCACTATCAGGCTATAATTCATCAGCCTTGGTGCAAAGAGTGTGCTTGCCAGGGTAACGAAAGGAAGTATGAGGTTTTAAGTTGAAGACACAAGGGTGAATGAGCTCATGATCACAGCCAGCATCCTGTAAGTACCTTTGACTTGCATTCTGGGAAATTTGGAAATCTTTGGTTTGTGTCTTTCTTGATTTGTCACAGTATTTCATTTCTTCCCAAAGGAAAGGTAGTGTATGCATACATTTAAGTGTGTGTGTGTGTGTGTGTGTGTGTGTGTATCTATGTATGTATGTATGTATAAAAGAGAGAATATTTTACTTCTAAAAATAAAAAAAGGCTTACTACAGTGTTGTTTTTTTTTTTTTTTTTAATTAAAAGTTGTTATTTTTAAATCTCCTTTACAGCCAGGTCTGTCAGAATGAAGACAAATATTGTGTTTTTCATGTATAAAATTTGTAGCAACCCAAGCATTTCTCCTGTGCCCATGCATTAGAGGGCATTGACAAGTGGGTAAAGATACTGCAATCCTCTAGAAAACATACTGATTATAGAATGGAATCCCAAGAAATATCACTAAAGTCCACTGATAAAGCTAATGTAGAAGCATCAGAGGGCCTCTACCATTCAGGTGGATAACAACTTCTGTTTGCTGATAAGCCAAGAGTAGAGACTTCTCTTTATTCACCAGAGGAAAGCAGATTCACTTAACCTCCCATAAACTTTTGTTGGATGAGGAGGGGCAAATTCAAAATCCCATCATTCTAACAAAGCAAGAATACTCATTAAAGCAATTAAACTGAGCCACAGGCCTCCAGAGGCTTCAGGGGATGCAGAAGGGATCTAGACACATAACCTAGCAGGCTTAGGATAGATCAAAATGCTTTGCACCAGAGAACTTCAGACCATAGAAGTCAAAGGATTCAGTAATTTATGGACCCAAAATAGGACTATTCTACAAAACCTTGGTCTTGAACTAAGCTTTTTATTTTTTTTTTCCTCCAGTTGAAGCCTTATTAGTTTGTTGCTGTAAGAAGATAGAATTTTGTCTTTGTTCTAGGGATTGCTTCATTTTATTCTTGTTTATTTTTATTTTATTAAAAGGGTCATATTAGAGAAGAAAAAAAAAATCAATACTCCAAAGTCATGTAGTTTGTCACCTTGATTTTCTACATTAGGAAAAATTAAGTCCAAAGAGGTTAAATTAATTAATCAGGCTCACGCAACTAATAATGGTAGCTAACATTTAATGTAGTTTTAGGATATTGATTTACACTTGAACACAATCCTGTTAAGTAGTAACATAGGTAATATTTGATTCATTCTTATAATCTAACCATTACTCAGGATTCATTTGGGGACTTACCCATTGCCAAATAACTATTGCATGTTAAAGATAAGGTATGACTCCAAGTCTTGTCAATTTTAAATCCAAGTCTCTTTTCTCTAGTTGAAACAAAACATCAGCACTTTGAAAAAAGTAGATATATTCAATTTTATCTTTAACTATATTTTAACCTAGTACATTCATAGTAGAAATGGGAGAGATACTTGTTGGATTTGTCTTAAGTTGAACTCAATTCTTAGTCTTCTGAATTGCTATTCCACTTTTCTTTTTTTAATGATGTCTCATATCACAATAAGTCAAATATTAAACCATTTTAATCACTTTAAGAATTCACATATGAGAGTTATCCCTCTAACAATGTGGGTGAAAACTCACTTATAGCTTCTCATTCTGTGACTATATCTTCCTATAGATTCTCCCCTCCCCCATCAGAGGATTCTTGCTGAAGCCTTCTAATATCTTAACACAAACTTATAGAATCACATGCCAAGAGTTTAAAGATGACTTTGAAATCATCTAAATTGACCCATTTTCAATATAAACAAACTGTGGAGTAGAGTGGTTTAATAACTTGTCCAACACTAAATTATTGTCTTGTGATTCCAAGTTCATTGTTCTTTTGCATTCACTCCCACTCAGTAGAAGTAAAGCAAGTGAGCTGTCCATTTGCTATACCTTTTGGCACTTTTTTGTCTTTTCTGTCCTACATGTACTTAATAATTTCTTTCACACAATTAAATTCCACTTATTAATATGGTATACTGCTTAATATGTACACACAGGGGAATTCTATTTAAAGTACAATCCATGTATCTGGAGCTAGATTAATATCTTGAGTATTCATAGGACCTGGAAAAATAACCTGCTATATATTTAAAATCATTTCCCAATAATTTATATTAATGGAGAGAGGCACAATGTCATTACTGAATAACAGCATCTATAAAGCTTCTAGTATCTGTTTGATAATAGATTTAGTAGATTCATTATTTGTTAGTCACTGCAGAAAAAAATATAGAGCAAAAATAATCTGTCTTCAATAATTTTATGTTATAATGGTGACAAATATCACATATAGAGGAATGGTTACCAAGAAAGGGAGTTTTTATTTGAGGTGATATAGAAATGTGGAATGGAATTGCCTTACCTTTTCCAGAGGCAATGATAATATAATCATGTGAGTTTGAACTAATTCATTAAGCTAATAATCAAACTCAGCTCCAAGATAAAGTTCCAAACTGAATGGGTTCCATCATTCAAAGAAAGAGACATGGAGACCCATATTAGGGCAGAAGGGAGAAGGTCAGTACCACCCATGGCAGATGGCATCATGTTTAAAGATTCCCATAAATCATCTAAAAAATATCTTAGTGCAGTGAGAGTCATTAATGGCACATTCATTAAAGCATGCTTAAATTTGCCCTTCCTTGGTTTATGTAGAAAATGTGTAGATATTTTTTACTCTACTTCAGATCTAAACATACATCTAGCCATCATTATCTTAGTGGCTTATACTCTGTACTTGACTGAGGAGGGTCCCATTGCATTATCATGAAAAAGTATTGAAATATTGATAGATGATAGGTCCCCATCTCTGTAGAATTGGACACCCCTGCCTTTTTGGACTCATTACTTTTCCTTCCTGGTTATGGGCAAGGCTAGAAGAAGCTTGAGCCACTGCGGGTAGTGAAGGGTCAATAGAAGCCATACACAGTGTCTCTGTTTATTTTGAATTTTCTTTGTTTCTCTTGAGTATTTTTTCCTGATTTTATTGCGGAGACTTTTCCACTAGATCAGGATCAGAGGCTTTTCCACTGAGATCAGGATCGGAGCTTTTCCACTGGAATCAGGGTCCTCTCAGCCCCACATTCAGGGCACCAAAATGTGATGTTCTCTTCTTTAAAATATAATGAGCAGGTTTCTCAGGGAAGTTTTCTGGAAGCAGCCTTAGTTTCAGTTCTGAGTAATAATCACTCCAAATACAGCCAGCTAATAAAATCCAAACGTTAATTTTCTCCTTTCTTGATTCCAAGAGCTCTTGCAGCTTTCCCTTTGCTTCTGCTTTCTTCAGCCTACAGCCAGTACAAAAGTGGAAGATGGAATGAATCTGTCTTGCCTCCGAGAGAGGGCTTCTGGCTCTCCTACAGTGCTCTCTGGTCCTAATAGCTTCTTGCTTATGTGAGCTCTTGAAAGGTGTGAACACAAGCATTGTTTCTATCAGTTTCACTATACTGAACCATGCTAAATTAGATAATTATTGTCTCTATCAACTCTAATGAGTTAACACTTTGTAAGGATTCCAACAATTACTGATCACAAAATAGAAAATTTTGATTATATCAAATTGAAAAGTTTTTGTACAAACAAAACTAATGCAGACAAGATTTGAAGGGAAGCAATAAATTGGGAAAACATTTTTACAGTCAAAGATTCTGATAAAGGCCTCATTTCCAAATTATATAGAGATTTGACTCTAATTTATAAGAAATCAAGCCATTCTCCAATTCATAAATGGTCAAAGGATATGAACAGACAATCCTCAGATGAAGAAATTGAAACTACTTCTAGCCATATGAAAAGATGCTCCAAGTCATTATTAATCAGAGAAATGCAAATTAAGACAACTCTGAGATATTACATACCTGTCAGATTGACTAGAATGACAGGGAAAGATAATGTGGAATGTTGGAGCGAATGTGGGAAAACAGGGACACTAATACATTGTTGGTGGAATTGTGAATACACCCAACCACTTTGGAGAGCAATTTGGAACTATGCTCAAAAAGTTATCAAACTGTGCATACCCTTTGATCCAGCAGTATTACTACTGGGCTTATATCCCAAGGAGATCTTAAAGAAGGGAAAGGGACCTACCTGTATGTGCAAGAATGTTTGTGGCAGCCCTCTTTGTAGTGGCCAGAAACTGAAAACTGAGTGGATGCCCATCAATTGGAGAATGGCTGAATAAATTGTGGTATATGAATGTGATGGAATATTATTGTTCTGTAAGAAATGACTAACAGGATGATTTCAGAAAGGCTTGGAGAGACTTACATGAACTGATGCTGAGTGAAATGAGCAAGGACTAGGAGATCATTATATACTTCCACAACATGGAATGTTGATGATCAATTCTGATAGACCTGGCCATCTTCAGCAATGAGCTGAACCAAATCAATTCCAAAGGAGCAGTAATGAACTGAACCAGCTACACCCAGTGAAAGAACTCTGGGAGATGATTAAGAACCATTACATAGATTTCCTAATCCCTATGTTTTTGTCTGCCTGCATATGTGATTTCCTTTACAGGCTAATTGTACACTATTTCAGAGTCTGATTCTTTTTGTACAGCAAAATAACGGTTTGGACATGTATACTTATATTATATTTAATTTATACTTTAATATATTTAACATGTATTGGTCATCCTGCCATCTAGGGGAAGGGGTGGGGGGAAGGAGGGCAAAAATTGGAACAAAAGGTTTGTCAATTGTCAATGCTATAAAATTACCTATGTATATAAACTTGTAAGTAAAAAGCTATTAAAAAAAAGACTTAGACTTGCCTTGATATCCATAATTCTAATTTTCTAAAATTACATCATTAATTTTTTCAATATCACATGCTTTCTAGGAGTTAATATAGTATAAGACAGAGAGTGATAGACCTGGAATGAGAGCAGCCTTGATTTTAACCTTACATCTAAAACAGTTTACATAATTTATTCTCTTTGAGATTCAGTTCTCTAAGATATAGACTAAGTATAACTGTGCATATTTCCTACCTCATAAAGAAGTCATGCAGTTCAAAATAATATACTATATACTAAACACTATAGAGTTCAAAGGACCACATATATGTTAATTAATCATTGAATCAAAAAGTTTTTGTTAAGATTACTTTTTATGTAAGGGAAAAGACTCACATATTCAAAAATGTTTTTATACCAGCCCTTTTTGTAGTGGCAAGGAACTAGAATCTGAGTGGATGCTCATAAATTGGAGAATGGCTGAATAAATTATGGTATATGAATGTTATGCAGCATGATAAGTGTGGAAATTTGTATAGGAGAATTGCAAATGTCTAATGTATAATAGATTATTTGCTGTCTAAGGGAGGGTATGGAGGAAGAGAGGAAGAAAAATTTAAAACACAACATTTTCCAAGGATGAATATTAAAAACTTTCTTTGCATGTATTTTGAAAACAAAAGACTATTATTTTTAAAAAGATTTTTACATGCCAAATGTTATGCCAAGTGATGGCAATAAAAATACAAAAAAAGGCATAGTGCCCTCAAGAAGTTTACTCTCTACTGGGGAGGAGGGACAACATTTAAATAATATTGGATATGTGCAAAATAAATATAAAGAGATTTTCAGGAGAACACTTAAAATTGGAGGAATCTTGTGATAACACAATGTAAGTTAAATTTTAAAAGAAACATGTGAGACAAAGGAGAGTTTACTAAGACTGATTTATATTATGTGCAAAGGTGGAGAAGTAGAAGAGAGAACAAAGTGAGCAGAAGAGCAAGTAGACCAATTAGGATGGAACATATAGTGTGTGATAAAGGAATTATATATAAGGAGGAGGGAAGAAAAAACAACAACAAAAAAGAATGATACATTTATTATATATATCAAAGGAATAGCAAGCTATACATAATAGATCTGAAATTTTGTATGCAATCACCCATTTACTATTCTACTATATTTTAGACATTCCCATTTTATTTCATTAATTAAAAATAAATAAAATTTAAAATGTGCAATTTTACATAATGTAAGTTATATGTGATACATAATCAGTGTAGAAATATACATTGTAGCCAATTTTTTTAAATTTTAAATATCAAATGGAGGAGGTTTTATTTTATCATAAAGGCAAAAGAGTTTCACTGACATTTGTTGAGCAACACAATGACAAAACTAGTTTGTGCTTTAGTAATATTACTTTGCTAAAGATGAATTGGATAGGGAAAAGACTAGATGAAAGGTTACATTTTAATGGGCTATTTCAATGATACAGGTGAAAAGTGAGGTGGGTTGAAACTGCATGATTTTTTTTTTTTATTATTATTCAAAGTAGATCAAAGTGAGGGTGGAAAAGAGAACTATGAGGGATGTAGAACCAACCAGCAATGGTTTTATCAAGTATGTATGAGAATAGTAAGTTAAGGGTAATCTACAGTTGTGTGCTTGAACCAGCTAGTACCTGTTCCAAAAAGCTAACTAATAAATTTTCAGTGTGAGCATTTATACACATAGGGAATTGATTTATTGTTTTGTTCATTGTCCACACTTAATAAGTGGATGGAGAAAATGGTAGAAATTCAGATTAAACTTAAGGTGAATTTGTTTTGGAGAGCCTATTGTTAAAATTTTATCAGCATATATTAGTTGTGAAACAGGGTGATGGAGAAGAATGATAATACCTTCAAGAAAAATAAGGCAGTTAAGAGGAGGGAAGAAATGTCTAAAAAAATTCAATGTGACTTGTGAGATATTGTAATAAAGATGATATGTGAATTTCTGAAACAAATACACAGATTTGGAAAGGGCTCCTATCTCTGAAAGATGACTGAATATTAATTCCATTTCATAAACAATCAGAGCTGAAATCAGAGCTGATTAAAGGGAAGGTAATTAATTATTTGGATTTTTCTTCCAAGTTCCTGAATCAACTAATGGAAGAGAAGTAAAAGAAGTCAGCTTCACTATTCCTTTTAACAAATACAAATTGGTATATACATTCCTGCTCCACCCAACTTCTATCTGAATGATCTGCATTTATTCAACACCATGTGGGAATGCAACAGATGCTAAGCAATAATTCATGAAGACCAGTGTGAAGAGAGACAACTAAAAGATTAATATCATCCTTTTAAAAGTCCTGAGAAACACAACAGCTCACCTAACAATCTCATCGAGACATTCTGGATATAGTTGCTGCAGAAAGCCACAAAATTCATTTCTGGATTGGGTGGAAAGGTTTTGTTTTGTTTTGGTCAGGCAATTGGGGTTAACTGACTTGCTTAGGGTCACAGAGCTAGAAAGCGTTAAGCATCTGAGACCAGATTTGAACTTTGTTCCTCCTGAATTCAGAGTGAATGATCTATCCACTGCACCATCTAGCTGCCTCTGAGTGGAATGTTGCTTTTAAAAAAAAATAATGCTTCAGAAAAATGTGTCCCAAAAAATGTTTTGAGCATTCCTCTTAGTGCTGTTCTTCCCCTTTATGTTGAAGGAATGCA
The DNA here is from genome assembly GCF_902635505.1 of Sarcophilus harrisii. NCBI lineage: Eukaryota > Metazoa > Chordata > Mammalia > Dasyuromorphia > Dasyuridae > Sarcophilus > Sarcophilus harrisii. Next base: position 479,666,147 of record NC_045428.1, on the reverse strand, counting down.
ATGGAAGTAAATACTGCAGGGTAGCTGAAGCAGGAGGCACTAACTAACCTGTCCTACACACCTGAAATCATGTGATGCTTTGAGGATTATGGAAGCTTAGAGATAGTAGTGCCCCACATTAAGAGTAAGCTTTGTTATTACTATTCAGACTTCTTTTGAAGATCTTCTGAAGATTGCCAGAAGATGTAACTAACCAAATCAATCAAATAAAAAACTATATTCACTTTTGTATGTATGAGAAGAGAGCTAAAACTGTTAGTTTACTGGCATAGTGAGTTTTTCAATGGGAAATTTCCTTCAACCAAAAAAGTTCAACATCTTCTGTCTACTTAGTTATAAAGAGTCGGCTAGAATAGAGAAGGATCAAATAAACTGATTGCCCAGTGGTATAATCTGTCAATAGGGCAATCAATAGGCAATAAACATTCATTAGGTGCTACTATATGCCAGGTATTGTGCTAAGCACTGAAAATATAAAAAAAGATATTAGACAATACATTAAAAAAAAAAAAAAAGCTGAAAGGAGGTGGAGTACCCAGTTCAGATCATGCTAAAATCTTCTAGCCAAGGTAGGAAATTATCTGAAGAGGAGTGAGTTTCAGTATTGATTTTAGCTTGTAAAATGATGAACTTCTGGAGGTCATACAATTCAGAAAATAAGACATTTGGAAAATATGGAGATGAATGATCAGAATATTCTTCTTAAATTGTAGAAGGCCTGAGAGATGCATTCTAAACTCCAGCCACCAACCCTTCCTATTAGAGAAAATGAGGTGCTCCTGGCACAAAGCATGCTAAGGAGATATGTGGTTAAGAGTTCAGTTCATCTTGCAGAAGGATGAGTTTCTGGAAATATTGAAATTCAGGATATCAGTCCAGTGGAAAATATAGAAATAAGAAATAAAAAGCTAAGCAAAGGAGGCAATATTTGAACTAAAATCTTCCTGTCTCTAAGTTCAGCCCTCAATCTACTATATTATACTTTCTCTCTTGTACGTATATCTTTGTTCAATGACATACTTATGTATGATGACTTTTAAGTCTGTCTTAGTGAATAAAGAGATGGTTTAAGGATGAATAAACAAACAAATGAAGTAATTATTAAAAAGTACCTTTCAGAACACTGAGCTAAGCTGAGGAGATGTAAAAAAAAATTAAAAAGTAAGACAGTTCTTTCTTTCAAAGAACTTATTTTCTGAAGGAGAAGACAACACATGTGAAAAATTTCTACTACAAGTCATATGGAAATTTCCTGTGGCACATCAGGTAGTGATCTTTCTTCTTTAATGTCATTCCTATTGAGAAAATCATATCAGTATAATAGTTCAAATGATAAACTATTTGATAGTGCCAAGGACTTTAATGGCAAGAACTTTTATTTCTGAATTTTTGGCCAATATAACTGTAGCACTTACAGGAGAAAATACAAGTTGTATCACTATAGGCGTTATTTTCTAGGCTGGTAGCTTAGGATACCATACACTATTTCCAAGTTACTTACTTAGGCACCAGGGCTACCTTTATCAGATTCTGAGGAGTAATTATAATTAAAGGAGCCTTTATGGTTTGACTTGCCTAGGACATGGTGCCACCTGCTCTCATTTTAATTACCTTGCTGCTTCTACTAGGGTACCTTACTTGATTGTGACTCACAAGTTAGTTAGTAGTTGGTAAGGAGGAGTGACTGCTTCTTTACAGAAATTTATTTTTTTCTATTTAATGTTTTTGACTGGGTTGAAAGCAGTCCTGATTTCCTTATCAATTTATGCTTTCTGTCCAGTTGATCAATGATATGATCTGAATACATTTTTATTCATTCATCAATCAGATGAATACATCTGAATTCATGATTTCCATACAGAGATGTAACATTTTAGTAGATGATGACACTTATCTCTCTTATATTATACTCTTATACTACACACAACTTTTACCTATTCTATTCCTTAGAAGTCAATCCCTATAGGATCATATTTCAGTTATGGATCTAATTTCCCAAGTCTCAAATTTGTCTATTTGGATTAACCTCTCTAATTCACTTATTTAGATCATTTAAACAACCTCCCAATTAGTCTCCCTAGAGCCAATCTTTCCTCTCTCCAATTTATACTCCAAAAAGGTAGCAAAGACGTAGCATGTCACTACTTTACTCAAGAAACTCTAATGGCTTTTTCTTGGCTCTACAATAAAATAGAAACTCCTATTATGTAATGATTTTCACAATCTGTTTCCAGCCTATTTTTTCCAGGATGATTATATTAGTCTCTTTTTTCTTTGACTTGAAAATTATGGATTTGTATGTGATATATATTGAAGTATCCAATTTGATATATTAATAGATGCATTTGTGATTTATTTACTTCTAATAGCTTTGACTGATTTGCTCTCAAGATATCTGAAATACATTTTTGTTTAATTATGATGCTTAGAAAGCCTAAATAATCTTTAAATTACATTTCTTCTCATTTTCCAGATTGTTCATTTTAAACAATATTTTCATGTGTTCTAATTTTTTCAACTTTGTGTTCTTATTCAAAAACTTTTTGCCCTTGAAATAACTGATTTATATATGTGCCATTATATTTTTCAAAATATCCACTATTGGAGGATTAGGTTTTCAACTTTCTTTTTTTAATTTATTTTTACCAAGTTCCCTATTTTTGTTTTTTATATACATTGTTTCAGGATTTCATCTCTTCTATTTATTTCTTTTTTTTTCTGTTTTTATAAGTAATTATCATATATTTTAATAACTAAAATGTATTCTTTTTCTTTGAAGATCTTATCTATTCTATTAATTAATATTATTTCTTCATAGAAATGGTAGATTTTTATCCTGTCTTCTTCAAACTTAGTTTCTGAATGTAGACTTTGTGTCAGGTCCAGTACCTGTTTCTTCAAAAAATTTTGAATGAGGTGATTAAGCCTATCTTCTATTGCAGAACCAGAATATACCTTGTTTTATAGGTTAGGCCCTTCCTTCCTCCTAGTGCAGTAGCCCAGATCTTTCTATTTTGCTTTTATTCTAGGTATGGTAACTAGAAAAATGCTGGGGATGGTGTCTTATTTTCTTTCACAGTCCTGGTCTGATATTTGAAGTTCCTGTATCCCCAGAGCCAAGATTAATCTCCCCTGACTACTTTTATGACCTATAATTTTAGTTCTAAAACAAACAGGTTGCAATGGTCTTGGTTTCTTAGAGTACCTAATAAATGAAACCACGTCTTCAGTTATGCATGTTTCAAGTATGAGAGTCAAAGGGTGTTTTTTTTTTTTTTTTTGTTTGTTTTTTTCTGTTTTTCTCAAGGTCTATGACATACTTTTATTTATTTATTTGACCTTCTTGTTTATCCTGGGGAGTATACTGAATAACACTTACACACACACACACACACACACACACACACACACACACACACACCTCTTAGGTCTTTGATCAATATAGGCTTTTTTGTCTTTTTAAAGTCCCACTCATGTCCCACTCAAGTCCCACAGCCTCATTCTGTAGGCTTTTTTCTTCTTCTTCAATACTATCCTATTGTAAACAAAGTATCCTTTTCCCCCAGACTCATCTCCTCTCTAGTTTTGAGTTGTGTATGTATTTTGCTTCAGACTCATCAGCCTGGTAAGCTTTAAATTTATTAAATTTTAGTCACTGGGTCTAATCAGTTTCTAAAAATAAAAAAACAAAACAAAACAAAACAAAATAAAATAATAAAATGATATCAATCTCTTGTCTTTTCCCAGCAGAAGTTTAGGATTTCTCCTTGTTCTTGTTGTTTTGGAAAGGGATTCAAATTATATTTCTGATAACTTCTGAATATGAAAAGTCACTCACCTTCCCTGAATATTAGCTTTCTCAAATATAAAATAAAAGAAAGGAATTAAATGGCATCTGTTTTCTATTCCAGCTTTATATACATGATTCTAAGAAATCTTAAACAACTTTTGTTTGGTTAAGAATGATTTTTCAATGTATTTGATAATCTATGAATTTGGGGATTTTCAAGCAAAATAATGAAGAATTACTTTCAAGTTTTGAATGTAGAAAGGCTAGACAACTACTTTTTCCATATTGCTCTCTTGATCACTTCTTCATAATTTACAATCCATCTTGATACTATGGATCAAGACTTGTAATATTCACATTGTATTTGATTAGAATTTCCTTCTCCACATTGACTGTTTCTTACATATTATTTATCTCTATTCCTCAGGGTCCCTTTCCTCACAGACACATACTTAATCTCAACATTTCTCAAGCCAAGGAAGTATTTACATTTTCTGGGTTTGTTTTAAATAACCAAGGACTATGGATGTTGAGATGTAAACCTGCAAATGGCTAAAAATTAAATGTAAGAGTTAAGATCACAATTTCTATAAGGAAATAAAAGTAAGAGAAGTCTTTCAAAATTCCCATTGCATGAATTCTTGAGAATAAATCACAATATGCAAGTAAGGAAAATTAAAGATTATCATCGATCTGAAAGTTATACTTTTTATTGGCATTTACTTCCAATACTATCTCATTTCCTTCTTAAATAAAATAATTTCCCTATGAGAAGAAGAGTTCCTGAGATATCAAGAACAGAAATGTGTAATCAGCTAATTTAATCAAGCTTCAGAATCCCCACTACTGGCTAATCTATCAGAGAAATACAGCATCATTCAACATGGATTCAAGTATGCTAGCCAAGTAACTGATATAGGCAGAAAGCTTGAAGTGACATAAAACTAAGTTAGCTTTGTAATGATAGTATTAAATTGTACTATTCACAAAGAGTTAAGGAGAGCATTCTCATAATGCTTCACATTTATTTTTTAAATAATTTTCTGTTATCTATCTTGTATTCAGTTACTACTTCTAAGCTTATCAACTGCTTAAAAAGGATGATACCATCAACCATCTTTCAATATGGTACCTTCTCTTCTTATTTTCCCCTCATAATTTAAAAAGATTTCCCCCCAAAATCATATTCTCATGATTTATCATGGTTTGAGGGTTTCCCTGTAGCTTGAGAGATTATGTCAGACTAATATGGACTTTGACAGGTACTAAAAGTTGGAGAACATTTGAATTATTCTATCAACTGTCTATTTCTTAGGATATGTCAGTCTAAGAAGTTAGGACTATAAAATTGGTTATGTTTCAGTCTGTTTCATGGATTCTCTTGGTAAACAAAATCATTTGTTCAACAACTTTTCCTATTATTATGATAGAGTGGTATGAAAAGGCACCAAATAATAATAGGAATGACAATGTTCTCAAGTTATTTAAAGTATTAATTAAGCTGTTGTTTTTAATGTGTGTAATTTGATAAACAGAGAATTTTATAATCCTCAGTGCAGTTCAAATCCCTATTTTCTACATGAGACCTTCCTGATCTTCAGTTTGTTAGTGCTTCACCCCAAAGAAATTTTCCCTAGGAAAAGAGGACATTTCAGTTTTGTTTGTTGTTTCTGCATTTGTGATACCTAATACAGTTTAATACATATCAGATACTTAATAAATGATTGTGGAATTAACTCATATTAAATGAATTGATAGACTGGCAATAGTTCAAATTCTTATTTCAAAGGAAAAGAGACATAAGCATAATTATAAATTAAATGTTATCCAATAAGTTCTTTTTATCAAGGTGAATAAAAGAATTGATGGAGTTAGTTTGACATGCAAAAGGAAAAAAAAATCAAGCAAATAGGCCAATGATCAGGAATTTAAAGATTACGCAGCAGCTTTTGCTATAGCAGTTTTGAGAAACTGAAAAATTATTAAAAATTATTTGAAGACTTTAATCCTGAATCAAATTATACCTTAAAACTCTGTAAGAATTATGAAAAAAGCCAAAAAAAATTTCACAAATATGGCAATGAAACAAGAAGTGAAGGAATCAAAAGAAATATTTTATTTTAGGCCTAAAACAACTTTTTGGACTGAATGACAATCAAATGTGATAGAAAGTAAAAAATAATTCTAATTAAGCAGATATGAATGTAAGTTGGCCTTTCATGTTTCAAAAACCATACATATTATCTAAGTATTTAAAACTTATGTTTTTTTTATTAGTTTCCTATGAATTAGAATGGAGATTTTAAAATTGATGTCTACTACAGACACATTTTCCTGTTTAGTTTCCTTCTAAATCTTTTGTTCCCAGAGAATTTTAATTTTATATGGTTTAAATTGTCTAATTTCTCTAATATGATAATCTATATTCTTTAGTTTAAAATGTTTCCCCTAATTGGAGCTATAAAAGGTACTTTGATCTATTATCCAATTTCTTTCTCCCTATCTCTGTCTTTTTGTCTCTCTCTCTAAGCCTGTCTCTGTCTCTCTTTATGAAGTCTCTTTTTAGATGACACATTTATTTGGAAATCATTATAGCATATAGAGTAAAGTGTTTCTTTAACTGTCAAACTGCTGCCTAGATTTTCCAATCTTTCTTTTCCTTTCTCTAGTAATTTATGTAGTCAATCACATCCACTAGGATACCATGCCAGATTAATTTCATTTTTTGTTATTAATTTGCTTTATTGAAGTATTATATGCATATTTTTCAAGTATTACCAAGCAATTTATGTAACTATTGCTTAGTAAATTTTGAGTTCGAGTAATTTCATTGTCCCTACATTATTTTCTTTGAAAATCCTTCTATTTTTCAAAAGACATTTCATTATTATTAGATTGATATTTGTTTGATAGCTTGATTTGTAAAAAAAAAAGTAACAAACTAAATTACTATCACAATTTTATGATATTGATATGTAAAACTGTGACCAATGACTATACTTAAAATTATTTGCCTTCTCTTAATTTATGAAGATTAATCTATAGCTCAATTGTACTGAATCTATAGCAATTTAGTAGGTTTGCCCTCAGATATTCTGTACCTTTTATAATTCTTTTGAATTTTCAAGGAACAATCGAGTCTGGAAGGTTTGAGTTCAAATTATTCTTTAAACAGATCCCTCTTCAAACATGTATTCATCTGTGTAATGGGAAATTTTTTTTCTGTCTAAATGACAGGTACTACATGTATATTAACTATTTCTCTTTCTATTATTTCTTTCTTTCTTGAATTTTGCTTTTATAGTGTAGAATTATGATTATTTTGAAGGATATATATATGTATATATAGGCACATGCTTTTCTATTGAAGTTTTTACTGTCTTAGTTGTTCTTGATTGCTGTTGTTCATTTGTAACATTTACTTATTATTTTTAAAATTTACTTCCAAATTCTCTTCTGTCTTGCTTCTTTCTAACAATCCATTGGGAGGCAAGAAATTTTATAATGACCGCACATAGGAAGCAATGAAAATATATTTCCACATTAGCTATGTTGTAAAAAACAAAAACCAGAAATGAAAAAAAGGGAAAAAGCATGTTTCAATCTGTATTCAGTGTTCATCAAATCCATATCTGTGGGCATTTTGAATTTTTCATCATTGTTCCTGTGAAACTTTTTGGAATGTGTTTATCAGAGCAACTTAGTCTTTCATATTCAATCATTCTTACACTTTTGCTATTAGTGTGTATATTGTTCTCTTGGTTCTGGTCACTTCATTTTGCAGCAGTTTTTATAAGCTTTTAAATGTATTATTGAAATCAACATGCTAGATTTGTCTTATAGCAAAATAATATTACATTAAAATCATATACCACAACTTCAATTGATGAGCATCCTATCAGTTTCCAATTATTTGAAACCACAAAAAAGTGATATAGATACTTTTGTGCTTACAGGTCCTTTCCCACTTTCTTTGAGCTTAGTTTGAAATTGTTTTGGAATAATTGGAACAGGTCACAACTCTACCAATGCTAATTAGTAAACCTGTTTTCTCACATCCCATCCAGCATTTATCATTTTCCTTTTCTATCATGTTAAAACTATCTGGTATGAGTGAGGTGGTACCTGAAAAATACTAAAATTTTTCCCATGATGCTGAATAGATACTTACCATGTGATATTATAAATTCCCAGGAATTGAGGATCACAAGAGACAGTAGGTAGGTACATTTGTTTACAAACAGACTAAAGACAATAAATATTCAAAGATGGCTCTAAAATTTTATTTGAAGTATTTTTTTTAATATAATCCAATTCTCATCAGAATTATTAGTTACCTGCTTATCTATCATGTGAGGTAGACTGTTTGGCTAACAGATCAGGCTTTCCAAAATTTGCTTTTGAAAAACAATGTAAAATTTTCAAATGCCCTTTTCCTCAAAACTAGAGTAGCATTTTTCATAGAAAGTAAAAGTATTTCATTACAACTTGGAAAATATCTCAGGAGTTATTTAATTCATCTTATAATGGAATACAATGTGTTATTATAATCTACCCAAGGAAAGAATCTATCAATCTTTACCTAAAGATGTCCAGTAAAGGGGAGCCTGCTAGCCTTCTAGGTGTACCATTCTCCCTCTTTCCTATTCTTCCTTTTTTTCTTTGTCTTTTTCCTTCCTTCCTTCCTTCCTTCCTTCCTTCCTTCCTTCCTTCCTTCCTTCCTTCCTTCCCTCCTTCCTTCCTTCCTTCCTTTCTTTTTTCCTTCCTTCCTTCCTTCCTATCTACCTTCCTTCTTTTCTTTCTCTCTCTCTTTTTGTTTTTGTTTGTTAATTCATAGTTCTGAGGCAAGGAAAACTGAGATATCATTTTCAGAAGATATCTTGCTAGTTGTGCCTCTTTTATCTATTTATCTATTTTGTGAAGTTAGCTTTTTAAAAAAATCCAAATGTCAAACAGCTTTTATCCCCATATAATTTTATATCTCTGGAATTGTTTTACATGTCCTACTCTCTCAAGGTATTTTTGGATTCCATGCCCACAGTCCAATGTTTTAACTACTGTCTCTCCATCCTCATGAATCAAAGCATTTGGACTTTTACAATCAAGTTCATTAGTATGCTTTATCACTCATAGCTTTGAATTCAAATGATATATAGCTCAGTAAATAGTCTCAGAGAGCACAGAAGAGCTTCTTTAGTTTAGCTTGTAATGAGCAAAGAAATGTTCGGTAGCAGTCCTTTTAAAATAGTAGTCACCAATTCTCATACATATTTGCTTCCATATAGAGTAACTCCATTACAGTGATGCAGCAATTACATAGCTTGGAAAAAGCATTGGACCTGGAGTGATGAACATGAAATCTGGCCTTAGGTATTCACAAGTGATGCAATCCTGAGCAATTTACTTGACTTCTATATGTCTCACTTTCCTAATCTACAAAGTGTTCTAAGAATAACAAATGTCTTCTTGAATATTCTGAAGATAAAGTGAGATAATATTTATAAAGTTCTCTAAACTTTAAAGTGCTATATAAACACTAAGTAGTAGTAGAAGTATTTAGAATAGTAGTAGTAGTAGTAGTAGTAGTAGTAGTAGTAGTAATAGTAGTAGTGGTAGTAATGGTTGTAAAGGTGTTAGTGGTAATATTATAGTTATTGTTTTTATAATTATATAGATTAGACCTCATTACTAGAAAGGAAGAAGGTGGGGGATATGGGGAGAGGTGTCAGAAAGAAATAGAGAAGGATAGAGACATAACAGAGACAGAGAGATTGGGATTTATACATGTTATTTGGAAGTACTGGACAAGAAATGTGGAGGTAAATTCTATATAAAATACAACCATTAATTGCAAAACCTTATCCATTTAGTGGTACTGAAATTATGAGTGGTCACTGATAAATTAAATATGCCTTAAAGCTCAGCATTGTAAAACTTAGCCTTAGTTATTGGAACAGTTCACCAATGGGAAATAGTCACAGTTTGCTGACCTGCATTAATATTTAGCTGAAGGAAATTTAAATGATAAACAATTAGTAAAATAATGATGAATTGGAAGTCAATTAATATATTCATTTAATAACCAAAACACTCTGGGCAACTATTATTATGATTCAGAAACAATCAAAAATTATTTGTTCTATAGTCTTTGTGGTGGGGACTAGAATGGGAGGGCCCAGGTGTGAATAAGGAATGATGACTCCCTTAAGAAACATTATTCTAATAAACTGTGATTTATTTTCTACAGAATTCACAGATGCTTTGAGTCACTGAGTGGCTTTTCCATCTTTACAATTAAATAAATGTAGTTGCCATTCTTCAAGTAGTATACAGTTTAATGGAGGAAAAAAGCCTGCTACCACAAATATAAAGTGTAATAATATAGGGATTATGTCTCTAATAATATTTGACATTCCAAAAGTGTTTTTACTTTTCCGAAGTCTTTTATACACATAATCTCATTTGAACTTTATAACAACATAGATTCAATTAAGTGTTTTTGTTTTTGTTTTTAGAAGTGTAGTGAGGAGCAATGACTTGGAGCAGAACTGTGATTCCTTAACTATGGGGACCTCAGCAACTTATTGTTGAAAGACTTTAATTTAAATTTTTGTTCTGTGGCAAGCTGTGTGACCTTGGGCTTTTATCAGGTTCTAGCTAAAATCTATCAGGGATTCTGGTTGGAATAATAGTTTGCCTTAAGGAACATTGATTGAGTGAGAGGCACAAAGAATCAAAATCTTATATATCTCCCTAAGGAGACAAACCTTGTTAGTTAGATACTATAGGTAAAATAAGTGACACTACCTATCAAACTCCTTAAAGGGCTAACAATAACTGGGGCTTGAGATCCAGATATAACCAATTAATTCTCTAGTTCCTGGAAACATCATCCCTTGGACTCCCTGGAATATTTCTTTTTCTGAATACCTTTAAAGGCAGGATACACTTTAGAAATTTTCCTAGGAGAATTGCTTTGCTGGTTCCAAGTCACTTTCAGAGATTCCTAAGTAATTCTGCTAAAATTTGTCAATAATAAGACTCAATAAAATATAATGCAATCTACTAATTTTTTTTCCTAATAAATAGTTTGTGTGGTAAAAAACAGTTCAATCCTTAAAAGACTGAGGCTATTAACAACTGATCTACAAGACAAATATCAAATTAGAAACCAATAATTCACATAAAACGAGGTTTTGTTGAAGAATTTACTGAGTAGTTCAATTTTTATATACCATTTGGTGTTTCTTTATCTAAACTTTGAATCTGACAAGGACACTAAAATCAGCATTCTAAAGAAAAAAATCTTTTGTAAAAAAATCATGAGAGCTTGACTTTGAAAAAAAAGGATCTTTTCCGCCTTTCAAAATTAATAGATCTTAAAAATAGGGAAAAAAAAAACACTTTGTAAATAATTATCAATGGAATTTTAGATGGAGAATTCTTAATATTAAAATACATTTAAGGCCTATGGGTCAACAGAAATAAATAGGTGTGCACATATCTATACATGTATATCATATATTATATATATCTAAAATACATACCACACACATATATATATATAATTCTATTTCTTTAAGAAAATAATCTGATCTTGTTTTTTCCAAAATAGAAAGAAAACTTTTAAATATATGTTTCTTATATATACATATATATATTTAATTCTTTATCTTATTCCCTTATGAAAATATTATCCTCATATCATCCTGAAATAATGAGATATTTCAAGGACCTAATTTTATACACAAATATGTAAATAGTAGTATCTAAATGATAATAAGGAGATGGAGAAGTAGATAACCTAATTATATAAGATAGGGAGCTGGCCACAAAGATTAATAACACTAAGTCCTTTCCTATTTTCATCCTACTATATTAACATAGGTATTTTAGCATTAATGTACTAATTAATTGATTTAGTATTGCAACAACAAAAGCTTAGAATTATTCACTAATTCAACCACACTCTTCTTCTATGTGATACACCCCTCTGTCTGCCCCATAACAAATATAATTCTCAAGAGCTACAGATATCATTTTCCCATCTAGGAATGTAAATACTTTAATTATATATATATATATATATATATATATATATATATATAATGTATATACTTTATTTTTACCACTTTACCATGCTTCTCTTGAGTACTATAGTTAAAGATGAAATTTTCTGGGTTTTTTTTTTTTCTCAATAAAATGATTGAAAGTCTCTATTTCAACTGAAGATCCATCTCTTCCCCTAAAAAATGATTCTTAATCTCATTGGGTAGTTGATTTTTGGTTGTAACCCCTGGTCTTTTGCTTTCCAGGATATGGTATTCCAGGTCCTCTGTGTTGGAAGCTGCAGTCTCTAAGCTGATTGGCAAAGTCCAGCACTGATATCAAATGTGCACAGCACTCATGTAGGAACAACATTTCCTTCTATGATTCTCATTAGTGGAGTACTATTTCCTGTATTACTTATAATTGGCTTGATTACAGCACTAAAACATTATCTAAAAAAAATCTGGTGATAAGGGGAATTTGGGCACGTTAACTAGAAATTATTTCACATGCATATTCTGTCCTAATAAAATTAATCTCTCACTGAGACAAATAATGGAGAGAACACTTTGGAAAGCATTGTCACTATGGGAGAAAATCCAAAGGTTCCAAGAAATAATGGTATTTACCAACAGACTCAGAAAAGATCAGTATATCTAGGAACAAAAGATGGTTAAAGTATAACTAGGAATTTCTCTAAATGCCTATATATGTATGGTTTCAAGTCAGTGAAGTAGAAGAATCAAACAATCCATAGAATTGACAAAGAAGACATAAGTAAACTAACAAAATTCACTGACATTTAACCTTGTATAACATTTACCTTTCATTATTGGCTTCACATAATATAATCAATAATTAACACAACCATAAAAAACTTAATCAAATATTAAATGTCAAATGTAGTAACTTACAAAGGTCAATAAGTCAGACACATGTCTGAAGACTGTGTTGACCTAAAGAAAAGTATATGATCATGATATAGTATAAAATAAAGCCTGAAGGAACCTGAGAGAAGTGAGAGCATCTCTTTAATCAGTTCCTCATTCAAACTACCCCATGACTCCTATTTTCCTTTGATGGTGACCTTATTCCTCCTGCTCAGCCCCCTGGACCCCCTGCAAAGGCTGGACCCCTGCACCTCTGATCCTTTTTTTTTTTTTTTTTTTTTTTTTTTTTTTTTTTTTTTTTTTTTTGGTAGAAATTGATAAATTCTGGTTAATCTTGACTGTCGATCCTTGATACTTGAATTGTTTCAGTCTGGCACTTTGCAGTAATTTTTTCTGAGTATAGTTCTGGAGTTTTGCAGCAATGTTCCTTGGGAATTTCCTTGTGGAATCTCTTTCCACAGATGATTGATGAATTCTTTCAGTGAGTGTTTCCCCCTCTGATTCTAGAATATTGGGGAAGTATTCCTTGTTGATATCTTGAAGAATGCTATCCAGGCCCTTTTTTGTCATGCTTTCAAGTAGACTGATAATTTTTTAAATTGTCTCTCCTGGATACATTTTCAATACAGCTGTTTTTCCAATGAGGTATTTTATATTTTCTTCCATTTTTTTGTGCTTTTTAGTTTGTTTGGCTGATTCATTTTTGTTTCTTTATTTTGCTTTGTTTCTAGTAAATTTATTTTTTTTTAAATACACATTACTTTCTGAATCATGTTGGGAGAGAAAATTCAGAGCAAAAGGGAAAAAACATGGAAAAGATTAAAAAAACAGAAAAAAAATGAACATTGCATGTATTCATTTCTATTCAGTCTCCTTAGTTTTTTTTTTTTTGTTTGTTTGTTTTGTTTTTTTGTTTGTTTGTTTGTTTTGGGCTGCAGATGGCCTTTTCTGTCCAAAGTCTATTGGGATTGCTTTAGATCACTGAACCCCTGAGAAGAATCAAGTCTTTTATAATGGATTGTTGCACATTCTTGTTATTATTGTATACAATGCATTCCTAGTTCTGCTTGTTTCACTCAGCATCATTTTATGTAAATCTTTCCAAGCCTTTCTAAAATCAGCTTTTTCATCATTTTTATAGAACAATAACATTCCTATTTTCATGTACCACAACTTATTCAACCATTCTTCAAGTGATGGGAGTCTACTCATTTTCCAATTCTTTGCTACCACAAAAAGAGCTGCTACAATATTTTTACACATGTGGATCCTTTTCTTTCCTTTAAGATTTCTAGGGATATATGTCCAGCAATAGCACTGCTGGGTCAAAGAATATGCACAGTTTTATAGCCCTTTGGGCATAGTTCTAAATTTATTTTCAGAATGATTGGATTATTTCACAATTCCACAAACAATGCATTACTGTCCCAGTATTTCCATATTCCCTCCAACATTTATCATTATCTTTCCCTGTCATCTTAGCCAATCTGAGAGGTTGTGAGGTGATATTTCATAGATGTTTTAATTTGTATTTCTCTAATCAATACTGATTTAGAACATTTTTCAAACAACTATAGATGACTTTAATTTCATCATCTAAAAATTGTTGGTTCATATACTTTGACTATTGATCAAATGGGGAATGACTTGTATTCTTATAAATTTGACAGAGTTCTTTATAAATTTTAGAAATGAGATCTTTTTCAGAAACACTGGTTGTAAGAATTTTTTCCCAGCTTTGTACTTCCTTTTTCAGTCTTGTTTCTATTGATTTTGTTTGTGAAAAATTCTTCCCTTCTCCAAAAATCTGATAGGTAAATTATCCTTTGTTCTCCTAATTTGTTTAGGGTATCATCCTTTATGCCCAAATCATGTTTCCATTTTGATCTTCTTGTAGTATGGAATGTGAGATGTAAGTCTATGATGAGTTTCTGACATATTATGTTTCGGTTTTCTCAGCAATTTTTGAAAAATAGTGAGTCTTTTTCTAGAAGCTGGAGTTTGGGAATTTAACAAATACTAGATTATTATAGGCCTGATTATTGTGATATGTATCTAATCTATCACACTAATTCACGCCTCTATTTCTTAGCCATTAACAAATGGTTTTGATGGCTGCTGCTGTACAATACAGTTTTATGTATGGTCCCACTAAGCTACTATGTTGGTATTTTTTTTTCTTCAGTAATTCCCTTGATATTCTTGACCTTTCATTCTTTCAGATGAATTTTGTTTTATTTTTTCTAGTTATATAAACTATTTTTTTTGGCAATTTGGTTTTTATAGAACTGAAAAAGTAGATCAATTTAGGCAGAATTTTATTTTTATTATATTATCATGGCCTACAAATCAGCAATTGATATTTTTCTGATTGTTTAGATCTGATGTCATTAGTCTGAGAAGTGTTTTGTAATTGTGTTCATATAATTCTTGGGTTTGTCTTGGAAGGTAGATCCTCAAGTATTTTGTTTTATCTACAGTAAATTTAAATATAACTTCCTTTCTATTTCTTCTTGATGGGTTTTGTCAATAACATACAGAGATGCTGATATTTTGTGTGGTTTTATGTTATATCTTGCAACTTTGCTAAAACTGTTAATTGTTTCGAGTAGGTTTTTGAATGATTTTTGAGGATTCTCTAAGTATATAATCATATCATCTGTAAAAAGTGATAATTTTATTCCCTCATTACCTATTCTAATTCTTTAATTTCTTTTTCTTTTTTTTTATTTATTTGTAAAGCTATCATTTCTAGGACAGTGTTAAATAATAGTGGTGATAATAGGCACCATCAGCTCTGATCTTACTGGGAATGCTTTCTATAGGTTTTAAATAGATACTGCTTATTATTTTAAGGAAAGCTCCTTTTATCTGTTTTCATTAGGAATGGGTACTGTGTTCTGACAAAAGCCTTTTCAGCATCTATTGAGATTTATCATTCAATTTTCTGTTGTTTTTATTATTGATATAGTCAATTAGTCTTCCTGATATTGAACCATCCCTGAATTCCTGGTATAAATCCCACTTGGCTATAGTGTATCACCTTAGTGACAAGTAGTTGTAATCTCTTTACTAATTTCTTATTTAAGATTTTTGCATCACTGTTTATTAGAGATATTGGTCTAATTTTCATTCTCTGTTTTTGCTCTTCCTGGTTTAGGTATCATTACCATATTTGTGTCATAAAAGTAATTTGGTGCTTCTTCTTTACATAATTTCCCAATATTGGAATTAATTTTTTTAAATGTTTGGTAGAATTAATTTGTTAATCCATCTTTCCTTGAATATTTTTTCTTTAGGGAATTCATTAATGACTCATTGAATTTATTTTTCTAAAATGAGAATATTTATTTTTATTTTTAATTTTTTTTAATTTTCAAAAGATCTTCATAGACAATTTTTCTAAAATGAGACTATTTAAGTATTTTATTTCCTTTTTTAAAATCTGATCGACTTATATTTTTTGTAAATATTCATCCATTTCAGTCAGATTGCCAGACTTGTTGCAATACAGTTGGACAAAATAATTCCCAATTATTCCCTTCTTTTTCACTGGTAGTATGTTCACCTTTTTCATTTTTGATGCTGGTGGTTTGGGGTTTTTTGGTCATTTTTCTAATAAATGAAACCAAAAGTTTATCTATTTTGTTGTTTTTTTTTTCATAAAAGAAACTTTTGCTTTTATTCATTATTTCATCTGCTTACTTAGGTTCAATTTTATTAATCTCTTTTTTGAATTTCAGATTTTTTAAATTTGATATTTAACTGGGTTTTTAAAAATTTGTTATTTTTCTAGTTTTTTAGTTGTA
Source organism: Sarcophilus harrisii (assembly GCF_902635505.1). Taxonomy (NCBI): domain Eukaryota; kingdom Metazoa; phylum Chordata; class Mammalia; order Dasyuromorphia; family Dasyuridae; genus Sarcophilus; species Sarcophilus harrisii. The sequence continues at coordinate 479,649,609 of NC_045428.1, read as the reverse complement.
TGACCAATTCATTTATTTCTTCTTTCATTATATTATTTATACAGCTATTTAGAGATATAAAATTTCCCCTTTGAACTGTTTTGGCTGCATCCCATAGGTTTTGGTAATTTACCTAATTATTGTCATTCTCTTGGATGAAATTATGGATTGCTTCTGGGATTTGTTGTTTGAACCACTCATTCTTTAGAATTATATTATTTAATTTCCAATTTTTTTTAGTCTATCTTTCCCTGGCCCTTTATTAAATATAATTGTATTGAAGTGTGGACTGAAAAGGAAGCATTTACTCTTTCTGTATTTAATTGTGAGGTTTTTATGACCTAATACGTGGTCACTTTTTGTTAAGGTGCCATGTACTCCAGAGAAAAAGGTGCATTACTTTCTGTCTCTATTCAGTTTTATCTAGAGGTCTATCATATCTAGATTTTCTAGGATTCTATTAACCTCTCTAGTTTCTTTCTTTTTATTTTGTGGTTAGATTTCTCTGATTCTGTTAGGGGAAGGTTGAGGTCTGCTACTAATATACCCTTGCTCTCTATTTCTTCTTATAACTGGCTTTAAATTTTTTCTAGGAATTTGCCTGCTCTACTGCTTGGTGCATATATGCATTCAATATTATTATTACTTCATTATTTATGGTACTTTTAATCAAGATGTACTTTCCTTCCTTGTCTTTTTAATAAGATCAATTTTTTACTTTTGCTTTATCTGAGATTTCATTTGCTACCTCTATTTATTTTACTTTAGCTGAAGCAAAATAAATTTGGTTCCAGTCTTTTATCTGTGCTTTGTATGTATCTCTCTGTGTCAAATGTGTTTCTTATAAACAACATATGATAGGACTCTGTTTTTTTAATCCACTCTGCTATTTATCTCCATTTTATAGAAGAGTTCATCCTGTTCACATTCGCAGTTATGATTGCCAGCTCTGTATTTTCCTCCATGCTCTTTTCTCCCCTATATATACTTTTGTTCTCTCCACCTTGTCCTTAGATGTGTGTGTGTGTGTGTGTGTGTGTTTTAACCCAACTAACCTACTCTCATGTCTCTTATTACACCCCCCTCACCCCCCTCCCAGCTTCCCTGGTTTTTCCCATCCTACCTGCTACTTTATCTCCTATCACCTTTTCCTTCTTCTGTATCCTGCTCCTCTCTTTTTTTTTCTATTTCTTCTTCTTCTTGGTAGGATAAGGTAAATTTCTTTACCCAAGCAAAGGATCAAGCTATTCCCTCTTAGAACCAAAACTGGTGAGGTCAAACTTTGGACAGTGCTCATCCCTCTCCCTTTTCCTTTCAATTGTGATAGGTCTTTTGCATCTCTTCATGTAAACTAATTTTCCCATTATACCTCCCCTTTCCTCTTTTTACAGTACAGATCTTTTTCCACCCCATATTATGTTTTTCTTTGATGTTATCACATCAGCATCCATTCACAGTAATGTTGTCAGTCCATGTGATGCCCACATTTGTCTTCTCCAGTGTCAGATACAATTTGCAAAAGTTGCATATATTGTTTTCCCATCTATGGATATAAACAATTTAACCTCTAAATAATACATATTTCCCCCAGTTCACTTTTTTACACTTCTCTTGAGTCCTTGTTTATATATTAAATTTTCTGCTTAGTTTTTTTTTTCAATAGAAATGATTGAAATTCTTTTATTTCATTGAAGATCCATTGCCTTCTCTGAAAGATGATGCTGAGTCTCCATGGGTAGTTGATTCTTGGTTGTAACTCTAAATCATTTTCCTCCTGGAATATGGTATTCCAGGCCCTCCAATCCTTTACTGTAAAAGCTGCCAGATCCTGGATAAACCTCATTTTTGCTCCTTGATATTTGAATAGTTTTTGTCTGGCAGCTTGCAATATACATATATATTTGTTGTTGTTGTTGTTGTTGCTGAGACTAGTTCTGGAGTTTTGCAACAATGTTCCTTGGCATTTTCTTCATATGATTTCTTTCTAAATGTGATCAGTTGATTCTTTCAATGAGTGTTTTTCCCCTCCACTTCTAGAATATTGGAAAATTTTCCCTAATTACCTCTTGAAGAGTGCTATGCAGGCTCTTTTTTTGGTCATGGGCTTCAGGTAGGCCAATACTTTTTAAATTTTTCTTCTGGATTTATTTTACTGGTTGGCTATTTTTCCAATGAAGTATTTCACATTTTCTTCCACTTTTTTCATTTATTTAGTTTCTTTGTCTCATTTTGTTGTCTCACAAAGTCTTTGGCTTCCATGTGCCCTCTTCTAGTTTTTAATGTGCGATTTTTCTTCAGTTAGCTTTATATGTATTTTTCCATTTGATATTATTTTCATCAGATAAAATTTTTACTTTCTTTTTCTGTGAACTCTAATACATACCTCTCATTTCCTTGATCATTTTTTCTTCTACCTCTGTTTGCTTTTTAAAGTCTTTTACAAACACTTTCAAGAAGTTTCTTTGGACTTGGATTAATTCATATCATTCCTTAAGATATTCTCTGTGGACAGTCTGTCCTCCTCTGAGTTTATGTTTTGATTTTTACTTTCACCATGCTCAAGGTTCTTTTCTGTTTCTTGCTCATTTTCTTTCCCTTTCTTTTGGTATTTCCTCTTTTTTACTTTTAAGGTTCATCTGTGCTCTGGGGTAAAGAGCATGATGTCCCAAATTTCCTCTGTGGATCTGAGCACAAGAGGTACTTGTATCTTGTGTTTACAAGAGGTAGCTTTGCCTCCTCTGTTCAGGAAACATCTGTTCAGAGTTTGTCTGCTGAGCTGGTATTGGAAATTGATTTGCTCCTCTACTGAATTAAGACTGAGGGTCTTAATTGTTGATTTGCTCTGATTAAGACCCTCCCAGAAGCTTTCCCAGAGTCTATCTGAGCTGACCTGAACACCTTTTTTACTCCATTGAGACTGATCTTTCTTGGAGTTTTTTTCAGTCTATTATTTCCCCTGAAGCAATTGGGGTTAAGTGACTTGCCCAGAATCGCACAGCTAGGAAATGTTAAGTGTCTGAGGCTGGATTTGAACTCAGATTCTTCTGAATTCAGGGCTGGTACTCTATCCACTGCACCACCTAGCTGCCCCTTTTTCAGTCTATCTTGAGCTGAAAAGTAGTTTCATTCCAACAGACTCTGTGCAGAAGCTTGGTGTCATGTGTTTTTTCAAGGGAAACTGAAAGCTCGAGCAGCTTCCTTGCTTCAATCTGCCATCTTGGCTCCACCTTTGGAAGTCATTTTGTTAGATTGATTCTTGATTTCTCAAAGAATCAATAGCTTTGATTTGCTCTCTTCTAGTTTTAATTGTGTGATTTTTCTTCCATTGGCTTTTGTATCTCTTTTGCTATTTGATTAATTGTATTTTTCAAAGTGTTTACTTTGATGGTTTTATTTTTATTTTTATTTTTGCATTTGGTCTATTGTAATATCTTCAGTATATATAGTATTAGGCCATTTGTACTTTTTAAGGAAATGCCTTCCTTTTCTAAGTTAGTGTCTCCCATTATATTCATGTGAGTATTCATAGTTTTAATATTTTTCATTTGAAAGCTCACTGTTCACATATTTTGAACCTTTATCAATTAGGGAATAATTCTTAATTTTATAAATTTGGTTTAATTTCCTATATATTTGATAAATGAGTCCTTTAATTGCTATCATTTTTTGTTGCTTGTTTTCCTTCTAAATTTAGTTGTATTAGTTTTGTTTGTGCAAAATACTTTTCAATTCATGAAGTCAAAACTATCACTTTTGCTCCTCCTAGTATTCTCTATATTTGGTTTGGTCATGAAGTCTTCCTTTATGTATATTTGATAAGTACATTTTGCTGTGCTCCCCTCATTTACTTGTGATATCACACTTTATGTTTAAATTATCAATTTCACCATTATCTTGGTATATTTTGTGAGTTATAGGTGTATTCCTAGTTTCTGCCAAGTTGCTCTCAAATTTTCCCATTATTATTTTCAAATGTTGGCTTATTTCCCTCAAAGCTTACATCTTTGGCTTTACCAAACACTAGATTACTATGAGCATTGGTTTCAGAATTATGTATCTAAGAAAAGGAATGATGTGCCAATGAAATAAATTAGATGCAATAGTACATGACAGTAAATAACCATAGCAATCTGACATTCTCACTTTGTATTATAGTTTAAAAATTACAACTGCTAGATTACCTTGCTTTACATTTTTTCATATATATTCTAATTTTCCTTCTTCAGATGAATTTTGTCACTAGTTTCTCTAGTTTTTGGTATGGCATTGAATCAATTAATTAGGTAGGATTGTCCTTTTTATCATATTGGCTCAATTTAATCATGATCAATTAATCTATTTCCATTTTTTAAAAAAAATCTATCTAAAAGATTTGCAAAAAAAAAAAAAAACTTCATTTGTGGTAATAATTAGAGCTATTATTCCCAATTTATAAATGAGGAACATAAGGTTCAGGATCTATGTGATCTGCCTCAAGACAAATGGCTAGCATAGCTAGTAGAATAGCATTCTGGGAAAATTGAGAAATAATATGTCAGAAATTAGGTATAGACCTATATCTCACACACCATACCAAAACAAAATCAAAGTGGATGTGTGATTTGGGCTTAAAGGATAATACCATAAACAAATTGGGAGAACATAGGATAATTTACCTATCAGATCTTTGGAGAAGGGATGAATTTATAACCAAAAAAGAAGTAGAAAACATTATGCAAGCTAAAATGGATAACTTCAATTACACTAAATTAAAAAGGGTTTCCACCAATAACACCAAAAGAAAGAATATTAAAAGAAAAGTACAAAGCTGGGAAAACAATCTTTACAGACAGTGTTTCAGATAAATGCCTCATTTCTGAAATATATAAAGAATGATGTCGAATTTATAAGAATACAAATCATTTTCCAATTGGTAAATGGTCAAAACATATGAACAGACAATTTTAAGATGACAAAATTAAAGCTTTCTATATCTATACGAAAAAATGCTCCAAATCACTATTGATTAGACAAATGCAAATTAAAAGAATTCTTAGATACTACCTCACACCTCTCAGATTGGCTAATATGATAGAAAAAGATAATGATAAATGTTAGGGGAGATGTGAGAAAACTGGGATTTATTGTTAGTAGAGTTGTGAAACGATCCAACTATTCTGGAGAGCAAACTGGGACTATGTCTGAAGGATTATAAAACTGCACATATTCTTTGACCCAGCAGTATCATTACTGGGACTATATCCCAAAGAAATCAAAAATGAGAGGAAAGGACTCACATGTTCAAAAACGTTTGTAGCAATTCTTTTTGTTTTAGAAAAAAAATGAAAAATGAGTAGATGTTCATCAATTAGGGAATGCTGAACAGGGAGTAGAATATGAATAATGGAGTATTATAGTTCTACAAAAAAAGAGGAACAAGCTAATTTTAGAAAGTCCTGGAAATATTTAAATGAACTGATGCTAAGTGAAGCACATGGAACCAGGAATATATTGCACATAATAACTGTAAGAATGTGTGATGATCAACTATGAATGGCTTGGTTGTTTTCAGTGATTCAGTGACTCAAAACAAGTCTAATAGCTTTGGACAGAAAATGCCATCTGCATCAGAAAAAGAAGAAGGAGACTCAAGGTAAGTCAACACATCTTATGTTCATTTCTTTTTTTCTGTTTTTTTTTTAATCTTTACAAAAGTTTTTCCCTTTGGTTCTGATTTTTCTCTCCCAGTATGATTCATAAAGCAACATGTGTTGAAAATAAATAAAAAATAAAGGAAAAAATCAGTAATTGGGAAGTTAGAGAGAGAGAGGAGACTTGGAAATATGGGGAAACATAATAGCTTTATTGTTGGTTTAAAACTTCTTGATTATCTAATTTATAAAGAATATATATGTATGCATGTATGTATCTATCTATATCTATATGTATATGTTTTCTAATATATTCAATGGGCAGATGGAGATATAAGACTGGACATCTGGAGAGAGGTTATGACTAAGTAAATATATCTAATATCATCTGTAGTAACATTGTAATTAAATCTGTGGGAGCAGATGAGATCCCTAAACAAAAGAATATCAAAAGAAAACTCAGGAGTGAGTCTTTTAGAGAATCCAGACATTTGGATGAATATCTAACAGAGGAAACTAAGAAAGAAAGAATCACTTAACTATGTTTCACATTTCAGCAAAAAAAAAAAAAAATTACCCAAATGAATAATCATCTCTGCTTTTTTTTTAGGACTATGCATCCCAGCTACCTATCAAGCATGGAGGAAGGAAGAACAATATACTTTCTCCCCATACTTTAACAAAGGTTACATGTTTTATGGTACATTTCCACTTTTAAGAAAACTGGGATGCTTATTCTTTTTCGTAGCCCCAAGGAGGAAGATGTAGAAAGCAGGTCCTGTTTTTGTATCCAATATTTATATTGTTCATATAAAACTCTAAAGATTGATCTATCAGCGATTTTTCAAATGAACTGTCATTTTCCTCCATTATAAATGCACTTTCTCTTCCTTGTCATATGCAATCTCTAACCCAAGAATATCTACAGCACATGTTATTCTCCTTGCCAGCTGAGCAAACATTAACTTTATCAGACAGTATTTCACAAAGATCCTCCTCACTGAAAATAAACTTTATGTGTTCTCCCCTCCCCCATCTATTTGGACCAGATGGCTTCCAAAAGAGTACCTTCTCCATGAAATTCTCTAGGAATTAAGATGGTACAGTACAATCCCTCAAAATCACTTGACTTAAGCTCAACAAAGACATCCTTAAAATATCCTTAGAACAGATATACAAACATAGAAGAGTTAAAAGTGCTTGCTGGTCCAGCCCTGAAATTTGAAGCAAAAATCAAAAAGCACATTTATATTTCAAAGGATGCAACAGTCAGGAAACAAAATAAAACAAAAGAAAATCTCTAGTTTTCTGGAGTTAGTCTTTTTTGGTGCTAGTCTGGCTCTAACCCTGCTATAGAGATGCTCAGCCTTGCTAACTTAAATCAGCAATCCTCTTCCTCCTCCTCCTGTTGGTCTTAACATTGATGGCTTCCAAGTCTACAATTCCATATTTTTAATAATGTGCTTGTCTTTTTTGTCTTTCCAGGTAACTTGGGTTGCATCCTATAGTATTCTTTTCCCTTGACTCTTTAACTCCACATCCCTGAAAATATTTTAAGTTAAGCCTCTTAGACTGTATGTGATTAGTCTGCTCCTAATCACAGGTCTTGCTCCTTCTAATGAATTTTTAAATCTCTACCCCCCCCCAAAAAAATAAAGAAGCTTCAACAAACTTGATCAGAGGAAGACTAATTAATATTTATTGGTAATTCAAACTTCCTTATGAAAGTGGGGGAAAAAAAACTTCCTCTAACCTCAATGTAAAAAAAAATAGTAGGTCCCTTAGAAATTTTTAAAAAGGTAAAGTATTGGTACTATCTACATAAAAGAATTACTGGGAGGAAAAATTTTGGCTAGTCTTTTGACAACACTAAACGGGTGGCAAAATGCTTGAGTCTCAACTTCTGCCTGGGATAACCTATATGTAAAAATCTATGATACTTCAACTGTTTTCATTAAAATGGCTCAATCTTTGATAGTGGATACATTATATTTTATTTGGTTGACCTATTTATTGTTCCTGAAGCTGGTCCCAACTGTGATGGTTACTTAATATCAGAAGTTATTTATGAATTTCCTCTGAGGCTGTTTCCCCATAGTTTTGAACTGATCATAATATTTTATATATTAGTTAGTTGAATTTGTTTTAACAGTTGTTAATATTTACAATTGTGTTATTCTCCTGTTTCAATTTTTAGCATTGTCTTAAGAGGATTTTAATAGAGAAAAGAATTCTCAGAAAAATTATTAAATAAAACCAGAAGTTCAAATCTTAGTTCTGATGTTTACCACCTGAGTGATCTCAGGAGAGTCACTTGGGCAAGACTTCATTTTCTTCAGCTTTTGCATTTTTAAAACTAGGAAATTTTATTAGATAGCTTTTACTGATTCTTTAAGTTTTAGCTCTTTGATCCTCATCCATAAAATCAGTCCAATAATAGGATATATTTTAGTGCTTTAATGCAAAGATCAACTGAGAAATCATAGGAAAAATACTTTATAAACTTCAGTGTTGTAAAAAAGTGAATAATATTATTTATCAAACATGCAGCAATGCTTATCTAAATGCTATGAATCTCATTTTCTTCATCTCTAAAGGTAAAGAAGAGAATGTGTAAATGTACTAATGCTTGCATTGTACCCCATTTAAGGTTTTTGTAAGATAAGACTTCACTCATTCTCCAATTGAAAAATGGTCAAAGGATATGAACAGACAATTCTCAGATGAAGAAATTGAAACTATTTCTAGTCATATGAAAAGATGCTCCAAGTCATTATTAATCAGAGAAATGCAAATTAAGACAACTCTAAGATACTACCACACCTGTCGATTGGCTAAGATGACAGGAAAAATAATGATGATTGTTGGAGGGGATGTGGGAAAACTGGGACATTGATTCATTGTTGGTGGAGTTGTGAACGAATCCAACCATTTTGGAGAGTAGTTGAACTATGCTCAAAAAGTTATCAAACTGTGCATACCTTTGATCCAGTAGTGTTACTACTGGGATTATATCCCAAAGAGATTATAAAGAAGGGAAAGGGACCTGTATGTGCACGAATGTTTGTGGCAGCCCTTTTTTGTAGTGGCTAGAAACTGAAACTGAATGGATGTCCATCAGTTGGAGAATGGCTGAATAAATTGTGGTATATGAAAATTATGGAATATTACTGTTCTGTAAGAAATGACCAACAGGATGATTTCAGAAAGGCCTGGAGAGACTTACACGAACTGATGCTGAGGAAATGTGCAGGACCAGGAGATCATTATATACTCAACAACAATACTAGATGATGACCAGTTCTGATGGATCAGGCCATCCTCAGCAACGAGATCAACCAAATCATTTCTAATGGAGCAGTAATGAACTGAACTAGCTATACCTAGAAAAGAACTCTGGGAGATGACTAAAACCATTACATTGAATTCTAATCCCTATATTTATGCACACCTGCATTTTTGATTTCCTTCACAAGCTAATTGTACAATAATTCAGAGTCTGATTCTTTTTGTACAGCAAAATAATGTTTTGGTCATGTATACTTATTATGTATCTAAGTTATATTTTAATATATTTAACATCTACTGGTCATCCTGCCATTTAGGGAGGGGGGGGGGGTAAGAGGTGAAAAATTGGAACAAGAGGTTTGGCAATTGTTAATGCTGTAAAGTTACCCATGTATATATCCTGTAAATAAAAGGCTATTTAAAAAAAAAAAAAAAAAGACTTCACTGATTGTCATCATTGTGTAGTGGAACAGGCAGCAGCCAACTGTTGCAGTTCCCAGTGTTCTGAGGACCACACTTTTCATTAGAACATCAGAGAAGTATGATTTTGTGATCCTGAAATTCTTTTTTATTTTGAGAGGCTTTTCTCATCACAAAAGTATCTCTTTAAGAGCATACTGAGACTACCTTTTGTGCATCTCAAATATCTGATTGATTCCCATTTTTCTTTTTTTTTGTTAATGGTGTTTTTTATGATTAATGGTGCTGATGGCATGAAAAAATTATAGTATGATGTCATTCTGAAGGAGTAAAATGTCATTCTGATGTCATTTAGAAGAAGTAAGAGGGAAAAAGATAGATTTTTTTAAAAGTAGTTCAAAGCTGTCATATCTGTCTATGACATTATGTCAACTGCAGAAATATCCTGGTGAAACCATAGGGCTTAGAAATCATTTCATATACTATCAAGGTATATGGTATTATGGTACCTTAACCAAATCCTACAACCATTCTACAAAGGAGTTATCCTTCCCATCCATAAAATATTGCTTAAAACTCCATTTTAAAATAAATTTTAAAAGACAACCTGGTAGAAATGCTTCTAAGTCAACTAGAATTGGCAAATTTATCCTTGGAATAATTTCTCTATGAAATTTTCTCCCCATAAAATTCAATAGTTAAGAAGGCCACTTTAGATTATGAGCCTATGCATCTTTAAAGGCTACTATTGTGACCATGCACTGGTCAAGGTGGAAAAGGTGATATATTTTGTGTTTTCAGTACAGTGACCTCCTTTTTTAGGGGTCCTGATTATCTAGGATGCTTATGGAAGAAGGCAGACTCTAAGTTGAGCAACATAACAGTGATTGGTTCTTATAAATAAGAGATAACCTCACACAATCAATGGATTCCTGCCTAAAGAATGTTTCTGAAGCCATAACCTTTTCTAATAGTAGAAATATCAGTCCCTTCCATTTTCAATCTGTTCTTCACATGGCTGCCAAAGTAATCTTTCTAATTTACCACTCTGAACACACCACTGCGGATACTGTGATTTCCCTGGAAGCAGATATTGAAGTAATTGCTGTTGTTTTGCACCTAATATTCTTTGGCAAATATACATATGCATACATGTTTGTGAATATATATCTACACATAGTGAACCCCCACATGATTGTGAAGGCTTGAAACACTGCATATAAAAGGGAAGCAGAACTGACATCCTTTTTAGACATTTTAATTCCTGCCAGAAGGGGAAACAGGAAGTTAGGTTTGCAAGCTATTCTTCTCTTCTCAGAGAGAGGGTGAAAAAATTAAATCTATCTACTCCTTTAAATATTGTTATTCTAGTGAATGTGATTAGGTTCATACGTAACATCTTATCACCATTCATTATCATTAATGATGTATTTTATAATTTATGCACATATATTATATGTATATTTGTGTATATATTTACATATGTAATTGCTAAAAATCTATTTATATTAAAATGGTAGGGTTAATGTTAACATATTTACTATAAGTAATGATTGTGAGGACCAATAACTCTTAAACCCCTCTTTTATTCATTCTTTCCCTTTTCAAATTATTTATAGGTGAAGTATTCTCCCAGTACAATTTAAGTTTCTTAAAGAAAACTTTAAAAAATTATTAAAGGTTTTTATTTTCAAAACATATGCATGGATAATTTTCAACATTCACCCTTGCAAAACTTTGTGTTCTATATGTTCCCTCCTTTCTCCTCACCCTTACCCCTAGATGACAAGTAATCTAATATATGTTAAATGTGCAATTCTTCTATACATATTTCCACAAATATGTTGCACAAGAAAAATCAAATCAAAAAGGGAAAAAAGTGAGAATGCAAACAAAATGAAAGCAAAAAACAACAAAAGAGTGAAAATACTAAGTTGAGATCCAAATTCAATTCCCGGAGTCCCCTCTCTGATTGAAGATGGCTCTTTTCATCACAAGACTACAGGAATTGGCCTAAATCATCTCATTGTTGAAGATAGCCACGTCCATCAGAATTGATCATTGTATAATCTTGCTGTTGCCATGTACAATGATCTCCTGATTCTGCTCTTTTCACTTAGCATCAGTTCATATAAGTCTCTCCAGGTCACTCTGAAATTATGCTGCTGATTGTTTCTTACAGAATAATATTCCATAACATTCATGAACCATAATTTATTTAGCCATTCTCCAACTTATGGGCATCCAATCAGTTTCTAGTTTCTTGCCCTACAAAAAATGTTGCCACAAACATTTTTGCACATTAAAGGAAACTTTTGACTCTATACTAGCATCAACTAGAAAAAAAATTTTTTTACAAAATAAATTTGTAATAATTGTTCATTGTGCAATAACAAAGGAAATTGGTTTCATCAACTAAGAAATTTACCTGAAGCTGCACAATAACTACAGTCCTTTGCTGATGTTATTACAGTCCTTTGAGGTCAAATAGAAAATTGATCAAGTCCATGATTCAGAAAAACATGATTACTGAGTGTCATCTTTCTCCTATTATCCCACCCTCTTTCTCCTAATTAAAAGTCAAATAGAATAAAAATGGTCCTTGTTGATTGAAGTTGTTTTTCCTATTGTCATCTATTAAAACATTTAGCAGAGAGGTTTCTCAGTTTTAAAAGTTTCTTTCTTTGCTCCCTTTCCTCTTGGTCACAAATTATCTTTAAAATGACATTTTGGTCAAGACTATGCATAATTATATAGTTCCAATACTGATCCAACAATGCATGACCTTCAGCAAGAAGCCAGATGCACAAGACTTGACCCTGGATGGAATTGTTGAAGTGAAGTCTCCTAGGATCAATTCTTTGTGACTGACCTTGCTATTTTATATATCTCAGGTCTCTCTCCAATATATATTTCTTATACTCAACTTATTATATGATATTTACCACATCACATTTCCAACTAAATTGTTCCTGAATAATTGTTACTCTGTCATTTCCATGTCACCAGTGTTTTGCAAAGTGCCACACATATACTGCTTAATCAATATTTGTCAAATTGAATTGACAGATAGCCCATGCTTCAAGGATTGGTCTTAGTTATTGCTTTGTTATTCCAGCCAGGTAACATGGTAGATAAGAGTGTGGGGCCTGAAGTCAAGAAGATTTATGTTCCTAAGTTTAAAACTAGCTTCAGACACTTATTAGTTGTGTGACCTTGAGCAAGTCATATAGCATGTATTTCTCAGTTTCTTTATCTATAAAATGAGTAGGAGAAGGGAATGATAAACCATTTTCTTATCTTTGTCAAAAAAAAAAAAACAACAAACTAAACTCTGTCACAAAAAGTCAGGCATGATTAAATACCAACAACAGCAAACTGCTGTTAAGTTTATCTTGGTCTTCCAGGGCAAAGGCAATCAGATAAAAAGTATTTTGGAGTCCAGTTAGTCCTCATAATACGCTGACCAAAAATTGTGGGCATCAAATGGCATGGAGAAAAGATTTGTTTGGCTATTTCACTTTTCATTGTCCAACATGAGTCACCCCAATTTGCCATACTTTTACATCAGCAAATACTGATCACAAATGAGTTTAGACCTGAATTATTTATGGATACCTAAACTGCAACTCAACAGATTAAGATTTCAACTTTAGATTGATTCTCTGCCAAATCCAGAACAGTAATAGATCTTAATAACGGGCACTGAAGCATTCTCTGGTTCACATTCAATTTGGACCTTGATGGCAATTTGGGGGGGTTCACTAAGAAGCTGTACTTGCATTTGGAAAGCTGAAATATTGGGAGAAACACATTTCCTGGTCCATTTCAATTTGCTGTGTAATAACTCTATCTCACTGATAATGACATTTCAAGGTGGAAGCCATAAACCTAGTGCACAAATAAATTACTGGGAAAGAATTATGATTCTGATATTCTGACCCTCAGGTTGAAGAATAGACTAGTGTAAACCTAGAAAACAAATACAATCCACAAAGGAGGCAATCAGGAAAGGCTGAGGAAGGAGGACTTTCTCCCCTCCTGGGTTTTATTACCTGCTTTGGAGGCAGAAGAATCAAATCCTAGTGCACATTTCCAAAAGTTCTCCAGATATATTCCTTTTGGAATATGAACTGTGTCCAATGTTTTAAATTGTGGAGATTTAATGTTATTTAAAATACTGTCACAATATATAATTATAGGTTATGCTGTTACGCACCTGTTTTAGAGGACAAAAAGTGTCAATCAGAAAGTATTTCACAGAAACATAGACTCAGAAGTGGAAAGTAAGTAGAAAAAATTCACTTTAGTAAATATCTGCATAAATTTGCCCTTCTCTCAACTTTGGAGAGAATGTTTGCATAAACATTCCATATATGAACATCTCTAATTGTTAGAAATGTTTTTCCCCATTTACATCAAGCTGAAGTCTGCTTCTTTGTTGTTTCTGCCCATTACTGTTCTTTCTGCTCTCTAGTATCAAATAGAAGAAATCTAATGGTTCTCTTACTTTAAACAGTCTAAACTCTCTTCCATATATTCCAATGTATAAGTTTGACCACTTTCTTGTTCAAAAAAAAAAAAAAAAACTTTCAATATCTCCCTATGGTCTTTGGGAGAAAATATAAATGGCTTGCAATGGTATTTAGCACTTCCCTCAATTTGGTTCCAACCTACCTTTCCAGTCTTACTTCATCCCATTTCTGAGTAATTTTGCAGTAAATTAACTCTTCTTTGATGTTCAGGTAAGCTGTTCCCTGGTTCAAGAAATTATCTCTGTTTTTTGAAGCATTTCTCCTTGTAAAGTGGGTTTGTTTTATTCGTTATATTTGCATTCCTATTATCTAGTATATTACCTGGAATGTACTGTTTACTTAATAAATATTTGTTATCAGATAAAACAGCCAAGATGGTTATGTAGAAAAACCAGTAGAGCCCTGCTCCTTTCAACAACTATCTAATGAAGACCTTAAAAACTCACCAGATCAAGTCATGATCAGAATATCAAAGAAAAAAATCCAAGTGAATTATTTTTCTACATCCAGGTCAGCATAGAGTGACCAAAGTCTATGGACCCTGGGGGGAAAAATCTACCCAAAGAGAGCTGCAAGGATCCTTTGAGGAATGAACTTTGATTTGTAGTTACTTATACATTGTAGTAAGAATAATTTACTGATTCAGCAGGGAGGGATTTAATTCTGTGGGGAGAGCAGAAACAGGTGCCAACTGGGTCACCCCCAAGTTAAATTGCCACAAAAATGTTTCCTTTAAACATGAACTCTACTGGGGACATCTCTGCTATTAAGAAAGTGACATTGTCTGCATAAAAAATAAGTATTAAAACTGGATTTAATGATTATAATGATGAAAATAGGATGCATTTTCAAGACAACAGATTAAGCTATCGAACATGTGTGCTTCATCTAATCTGTTGAACAATCATTGCCAATGATGGGCAAAGCAGTTATATTATACAAGGGTAGAAATATCATTGGTAGAAGAGAACATTGATATGTTCTAAAATAAAAAGACAAGTTTGGTAGCTCATGATAATATATAATACCTAATTGAAAAGTCCATGTGGTTTTGCAGATAGGATGTATTAATGATCATGTCTTCACTAACCCACTCCATTATTGTGGTTCACATGATTTTCTGATGAGAAGGGTTTCATTTGGTATGATTTATTCCTTTATAAATCAACATCTGGAAAAGTTAAGATTTCTCAAATAAAGAGTTGCAGGTGGACCTACTTCCAAATGACACAAAACACTATTTAAAAACAAAGCAGTGGTAGAAACACTGAGGCAGATACTTAATAGAAATAGTTTAGTGCATAGTCTAGGTCTAGTGTGATTAAACTTATTTTTTTTAATGCATCCTTTTGTTTCAGAACATGTGCATGAAATCTTCTGCTTAGCCAGAATGAATACATTTTTTAAAATAACTTTTTATTGCCAGAACCCATGCCAGGGTAATTTTTTACAACATTATCCCTTGCACTCACTTCTGTTTCTATTTTTCCCCTCCTTCCCTCCACCTCCTCTCCCAAATGGCAAGCAGTCCTATACATGTTAAAGAGGTTACAGTAGATCTTACATACAATATATGTGTGGAGAACTGAACAGTTCTCTTGTTGCTCAGGGAGAATTGGATTCAGAAGGTATAAATAACCTGGGAGGAAAAACAAAAATGCAAGCAGTTTACATTCATTTCCTAGTGTTCTTTCTCTGGGTTTAGCTGCTTCTGTCCATCCTTGATCAATTGAAACTGAGTTAGATCTTCTCTTTGTCGAAGAAATCCACTTGCATCAGAGTACATCCTCATACAGTATCATTGTTGAGGTATATAATGATCTCCTGGTTCTACTCATTTCACTCAACATCAGTTCATGTAAGTCTCGCCAATCCTCTCTATATGATGAATACATTTTTTTTTTATTTAATAGCCTTTTATTTACAGGATATATACATGGGTAACTTTATAGCATTAACAATTGCCAAAACTCTTGTTCCAATTTTTCACCTCTTACCCCACCCCCACCCCCTCCCCTAGATGGCAGGATGACCAATAGATGTTAAATATATTAAAATATAACTTAGATACACAATAAGTATACATGACCAAAACATTATTTTGCTGTACAAAAAGAATCAGGCTCTGAATTATTGTACAATTAGCTTGTGAAGGAAATCAAAAATGCATGTGTGCATAAATATAGGGATTGGGAATTTAATGTAATGG
Source organism: Sarcophilus harrisii (assembly GCF_902635505.1). NCBI lineage: Eukaryota > Metazoa > Chordata > Mammalia > Dasyuromorphia > Dasyuridae > Sarcophilus > Sarcophilus harrisii. The sequence continues at coordinate 479,633,548 of NC_045428.1, read as the reverse complement.
TTTTTAGTCATCTCCCAGAGTTATTTTTCTGGGCATAGCTAGTTCAGTTCATTACTGCTCCATTAGAAATGATTTGGTTGATCTCGTTGCTGAGGATGGGATGAATACATTTTCAATGAGTTCCATTTATTTCCCATTGAACTTCCATGAAAAAGAAAAATCCTTCAGGGGATTAATAGTGATGTTTAACTGTTGTTGTATTAATTCCTTATAGGATTTTTGGATATTTTCTTTCTAAGTGACAAAGTGTTGTACAATTTTGTTTTGCTTATTCTTTGGGGTATTTAGAAAGTATAGGTTCTGCTGGATAGGACTAAAGTTTTTTTAATGAAACAGAATTATATTAAAGTTTATTTTATTCTATTTTACTTGTGTTAGAAAAATCAATTTGAACTTTAGCATTTTTAAAAGTTTAATAGTTTAAATCAAGAAAAGGTTACTTTACTTTTTCAACAATTGAAAATAAAATCCCCACAGACATATTTTGTGATTGAAAGGGATATAAAGCCAAAATATTTCAGAGATGGTTCTGATCATATGCTTTCATGTCCTGTGTATATTGTGATGTATAGATAGTAGAGCTAGTGGCTAGAGTTTCAGAGCATAGCAATCAAGGAAATCTGTGTGAAAATTTCACTTCTAATACTTGCTAGGTCACTCTGGACAAAATATTAGTAAATTCTTTTTTGATATCTGATGTCAAAGTTCTTGAAATGAACATATTGCAGTGAAGCCAACTTGTAGCATAAAGTACAATTCTGTTCCTGAGCAAGAATTTAATATTTAATAATTTTTTAAATATTGAATTTATGATGGCTATAGTTGTAAAGAAGTAGGCTGAAGTATGGATTATAAGGAACCCCTTTTGCTTCCAAAGGGGATGAAAGACTTTTATATGTAGGACATTTTTAGTATCTGAAAGAAATTTAGGGGAAAATAATGCATAACTTTTGTTATAATAGGTGACTAATAAATGTATTTTCATTAAAATAAATTCAATGGAATTTGAGACTTTGACTATTAGTTCCATCCCTTTCTAGCCATGTTACCTTGAACAAGTCACTTAAACTTTCTCATTTTCAATTCTAGTAACTGAAAATTAAAATGATCTCCTAGGTATATTTAAGTTCTAAATGCCATGTTAACTATTCAGAATCTCTATGATCCACAAAAAAAACCCTAAACCTTATCTATGAAGTCAAAGTCTAGTCATGGTTAGCATTTCTTGAGGAAGTTTCCAATACAAACGAAAACACGTTAATACTATGTTTTCATGATTATCATTATCATCATTCTAATTTATTTTGGACCCAAAGATCTACTTTCTAATTCTCAATTTAGATGGAATTCCAGGACCAGCATGGTGGAATAGGGAAGGAACTCTCTAAAGTCCTCCCAAATTTTCCTCCAAATAACTAGAAAACCACTTCAGAAATTATTTAGGAGCAGAGAAGCAAATTAGCAGCCTGGCATAAAAATCCCAATGAGGTGGAAGAGCAGTGAGGTCCAAAAGAAGCAGCAAAGCCAGCCTTACAGCAGGGAGCATGCAAAAAGGCTCCAAGCTTTGCTCCAGTAAAGCCCTACCCTCCTAAAAACCAGCAACCCTTTTGGAAAGTAGTAATCTGTGCATTTTGGCAAGGCCATGCTGCAGGGACACCACTTCCACCACAAGTCATAAGGCAGAAATATTGTTCCCTTAGCCATCCAGCAACAGACCCCACTTCTAGAGTAGAACAGCAACAAGGTCCATCCCCTAGCAGAAGCCAAAGGGGAAGCTTATCCTCCAAAGAAAGCAAATAGCTAACTCTGAAGTCCAATGAAACTAGACCCAGAGTCCCAGCATACACACATACACACACACATACACACACACACACAAATTTGGGACAGCATAGGACAAGAGTTCAAGATTTACATAAAAACACAAAGTCACAAAAAAGGCAGAAAAAATGGCAAAAAAACCCCTACATCATAGAAAGTTACTGTAGTGATAGGTGTCAAGGTATAAACTTAGAAGAAAACATCAGTGCCAGATTGACTACATGTGAAGCTTCAAAGAAAAATTTAATTTGGTCTCAGGTCCAAAAGGAATTCCTGGAATAGTGAAAAAAAAGATTTTAAAAGCAAATTATATAAGAAGAAAAAGTGGGGAAAGAAATGAAAGTAAGAGAAGAGGCTCATAAAAAAAGAATCAATAATAAGGAAAAGACACAAAAATTTACTGTGGAAAATAATTCTCTAAAAAAATAGAATTGGCCAAATGAAAAAGGAAGTACAGAAGCTAATTGAAAAAAAAATTGATTCTTTAAAAATTAGGATTGAGCAAATGGAAATGAATGACTCTATGAGATATTGACACACTAAAATATATTTTTTTAAAAAGATAAAAAACAAAAGATGAAAATGTAAAATTTCTCATTGGAAAAATACCTGATTTAACAAATAAATCCAGGAAAGCTAATATGTGAATTATCGGATTACCGAAAGCCATACACCAAAAAAAAAAAAACAACAAAAAAAAAACAACAAACAATCTCCTAAAACAACAATATCAAGAATCCTCTGAACAAACATCTTTTGAGAAAGACTCTCTTGATATATTAGAATCAGAGGCAAAAATAGAAATTGAAAGAATCCACCAATCGTTTCCTAAAAGAGATTCTGAAATGAAAACTTCCAGGAATATTAAAAGCAAATTCCAGAACTCCCAGGTGAAGAAGAAAATGTTGCAATCATCCAGAAAGAAAAAGTTCAAGTATCATATTGCTAGAGTCAAGATAACACAAGATTTAGCATTTATACATTACAAGATCAGAAGGCTTGAAATATGATATTCCTGGAGACAATGGAACTAGGAATATAAACAAGAATTACCTACTACACAATATTGAGTATGCTTTTTCTGGGGAAAAAGTGGGCATTCAATTAAATAGAGGTCTTTCAAGCATTAACAATGAAAATTCCTGAACAGAACAAAAAATTGATTTTCAAATACAAAACTCAAGAGAAGTATTAGAATGTAATTAGAAAAGGTACATCAAAAAGGACTCAGGGCAAAGAATTGGAAATGGAATGGAAGAATTAATGACCAAAAAAAGAGATAGACAACATTATAAAGGATAAAGTATAAAATGGATAATTTTGGTTAAATTAAATTAAAATTTTTTTCCACAAACAAAAACAATGTAACCAAAAGTAGAAGGAAAACAGAAAGCTGGGAAATATTTTTACACCTAGCATTTCTGATAAAGGTATTAAATCTCAATTGTATAGAAAACTCAATCAAATTTATAAGAACATCCCATTCCTCAACTGATAGTCAAAGAATATAAAGTCAGTTTTCAGATAAAGAAATTAAAGCTATCTATGGTCCTATAAAATGTTCTAAATCACTATTGATCGGTGAAATCAAATTAGTACCGTATGAGGCACTACCTAATCTATCAGTGGCTAAAAAGGGAAAAAGCTGGATATTGGAGGGTATCTTGTAAAACTGGGGCAGAAAGGTACTGTTGATATAAATGTTAACTGATATGACCTTTCTGGAAAGCAATTTGGAACTATGTCCCAAGAGCATAATCCTTTGCTATAGTAACACTACTGCTAGTTTTACAGCTCAAAGACATAAAAAAGGGAGGAGGGGGAATAGACCTTTCTGTACAAAAAATATTTATAGTAGCTCTCTTTGTGGTAGCTAAGAATTGGAAATCAAAGGGATGTACATCAATTGTGAATAGCTTAACAAGCTGAGGTATATGATTATAATAGAATGTTGTGCTATAAATAGACAAGTAGGATTATTTCAGAAAAAAACATGAAAATACTTGCAGGAGTCTATGCATAGTGAAGAGAACAAAGTTGTAGAGTAACAGCAAAATTATTTGGGCAAGAACTGTGAATTACATCTAATAAGGAGCAATACAATAATCAAAGACACTCCCAAAAGATTAATGATATAGCATATTATCCACTACCAGACATTGACTGAATACGGACTGAAGGATATTATTTTTTTACTTTCTTTCATTTTTTTCATTTTATTCAAATCTTCTTATATAAAATGACAAATATGGAAATGTTAATAATAATAATAATTTATTTGTATAACATATATGTTATACATGTGTGATTCCTTATCAACTCGGGGAAGTGGGAAAGGAAACAGTGATGAAAAGGAGGGGTAGAATATAGAATTTAAAGATTTTAATAAAAATATTTCAAGTGGGAAAAAATGTAATTCAAATAATTTCTCACTCCTAGAGAGGTAGTATGTTATCATAACCAAGTCACTCAACTTTTCCAGGCCTGGTTATTTATTTGTAAATGAAAGAAATGGAGAGGAAAAGATTGGACTACATGACCCCTAAGATTTTTTTCAGCTGATTTCCTGATTCAGCTAAATCTATGTTTCTATGAAAGAAGAGATGAAATGATCTACTAACATATGTAGAATAGTATGAATGTGTGAGGCTTGGGGAGAGAAGGAAAGACTTGCAAATATTGCAATGGGCAAATGAGAGAGAAAAAAAATATAATAGTACTACTCTGCAATAGTAAGGGCCTCAGTATGATTATGTATCATACATTCATTGTAGGATAAATCATCACTAAAATAGCTTAATAATATTAATGTTTGCTTCACATTTATATAATGCTTACTATGTGCCAGATACTATGCTGACTAATTTATAATGTTTATTTCATTTGAACCTCATTGTAACCCTGGGACACAGTTGCTATTATCATTCTTATTTTACAATGAAGGAAACCAAGGCAAGCAGAGGTTAAATAATTTACCCAAGGTCATCTATTTGGTAAGTAAGCAGAGGCCAAATTTGAATTCAGGGAGTCCAATTCCAGCACTCAAGCCAAAGTACCACCTAACAGTCTCATCATCCCTGCAATTCATGATGTTAGAGTTGCTTAGGGAACAAAGAGCTTAGTTAATTTTCCTAGTGAAATGCATTGTTGTTGTGGATATGGTAAGTAGAAAAAGAATATTATCTCAGAGTTCAACTATTAAGCCCTTAAAACTTTTATAACAAAACTTTATCTAGTACTCGGTTTAAGAATAAAGAATAAGAAAATCACAGAATTTTTAGAGCTATGAACTTCAGAGACTATGAGGTTTTTATTATGTATTAATAATCATTTAAATGAGGAGATCTGAAACATATAGATAATGCTAATTATTATAATTTTAAACTTTTATCATATAAAGTATATTAATACAGTAAAAATTTTGGGTCCACATGAATTTATTATACTTAGTAATTTAATTCTTCTAATGCACTAATTAAGGCTTATTTTACTTATAGTCTATGTATCCAAACAGAGTGAGAATTTAATTAAACACAATATACATGAAAGCAAATAAATCAAAATCGATTGGATTATTTAGACCCAAACTCTTATTTTTTTCTTTACTTTTTACTATTTCCTAATGTAATCTATAAGAATACATAGGGAAAAATACTTTACTGGTGACCAATCTACATGTATTTTCTTAAAAATCAATTTATTAGAGATTGCCATTTATAACCCTGACTCTTGTCTTAGTGTTACTTTCTCTGTAGTTTCTGAGATACAGTTCCCAACTACTAAATCATAAACTTCCAGAGAACCACAGAGTACAGACCTGAAAGAAACCCAAAATAAGTGTGTGTGTGTGTGTGTGTGTGTGTGTGTGTGTACTGAGGGATAGAATTGGATTTCAAGTTGTCTCTGTTAACTCAAGTTGCATTTCTGAGTCCAGAAGATGATGGGAAAATTTTCATAAGATCCACTATTACAGGGGGCAGAGGGAAGATGACAAAGTAAACAGTATTACCCACATTTTCCTCTATACAACTTTAAAATAATTTGTCAAATATTTCAAAGAAGCATAAACAACTACAAGTAAAGATGATGATTTTTTGCAACCTTGGACAATTTAGGACACAAAGAGAAGTTGGTGGCAATATCAGGAGTGAAGTATGGTAGGGACACCAACTGTGAACATTGCAGATGGCACTTGTATCTGTAATAGCAATAGGAGTACAGGAAGCTTTCACAATCAAAATGTTAGGGGAATAAAACTAAGTCAGAAAGATTCCAAGTGGATCCTCATGTTAGTATTAAGGTAAGACTGGGCACCATTTGGTAATTCAAAAATTTTCCATTACCTAGTTCAGTTCATAGTTCGCATATAGAGGGTAGCACTTTGTAATGGGCTGAAGCTTGAGTTGATGCACTGAGGTCCCAAGCACTGAGGCTAAATAGTAATTGGACCATACTCTATTAATATATATGCTTGGAGAAAGAATAGCCCCCACCCACTCTTTGTGCAAGTCCTGATATTTTGTATAGGAAATGATGATTTTGGTGGGTAAAGGCAGAAAGGAGGAAGAGAGGCGGGGACAGACTTCTGGCTGGCTACTTGTTGCAGCTGTTCACATTGCTATCTTGATCCCCCTTCACCTCCGATCCCTCTTCACCTCCACAAAGAATAAAGATTGAATATTTTCCCTTAACCTGAATTCCTGACTCTGGCTGATTTTAAAATACACGGTCATCACAGCACTTCATAAAATCAATTAAAAGCTATTTGAATTAATTAATGACTGGAAAAGTTGGAGAATAATACACATAAATCATCAACATTTTTACATGTGCCAACAAAACCTAGGAGGAAGAGAACAATTCTACTTAAAATAACTACAGATAGAATTAAACATTTTGGAGTCCACCTGCCAAGACACAAATAGGACCATATGAAGACAATTTCAAAACTTGTTTCATACAAATAAAGATCAATCTAAACAACTGAGGAAATTTTAATTGTCCATGGGTCATCCAAACACACATAATAATTATATTATGAATTAATTTACTTATTCAAGTCATTTCAATCAAATGACCAAAGAGCTAGAAAAAAAAATAAAAAAATATTCAATGATTCATGAAAATCCCAAAGGATGAAAAATGAGTGCTATCCACCTTTGGAAAGAGAACTGACTAACATTGAGTGCATATTAAAGCTTTTTTCACATTAGTTTGCTTACTTTTTTAAAACCATTAATAATATTAAAAGTTTTTTCCATGATTTTAGATGTGTTATTGTTATTCTATTACTTACCTTCTCAGTATTTAGAGAAGGGAGTGGAGCAGGGGAGAAACTTGGGAAATTAAAAAAAAAAAACACCTCTTCTGTTGAGCTACATGCCAACTTAAACTTGTATAGTAGTCTACTTTTGGAACCTTAGTGTAGTACATCATGTTTATTCCTAGAAATATAAGATTACAATTTTACACCTAGAAAGTTCAGTAGAGAAGTTATAGAACATTAATACTAATTTCATAGTTTGACATTTAATCTTTCCAATAATTTAACTATAAACTACTTTTTCTCCCTTATTACACATCATTCCCCTGCATATTTCTTTTTGTATAAATACATGTTTATTTGTTCTTTTCCAAACTTAACCTTCATTTCTCATCTCTATTCAATAAAATAAGTTGTCTTTAATGCCTAGAATATTTTTTCTGCTTAACCTAGTGTCCTACTGTACTTATTTTCCTTTAAGGTTCAGCTCATTTATCACATCCTTTGTTAATTTTTCTCTTATCCTTCAAGTTAATAGCACACTCTCTCTCTTATCAAATGACCTTTATATTAATCTATTGGTGTGCATTTTATTAATTTAAGTCAATTCAGATAAAAATGTATAAACTATTGCTTATAAGGTGCTGTATCATTTCTCTAAGAGTTTGTATGATTCGTAGAGGGAAGGATTGTTCTGCTTTTTATTATTGAATATCCAGATAGTACCAAAAGAGAAGGAATAGTACAAAGTTAATGATATGTCATTCAACTGAGAAGGCTCCACCCTGACCTATTTTTAAAAATTATCAAAAACAAGAAGCAAAAAACAAATAAAATGATAGATATTAACATGGAAACGCAAAAATTCCCAAAATAAGGGGACCCAAATAAACTATGTAAAGTTCAATGAGTAATTAATTTGTTTCCACAAAGACATAGCAATAGAAGTATACAATTTAGAAAAAATGTCCTTTATAAAATTTTGAAGTAAAAGCTTCCTAAAAATCAGAAAAATCCTAGTATAGTGAAAACTTGTAATGGTAGTGAGTTCTCTTTCACGGAAGTGTTTAAGCAGTGCCTGGATGAACATTTGACAGATATATTAAGTAGGGAAAGCTTTCCTGTACGAATTAGACTACATAGTTCCTAAGGTTCATTTCAGATCTAACATATGGTAACTTGTGAATGAGGAGATAGCAGGGAAGAGTTAAGAGGTCAATTACAGAGGGTTTGTTAAGGACTATTGAGGTTTTTCACAATGGGGAGACTTGATCATGTTGTAGGCAGTAGTGAGCAATTAAAAATATAATTTGAAATTGAAAAAGTAGAGATGATCATAGGGAAAATATACCATGAAAATATACAAGTGGATGGGATCAAGGACCAATAAGGAGAAACTCGTCTTGCTGAAAGAAAGGCCTAATTCTACAAAAGGAAATTAATTTAGGGAGAAGAGAATTGGAGATAAAGGGGCTTTAAAACATAGGGAAAAAAGGAGCAAGGGAATTTACAATGAATTATTTGGTTTTTTCCAAGGGTAATATCCTTAACTGAGTGGGAAAAAGAAGATGGAATAAAAACATGGAAAGAAAAGAGACATTTGAAAAAGCATTTAAAATAAATGGAATAGAAAACCAATTTGGAAGTTGTAAAAAGATAGTTTTTTTGTTTTTTTTTTTTCCTGAGTTGATGGTCTAGATTTGAGAAAATAGAGAGCATTTATGGATAGAGTTGCCTTGATCCTTTGGTTTTTATAACATGATTTATCAGAACATAAATATGAGAGGAATAAAAATGGAAGATGATAGAAGTTGCGCATGTTTTGTCCTCAGCTAGTCAAAACAACAATAGACTGGAAAATAGAGGAAAGCGTAAAATTCACCCACTGTACTACAAGATCAGATTTGAAAGGAAAGAAAGATAAATCAGCCTAGTAACAGGATTTGTTCTCCTTCATATTAAAAGAGTCCCCATTGACATTATTATGTAGGGATATATATATAGATATAGATAGATAGATATAGATATAGATAGATATAGATAGATAGATAGATAGATGTAGGTAGTGTGTCTGAATGTGGCTCATAAGAATAATATGAGTTTGGAAGAATCTATGATAGGGAATAAATAATACATATGATTTTTTGAAATTAGAATGTCTCAAAATTTGTGCATTTTGTTTTTGTTGTTGTTCTTTTTGTTTTTGAGATACTCACACTTCTCTGCTTTGTTCACAGAGCATTTAAGTGCACCTATACCACTATCTCTTGCATCTTACAATCAATTCCAAAGATCTTCAGTGAGATTTTGAGAATATCCTTGTCTATTTCCTGACCTCCATGTGACTGCTGGGCTTCTATGAGTTCTCCATAATCACCTTTAAGGCAAACATATGCTTGATATTCAAACAACATACCCAGCCCTTGGGTCACAATGTTGAGTATGTGGGAATGTAATGATAGATAGAAAAACTGGAGACAACCATGGGAGCAAAGAGCAATTTAAGGAGTGTTAGGGATTAACTAAAAATAAAATACTAGCATGGTATGGTATGGTATAATAAAGGTATTATAGAGTTTTCAATCATTAAAGTAATTGATTTGCAGATTATTAAGAAATCTAGTATCTGACTATTATAATGTGTATCTGAGATAGAATGGAGCAGAAACTCATGACTCTGTATCTATTAGTCAGTAGATTAGAGTATTTTAGTTTATATGGACCTTGAAGTCCTCTAACATAAGGACAGGAGGAAAGATGGAGAAAGAATTTAAATTTCTGTGAAATGATCCAACAGTTCTGGATGGCAATTTGGAATTATGTCCAAATGGCAATAAAACTGTGAAGTACTCCAGAAGTGCCATTATTGAGTCTATATCCCAAGCAAATTACATAAGAGTGAAAAGTACCTACATGTGCAAAAATGTTTGTAGCAACTTTTTGTGGTGGCAAAGAATTGGAAAATGAGTACATGCCAATCAATTGGGGAATGACTGAATTAGTTATGGTATATGAAAATAATGGAACATTTTCATTCTATAAAAAATGATGAACAAGGTGATTTTGGAAAGGCCTGGAAAGATTTCACACATACTGATGCTACACAAAACAAACAGAACCAGGAAACAGTAACAGCAAGATTACATAATGATCAACTATCAAATTCTTGTTTCTTCTCAGCAGTTCAGTGATACAAGGCAATCCTAATAAAATTAGATAGAAAACATCATCCACTTTCAGAGAGAGAACTATGGAGACTAAATTTAAATTAACATATACACTTTTCTCCCCTTATCTTTTGATTTTTTCTGTGATATTTCCCTTTTATCCTGATTTTATCTGTTCCATCATGAGTCATAGAGACATGTGTATAAAAATTAATTTACATGTATAAATAAAAAATTTAAAAAAAGAAAAAGAAAATAAAATATCAAATCTTGCCCAGACATTTAACACTTCCTAAGCTGTGTGACGCTGGGCAAGTCATTTGACCCCATTGCCTCAGCAATAAATACATACATACATACATACCTATATAATAAAATAAAATAAAAATAAGACTAAATTCTTGAAGAAAAGAAAGAATTTTTTGAAAGCTGTTTTGCCTCAGCAAATAAATAAATAAATACATAGTAAGATAAAATAAAAATAAGACTTTAAATTGAAGAAAAGACTTTTCTGAATGCTGTTAGATATCTATGACTAAGACCTTGACCAAAAAACTTGATTCACTTGAAGCATTATTTAATGTGACTGAGATTTTTTCTTTTTTTCTTCTTTTTTGTTTTTTGCTAAAATTGAGGATCTTTATCTAGAGGAGAAGAATGGCTAAATTTGGAAATGAACATGATGCAAAAACAATGTCAATACATGCTTAAAAATTAAATCCATAAGATACATTTGGAGATGGAATCTAAGAAATCCATAATAGGCTTTGAGTTTTATCTCAATACCACACTATATTATTCATAATATAAAGTATTAAAGACCTCACAAGGCTAAAAGGACTTTTTATATTTTCTCATAGTCTAAAACATACATGCAGCTTTATCACATATTGCATTTTTTCTGCTTCTTCCACATCCTTATTCAAAAATTCCAATTTTATTTCATCTTGACTTCTAGTTCCTTAATATCTTGTTGGATTTTTTTTTTCTTTTGTAAATTTTGCTCAGGCAATTGAGATCAAGTAATTTGTCACACAGCTAGGAAGAGTTAAGTGTCTGAACCCAGATTTGAACTCAGATCTTTCTGACTTCAGGCCTCTGGTCTATCCACTGCTCCACCTAGCTGCCCTGTTAATGTACTTTAAATCTCACCATCTCCCTTTAGGCTTCACTTGCTTTTTTATTTGATGAGATTTTATCAAATACTGTTAAGTATTTGTTAATCACTATGCTGAAATCCTTGGATTATTTTTATACTCTCATTTTGTTAATTCTCAAATCCATAACCCCAACAACTAGATTAAATATTTAAGGAAGAGACAACAAAGTAACATTCCTTATTTCATTCATTATATGCTTATATTGCAGAATATTGATTGACTTTCTATAGTGATCTAAATATATTTCAACTATATCTGTTTTCACTTCATAAATTCCTTAGAGCAACTGTATTAAAACTCTCTATGCTCAAGCTGTTAGGGTCCCCAACTTTTTATTGTCATATGCAAGAAAAGAAAAGCACAAAACTGAAACAAAAAAAAGTTAATTAATAAAATATATGTTGATTGGAAAATAGGCAAAATTAAGAAGAAATGACAATGAAATTGAAATTATAGAAATAAAAATATTAAAAACCATTTCACTTAATTTTTATTTAACAAAAAAACATTTAAAATTTGATATTTATCCAGCATAAACTACTCTGCTAAACTGAACATTTTCTTTCAGGGAAGAAGATGTACATTCAAAGAAAAAGGTGAATATCATTCATTTCTCATGAAAAGACCAAAGCTAAACAAAAAATTTGACTTCCAAATATAGAACTCAAGAGAAACATAAAAGGAAAAGAACTCTTAAGAACTTTATTTCTGTAATGGGTATACATAGAAAGTGCATGTATAATTTGATTTTATTGTTATAATGTAAAAAAGTAACTAGAGGTAGAATGGGGATTTTACTGAAAAAAGGGGAAAGTGGAGGGAAAATGAGGGAAATTACATTTCAGGAAGAGGCTAAGAAAACCTATTATAATTGAAGGAAAGAAGGGAGGGGAATAAACACTGTAAGTCTTACTCTCATTAGATTTGGCTGAAAGAGAAAATATTAAATATATCTGGTTTTACAGAGAAACTTCTCTCACTTTATAGAAAAGAGGGAGAGGAAAGACAAAAAGGGAAGAGGTAGACTAAATTGAAGGGAAAACAGAAATAGTAGGGGAAAGGTATAAAAAAGAGGATGAACTCTAAAAGGGGAAGACTGCTTGAGACAAGTGGTGCTCATAAGTAAAATATTGGGGAGGAGGGAAAGGGGAAAATGAAAGAGAAAAGTGTTATTTGGGGTTAATGAGATGGCAGGAAATATAGATTTAGTACTTTTAACCATAAATGTGAATTGGGTGAAATATTTCATAAAGTATAAACAGATGGCAGATTGGATTAAAAGCTACAATATGTTGTTTACAATAAACACATTTCAAGTGCTTCAGGTGAAATTTAAAAAGCAGAAGTAGCCATTCAGATCTCAGATCAGACAAAAGCAAAAATTTATCTAATTAAAAGAGATAAGGAAGGAAACTGTACCTTGCTAAAAGGTACCATAGAAAATAAAGCCATATTAATATTAAACATATATGCATCATGTGGTATAGCATGGAAATTCCTAAAAGATAAGTTAAGAGAGCTGCAAGAAGAAATAGAAAGCAAAACTATAATAGAGAGAGATCTCAGCCTTGCTGTTTCAGAGCTAGATAAATCAAACCATAAAATAAATAAGAAAGACGTTAAAAAGGTAAAGGGAATTGTAGAAAAATTAGGTATGATAGATTTTTGGAGAAATTTGAATGAAGACAGAAAGGAGTGCACTTACTTCTCAGCAGTTAATGGAATCTATACAAAAATTGACCATATATTAGGACATAAAGACCTCAAAATCAAATGCAGAAAGGCAGAAATAGGGCATTCTATCAAAGGCCAGAGGAAAATAAGACAAAAAGCAATTGGAAACTAAATAATCTTATCTTCAAGAATGATTGGGTGAAACAGCAAGTCATAGACACAATTAATAATTTCACCCAAGAGAATGACAATAATGAGACATCATACCAAAATGCATGGGAGCCAGCCAAGGCAGTAATAAGGAGAAATTTTATATCTTTAGAGACTTCCTTCCATAAAATAGAGAAAGAGAAAATCAATGAATTAGGCTTATAACTGAACAAGCTAGAAAAAAGAGCAAATTAAAAAACTCCAATCAAATACCAGACTTGAAATTCTAATAATAAAAGAGAAATTAATAAAATGGAAACTATTTTAAAAACTATATAAGTTTAAGTAAGAATTGGTTTTATGAAAAAAACAACAAAATAGATAAAACTTTAGTTTATTTGATTAGAAAGAAAAGAGGAAAATCAAATTGTTAGTCTCACAAATGAAAAGGGAGAACTTTCCACCAATGAAGTGGAAATTAGAGCAATAATTAGGCATTACTTTGATCAACTTTATGCCAATAAATTTAATAAGCTAAGTGAAATAGAGGAATACCTACAAAAATATAGATTGCCCAGATTAACAGAAGAGGAAATAAATTATTTAAATAGTTCCATTTTAGGAAAAGAAATAAAGCAAACTATTAATCATCAACTCCCTAAGAAAAAAATCCCTAGGAACAGGTGGATTTATATGTGAATTCTACCAAATATTTAAAGAATAATCAACTTCAATACCATAAAAACTATTTGAAAAAATAGTGAATGAAGGACTTTTACCAAATTTCTTTTATGATACAGACATGGTACTGATATCTAAAACAGATAGGACAAAAACAGAGAAAGAAAATTATAGACAAATCTCCCTAATGAATATTGATACAAAATTATTGATACAAAAATATTAGCAAAGAATTTACAGAAAATCATCCCCCAGATAATACACCATGACTATTGTGTTATGGAAGCCATCTGCCAATGGCTGCTGTAGGTCTAACTCAATGTATAATGGATCTCTTCATGTGGATGATGATGATGATGATGATACAAGGACACTAAAAGACAGTTGTGTTATCTGACCTCTCTCCTTTTCCCTCTTCCCTTCAATTTATTTCATTCCCAATCCATAAAGAACACCTGTGTCAGTAAAGGCTACTTTGCAACTCCTTCAAGTGTTAGGATTCATAGCTATGCAGGCTCTTGGAGAACTGACCCAGCCCTTCACTTAGGCATGGTCCTTAACACATGACCAAGTAGGATTTATACCAGGAATGAAAAGCTAGTTCAATATTAGGAAAATTATTAGCATAAATTGACTATATCAAAAAACCATATGATTATCTCAATAATTGAAGAAAAAGCATTTGATAAAATCCAACATCCATTTCCATTAAATACACTACAGAATATAGAAGTAAATGGAAGCACTGGCATCTATTAAAAATCATCAGCAAGCATCATATGTTATGGGGATAAGCTGGAACCAATCCCAATAAGATCAGGAGTGAAACAAGGTTCCCCACTATCACCATTATTATTCAATATTGTATTAACAATGTTAGCTTTGGCAATAAGAGAAGAAAAAGAGATGAAAGGAATTAGAGTAGGTAATGAGGAAACCAAATTATTGCTCTTTGCAGATGATATGATGGTATATATAGAGAACGCTAGAGAATCCACTGAAAAACTATTAGAAATATCCCACAACATTAGCAAAGTTGCAGGATACAAAATAATCAACATAAATCATCAGCATTATTATATATTACCAACAAAGTCCACCAACAATAGATACAAAAGGAAATTCCATTTAAAATAACTGTTGATGGCATAAAATATTTGGGAATCTATCTGTCAAAAGAAAATCAGGAACTATATGAGCAAAACTACAAAAATGTTTCCATACAAATAAAGTCAAATCTATACAACTTGAAAAAATATCAAGTGCTCTTAGATAGGTCAAGTGAATATAAAAAAAGATGACAATAATACCTAAACTAATTTATTCATTTAGTGCTATACTAATCAAACTCCCAAGAAACTATTTTACTGACCTAGAAAAAATAACAACAAAATTCATCAGGAAGAATAAAAGGTCAAGAATTTCAAGGGACTTAATGAAAAAACCGCAAAATACTATGAAACATCAGTCATCGAAACCATTTAGTACTGACTAAGAAATAAACTAGTTGATCAGTAAAATAAGTTAGGTTCACTGGACAAAATAGTCAATAACTATAATAATCTACTGTTTGACAAATCAAAAAATCCTCAGCTTTTGGGATAAGAATTCACTATTTGACAAAAACTACTGGGAAAATTGGAAACTAGTATGGCAGAAACTAGGCATTGGCTCACACATAATTTCATACACCAAGATAAGTTTGAAATGGGTTCATGATCTAGACATAAAGATGTTATTAAAAAAAATTAGAAGACCATAGGATAGTTTACCTCTCAGACCTGTAGAGGAGGAAGGAATTTGTGACCAAAGAAGAACTAGAGATGATTATTGATCACAAAATAGATAATTTTGATTATATTAAGTTAAAATATTTTTGTACAGAGGCAGCTAGATGGTGTGGTGGATAGAGCATTAACTCTGAAGTCAGGAAAGTCAGGAAGAACTGGTCTCAGACACATAACACTTCCTAGCTGTGTGACCCTGGGAAAGTAACTTAACTCAATTGCCTCAGAAAAAAAAGTTTTTGTACAAACAAAACTTTGCAGACAAGATTAGAAGGGAAACAATAAACTGAGAAAATATTTTTACATTCAAAGGTTCTGATAAAGGCCTCATTTCTAAAATACATAGAGAATTGATTCAAATTTATAAGAATTCAAGCCATTCTCCAAAGGATATGAACAGACAATTTTCAGATGAAGAAGTTAAAACTATTTCTAGTCATATGAAAAGGTGCTCCAAATTACTATTGATGAAAGAAATGCAAATTAACACAACTCTGAGATACCACTACACACCTGTCAGATTGGTTAAGTTGGCAGGAAAAGAATAATGAATGCTGGTGGGAATGTGGGAAAACTGGGGCACTAATACATTGTTGGTGGAACTGTGAATGGATCCATCCATTTTGGAGAGCAATTTGGAACTATCCTCAAAATGTTATCAAACTGTGCATCCCCTTTGACCTAGCATTGTTTCTATTGGATTGCCAAAGAGATCTTAAAGAAGGGAAAAGGACCCATATGTGCAAAGATGTTTGTGGCAGCCCTTTTTGTAGTGTCAAGAAACTGGAAACTGAGTGGATGCTAATCAGTTAGAAAATGCCTGAATCAACTGTGGTATATGAATGTTATGGAATATTATTGTTCTGGAAGAAACAACCAGCAGAATGATTTCAGAGAAACCTGGAGAGAGTTACAGGAACTGATGCTAGGAGACATGAACAGAACCAGATCATTGAACACAACAACAAGACTATATGATGATCAATTCTGATAGATATGGCTCTCTTCAATACTGAGATGATTCAAACCACTTCCAATTGTTTAGTGAAAGAGAGCCATCTATACCTAGAAACAGGACTGTGGGAGCTGAATGTGGACCACAGCATAGAATTTTCACTCTTTGCTTGCATTTTGTTTTCATTCCCAGATTTTTTTTTCCTTTTTGATCCGATTTTTCTTGTGTAGGAAGATAACTGTGTGTGTGTGTGTGTGTGTGTGTGTGTGTGTGTATTAGCATATTTAACAGGATTTGAATTACTTGCCAAATAGGGGAGTGGGTGGAGTGAAGGAGGGGAAAATTTGGGACATAAAGTTTTGCAAACATCAGTATTGAAAAATTATCAATGCATATGTTTTGTAAATAAAAGGCTTTAATAAAAAATTAGATATTTATAAAATAAAATTCCTAGGTTGACAGAACAAAAATAGAGTACCAGTATTTCTCAATGATAAATGTGAGTTCAGTTCCAGACAACTGCAATGAAATTTAAATCACTATTAAATGAGTCACAATTTTTTTTCCTAGTATATATAAAAGATATGTTTTTACCATAGTCTAGTAAGTCTATAATATCATATATGTCTAAAACTCAATGTACCCACATTAATTAAATGTACTTTATCACTAAAAAGTGTTACCCATCATCTGTCCTTTACTGAACCTTCTTTTTGCTGGTAGAGGGTCCTACCTCATTGTTGATGGCTGCTGACAGTTTGGCAGTTATTGTTTTAGAGATGTAAATGTTTTCCTAAGCTTTGCTTTGGTAATTTTTCATTTTTTCAACTTTTTTTTTTTTTTAGAATTTTGTTTCATTGTCATCTTTTGTTTTGCTAGATAGTTCTCTCGCTTCACAATTTATGATTATTGTTTATTTCCCTCCTTTCCTATTCTCTTATATTTTCCTTATTTATTTTTGCTTTCTTCATTTATTTATGATTTCTTATGGTTAAAATAAATCCTTTCTTTTATCTATCCCCTCCCTTATTGCACTTTGCCATCTCCTCATTCTGCCAAGTATATCTCTGAAATGAAATGTATATCTGTACCCAATTGGGTATGTGTTCTTCCCTTATTTAATCAGATGAAAGTGAAGGTCAAGTGTTTTCCACTCTCCTCTACGTCTTCTTTTTATAAAAATTTCAACTTGTATATTTCATATATGTGAGATAGTTTTCCATATATTTCCTTTTTCCCCCACTCCAGAGTATCACTCTGTCCCTTTGTTTCCATCATTTTTCCATCAAGACAGAATTATTCTCTGGTCTGTCATAATAATTAACCTCCCTCTTTGACAGATATACATATTGCTATGAAATTCCATGTTTGTTAATGTAAGTCAAATTCATAATACAATAAAAACTGAAATTTGAAAAAAGGAAGAAGAGAGGTGGGAGGTGAAAGGCATATCAGGCATAGCACACACCCAACAACTATATCATAAAAAAGTAAAATTGATTGAAGTTTAATAGACAACTAATGACTGGTTACAGATTTGACTTTCATTTCAGAATCAGTTGTCCATATGCAGTCAGTTTATTGACTAGTGAGAGGAAAGGTCAAAGTAAATATAAATTAGCAAAAAGGAAAAAGTGGGAAAAATTTTGTTTAAAAATCCTTCAAATTTCAATTTAAAAAGTTTTTCCAAACTTAAAAATAAAATTTTTCTTCAATTAATTTCAGGAAAAATCAAAAAATTAATAAAGGCTTCCCCCTGCAAAAATCCAATTAAAATCCCACCATTGGTTTGTTTTTTTTTTAAAAATAATTGTTTTTTTAAAAACCTTTTAAAACAATTTTTTCCCTTTTGGTAGTTTAAATTCTTTCCAAACAGGAATATCATTTTCCTGGTTAAATCTCTCAGGATTATTCGGGCGTCCCTAATATTTAACTCCCTTTTTTTTCATTAAAAGTGAATAAGGAAAAAAACCATTCATTTTAAAAAACCCAAATTGGAAGGAAGAAAGAATATTGAAAAACCGAACAACAAAAAAAAAAATAAATTTAATATACCCACATTACCTGTTTTACAAATTTTATTTCCCATAGTGTCCCCAATGGAAAATTATTTTTTAAAAAATTCAAAAAAAAATAAATTTTCAAAAGAAAAAAAAAGAAAAATAATAAAAATAATTATTTAATTAAAAAGGGATAAATTTAAATTAAAAATAAATATTTTAATAAAATTTTGGGGGAAAAAAGAATTTTAAGGAATTAAAAAAATAAGTTTGAGGTAATAAATTATTTCCCAAAAAATGGTGGTCTAGAAAAATTTGAAGGAAATTTTAGGGGACCAATTTTGGGGGAAAAAAAATTTTTTTCCCCACAATTTATATGGCCCAAAATGCCCATGAAATTTTTGATTAAATTACAATAAAAAAAGATTTGCCAAAAATTTTCCTGGGGTATTTCCAATCAAGGAACTAAGGAAGCAACCCTCAAATGGAAGGAACACAAAGGGCCAAGGAGAATCAGCATATTTTCCTGATATTGGAACCCACAAGGGAACCCATTCCCCTTTCAAAAATGGGCCTCGGGTTGGGGCAATGAGAAAGGGAATTTTTAACAAATTTAAGGGGCTATGTTTCATGGAAAAAAAAAATGGGGTTTGGGGCAAAAATTAGTTTACCTTAGGAAGTTTTAAAAAAAGTCAAGGGAAATTTTAGTTATAAAATTTTTGGGAAGGGGCCTATTAAGATAAAAAAAGGGTTTTAAAATTTTTTGGGGGAACTTTAACCCCTCCTAAAATTTTAAAGGCTTTAAAAATGAAAAATAAAAGAATAATACACTTCATAAGAAAAAAGGGCAGTTCAAAGGGGCCCGGACCAGACAATAAAGGGAAATTAAGTCCCCACAAATGTTTAAGAAAGAAAAAACCAAAAAAGAAGAAAAAAAGGGGGGAAGGAAACCATAAGAGGCAACAACTTCCGTATAATTAAAAAAAAATTTGGAAGTAGGGAAAAAAATTTAAATTGAAAAGAAAAAATTGGGAAAGTGGGTTTAAATTGAAAGAAAACCAAAAAGGGCTGGTTGGGAAAGAAAATTTCCCCTTAAAAGTAGGAAATGGAAAAAATCATGGCAAAACAAATATTTAAAAATAATTACTTTTGGAAGAAAAAATTTAATAAGAAAAAATCTTTAAAAAGAAGAAAATAAAATTTTTTAGAAAAGAATCGCAAAACCAAAAATAAAAAATGAAAAATGAAATTTTTAAAACCAACGAAAAGAAGGGAAACTAGGAATTGACCCCGAAAAATGAAAAAAGGAGTACATTTCCCAAAAATATAAAGAGAAGCCAATTTTAAAAATCTAAAAATAGGTTGAAAGAATTTTGAAACCCGAAACAAAAAAAAACCCGGAATATTTGGAAATAAATTCAGATTAAGGAAAAAAATTCGAAGGAAAAAAAAATTTAAATAGATGAAATAAAACCCAAGACTGGTGTCTTTTTTGGGGGCCAATTATAGAAAGGAAAAGAATTAATGAGAAAAAAATCCATTTTCATTTTCTTCCAGGGAAGAAGAATTTGAAAAAATAATTCCATTTTTTAAAAGGAAAAATGAACTAAAAAAATTGGACCACCATAAAAAAAATGCAAAAGGAAAAAAGAATCTTGAAAACGTTGGAATAAAAAAAGAACATGATAATTTATTTCCAAAAAAATAAAAACTAGTCTATTTTAAAGTTCTCCAGGAATGGGAATTTATTTTCCTGGAAATGTTTTAGTTTAACTTCAGATTTTAAAAAAAAAAAAGAAAGGGAAAAGGGAAATAAAAAAGGGGAAGGGGGGATAAAAAGAGGGGAAAATCCCAAAAAGAGGCAAAAAACAACAATTGGGGTTTAAAGGGGAATATTGGTTTGAATCTTATCCGGGCTAAGAGAAAAAAATACGTTTTAGGAAAATTTCCTTTCCCAAAAAATAAAAAAGGAAAAAAAAGAAAAAAGGTAAAAAAGGGGAAAAAAGGGAACAAAAAATTTGATTGTCAGATACAAAAGGAAAAAAGTTTAAATAAAGGGGTTGGGAAAAAAAGTAAAGAAATTGAATTTAGGGGAGGCAAAATACAAAATTTTAAATTTTTATTTTTATTTTTTTTTAATCCTTTTTTTTAAGGTAATTGGAATTTTCGGGAACAATGCCCCTTGCCTTTTTAAATCCCCAAGATGGGGTGAAGAGAGAAAATTTTAAAATTCTTGTTTTAAACAGAAAAATTATTTTCGTAAAAAAAAAGGGTGAATTGTCAAAGCGGAAAAAAAATTTGTGAAAATTGGGGAGGGGAATTTAAGAAGGTTTTTGTCCTTGGATTTTTTTAAAGATTTTCCTTGGGTATTAGTGGGGTTTGCCTTGGGGGGGGGTTTGCCCAAATGTTTTTTTGGTTTAAAATTTCTTGGCTTTTTCCTGTGCGGTAAGTGATCCGGCCCGCCCGGGTTTATTTTAAGAAAGTTTTTTCCTAATTTTAAATAACCTTTTGCATTAAGATGGAAATTGCCCATTTAGATAAAAAGGGGTTTTAAAATTGTAAGGGTTTTTTTTTTTAAATTTTTGAATTTCCCGTCTTTTGGTAAAGGGGCCAGTTTGGTTTTTTTGGTTTAAACATTCCCTTTTGGGGACGTTAAATAAAATGCCCCCATTTTATTAAAATATTTTTTTCCTTTTTAGCCCGAAAGGGTGGGGTTTTAATTTTTTATTTTGTTAATAATTTTGGGGTTTTTTATGTGAAATAGTTTAATTTTTAAGGGGTTGGGTTTTCTTCCTTTGAATTTTTTCAATTGGGAAATTTGTTTTTTTTTTTTGGAATTTTTTATTTTGGTGAGGTTTTTAAACCTTTGCTGTAAAAATTTTTCCCGTTTAGCCCCTTTCTTGGAATTTTTTGTTTGCCTTTTCGTTTGGAAATGAAATTTTATTTTGGGTTAAATTTTAGTTTTTTGTCAAAAATTCCCCTTAATTTTTGGGGCTTATGTTTTTAATTTTTTTTGTTTATTTTTTCCCGGTTGAAATTTTTGTTTTCGGTTAAAAGGGGTTTGGGTAATGTGGGTTTTTTTGCCATTTTTTTTTTTCAAATAAGTTTTTTGCTGGGAATTTGGGTTTTCCAAATTTAGGTTCTAATTTTTGGACTTTTTGTCCCAAAATTATTCCAGTAATTTATTTTCCCAAATGTTCGGTTTGTTAAATTTTTTTAATTTTGGTGCCCACTTTGTTTTTTTTTTCTTAATCCCTTTGGAAATTTTGGCCTTTTGTTTTTTTTTGAACTTTTGATTTTTTGGTTTAAAAATTTTTGGGGTTGTTTTGGTTTAAAAATGATTGTTTGGAATAGTTTTTTTATATTTGCTGCCCTTTTTAAGAGCATTTTATTTTTCCTTGGTTAGATGATTTTTTGGGGTTTTGTTTTTGCCAAGTTTTGTTTTCCCGCAGAAGATTTTAAATATTTTATTTTCGTGTTATTTAAATGGAATTTTTGTAACCTGATGTTGGATTTTGTTAGTGAATAAGAATGTGATGATTATGTGGGTTTTTTTATAAAAGTTTTTTGTTGGATTTTTCTAATTTTTTAGGAAGTTTGTTTTTGGTTTAACCCATGTACGGGAGGATAATTTGCCTTTTGTATTTTTTTTTTTTTTTTATTTTTGCTTGTAGTGTTTTTCTTTTGAAAAGGGATGTGGGCCCTTTTTCACTGTTTTTGGGAATGGTAGTTTGTTTTCAATATGTGTTCTGATGGTTTTAAATAGATGCTGTTTTTGGAAAGTCCCTTTTTCTTTTGGGTTTTTTAGAATGGATGTTATTTTATAAATGTTTTTCGATTTTGAGATGATTAGGTTTTTGTTAATTTGGATTAATACAATTTTTGATAGTTTTTATTGAAAAGCCCGATTCCTGGTATAAAACTTGATCAAGTGTTTATCTTGGATGATTTTCGTGTTTTTTAATTTTTTAAGATTTAGATCATTATTCTTAGGGAATTTTTTTCTTTTCTGTTTTCAGCCTACCGGTTTAGGTTCATGCCATGTTGTTTATAAAGGAATTTGGTAGACCCCATTCCTTTTTACAAAATTTATATAGATTAGAATTTTTTAAATGTTTGAAATACAATGTAAATCCATCTTCTTGGGGGATTTTTTTTGAGTTGTTTAATTGTTTGTTCATTTTTTTGAAATGGGATTTCAAGAATTTACTCCTCCTCTGTTAGTCTGGGGAGTCTATTTTTTGGAGGTATCATCCATTTCATTAGGAAATAAATTTCACAAATTTATTGGCATAAAGGGAGAAAAATAACCCTTATTATTTCTTAATTTTCTTCTTGGTGGAAATTTTTCATTTTTAAGACTACTAATTTCATTTTCTCCTCCTTTTTTAATTAGATTTTACCAAAGGTTTATTATTTTATTGGCTTTTTTCATAGAACCAATCTTGTTTTTTATTAATTAGTTCAAAGTTTTTATTTCAATATTTTTAATTTTCCTTCAATTTTGTTTCCTATTTGTATTTGATTGGGGTTTTAATTTGGTCTTTTTAGTTTTTTAGTAGCGCCCAATTCATTAATCTTTTTTTCTGTTTTATTCGAAGCCCCTAAGGATTAAAATTTTCTTATTACGCTTTGGCTGATCCCACAAATTTTTAAGATGTCTCATCATTGTCTTATCTTGAGGAAATTAATTTTATCTATAATTTGTTGTTCACCAATCATTTTAAGATGGATTGTTTAGTTTCCAATTAATTTTGGTCTATTTCCCTTAATTTTTTGTTGAATGGTTTTTTTGATCATGATCTAAAAGAAAGATTTACTATTTCTTCTTTTCGATTTAATTTTTGAGGTCTTTTATTTCCTAATATATGGTCAATTTTTTGAAAGGTTTTAACTGCTGAGAAGAAAGTATTTCTTCACCCATTAATTTTTCCAAAGATCCAAATACCTAATTTTTTTAATATTCTATTTACTTTTAATTTTTTTTTTTCTTTGTGCCTTAATTTGGAGAAGGTTGAGATCTCCATATTACAGTTTTTGTTGTCTATTTCTTCTTGCAACTCTTTAACTTCTCCTTTAGGAAGTGAGGCCATACCACTTGGTAATTTTTATTGAAAATTTTTCATTGTTTAAAGACTTTTAGAGGATGAGTTTTCCTTATCTTTTTAATTAGATCAATTTTTACTTTTGCTTGATCTGAGATAAGGATGGTACCCGTTTTTTTGACTTCAATTTAAATAAAGATTTTGTCCAGCCTTACCTTTACCTATATGTATCCCCTGCTTTAAATGTGTTTTTTTGTAAACAAATATTGTGGGTTTGACTTTTGATCCAGTCTGCTATCTGCCCCTTTATGGGGGACATCCATTAATTTACGGTTAGAATGACTAAATCGTATTTCCTGCCATCCAAACCCCAGATTGTGCTTTTACTTATTCTGCCTCCGACCTCTTTCCCCTTTTTAAACTTATGTACCCTCTTGTATCACGATACTTAACCTCTTATAATCCCTCCCCCGCCTTTGAGTCTTTCCCCTTCCTTCCCTTATTACTTTTTCTTTTCCTTTTCTCCCCTGTTTTAATGAGGCGGAGAGAATTTTTCTAAAACAAACAATTATTTTTCTTTGGTAACCTGATGAGAGTAAGATTACAAATGTTCCTCCTCTCTAAATTCCCCAGATATGATAAGTTTCCTAGCCTCTTTGTGGGATGTGGTTTCCTTTTATCCCTCCTTCCCATTTATTCTGCCATCATCCCTTTCCAATCTACCCCTTTTTATGTTATATCAGTTTAAATCAAATTTTATTATTCTTTTTTAATCCCAAAGAAATACAATTTCAAGAGTTATTTTTACCTTTTCTGCATCTCTTGAGTTCATTCTTGGAGATCAAATTTTTGTTTAATTTGTTTTTTCTTCAGAAACAAATGGAATTCATTTGTTTATTAAATGTCCATCTTCTTCCCTGGAGAAAATGCTCAGCTTACCTTGGTAGTTTTTCTTGGTGATCCGCTTGTGCCTTTCAGAATATCATATTCCGGCCCCTTTCATTCCTTTAATGTAGAGGCAAGACTTGTATCCTTATTGTGGCACATGGTATTTAAATGGTTTTTTTTTGGCGTTGTAAAATTTTTCCTTAATCTGATAGTTTGAAATTTTACAATATTCCTTGGGTTTTATTTTAGGGTTTCTTTCGGGTTGAAATTTTTCAACCTATTTTACCCTGATTCTATTACATCTGGGCAGTTTCGATGATTTCTTTAAAATAGATCTAGGCCTTTTTTCATCATAGTTTTCGGAAAGTCCACTAATCCTCAGATTATTTCTCCAGACTATTTTCCAAGGTCGTTTTTGCAAAGATAATTCTGGTTTTTTTTTCCAGTTTGTCATTATTTTGTTTTTTGCTTGACTGATTCCTTTGTCCAATGAATCAAGTTTAATTTTTGTTCTAATTTTTAAAGAATTATTTTCTTATTAGCTTTTTTTACTTTTTTCTGTTATGTCCAATTATTTTTTGAATGTATTGTTTTGGTCGGAATTTTTTTCCATTTCACTAATTTTTTTTTTAGGAATTATTTTTTTTCCAATTCACGATCCTACTTTCTTTGGTGTTCTTTTGTCTTTTCCAATTACAAATCCTACTTTTGTAGTGAATTTTTATTTTTCCAATTGTATTTAGAAATGTTCCTTTGTAAGGCTTCCTTTCCTTTCCCCATTTATCTTCTAACTCTCTTTGAGACTTTTTAATGGTCTCTTCTATGAGAGCATTATGTAAAGGAGAACAGTCTGATGCATTTTTGCTGTTTGAGGTCCTTCAGGTTTGCTGACCCGCTTTTTCTGCAAGAAGCTGTTGATCGTTCTTTCATCTTTTTATTCATGTTTTAAAGCCTTTAGGTAGGTCTCCAGGCAAGGGGGCCAGCTTCCTCTGCAGAGGGGAAAGATTTAAACGATTTGGCTCCAAGGTATGGGAGGTTTGGGAGAGTTTTCCTTCCCCAACAGGAAGTGGATTCATCGGAGTTATCAAATGCCCAGTTGGGCTGGGGTTAGCGAGCCCTGGGCTAGAGACAAGGGAGGAAAAACGCCCCAGGCCGGGAGCCTCTTGGGACTGTAGATTACAGCTGACCGCAGACCACAGACCACAGACCGCAGATTGATGCAAACTCGCCCAGGGTTCTGCCTGATGCAAATTGGCCCTGAAAAGCCAGGCCCCGCTGAGCCCCACTGCACAGATTGAGGCTAACCTGGCTGGGTCCTCCTGCTGTGCAGGATAAACTGCCCCAAGGAGGCCCTTACTGAGGTTGGGCGCCCTTGTGCTGAGATTTGGCCTTCACCCTGGGTTTAAATTTCCAGGAACCAATTTCCCCGTCTGCGCCGATCTCCCCGGCCCCCCAATCTTTTGGTGAGACTGGATTTTTTCATTAATTGTTCACTTTATCTTTACGAATTGAGCAGTCAAGACTATTTTTTGAGGCTCGATATAATATTGATAAAGAGGGAAGAAGAGCTTAGAAAGTTGGTGTGTCTTCCGCCATCTTCCTACCCCTGAGAATTAATCATTTTAACGTAAATGGAATGGGATGAACCTCCATAAAGAGGAGGCAAAAAAGGACTGCATCAAAGTCGAACTTCAATATGTTGTTTAAAAACATTTAGAGAAGGGTGAACATCGAGTAAAGGTAAAGACTGGAGCAAAATCTATTATTTCAGGTGAAGTCAAAAGAGGGTAGCCCCTTATCCAACAAGCAAAAAACAAAATTGATTAATTAAAAAGATAAGGGGAAACTATATCTGCTGAAGGGAGATGACAAAAGCAATATCAATACTAAAATATATTACCATGGTATAGCATTTAACTTCCTAAAGGAGAAGATAAGAGATTAAAAAGAAATAAAGAAAAATGTAATACTGGGAGATTCAATTTTGATTTCGGAATTAGACAAACAAAACCCACAAAACAAATAAGAAAGAAATTAAAGAGGTAAATATAATATCAGAAAAATTAGGTATGTTAGATCTTTGAGAAAATTAACAGAAAAAATACTTTCTTTCTCAGCAGTTCATGGAACCTATTAAAAAATTGACCATATATTAGGACATAAAGACATCAAAATGAAATGCAAGAAGGCAGAAATAATAAATGCTTTCTTTTCAGATCCTGATGCAATAAAAACTATATTCAACAAAAAGTTAGGGGTAATAGACCAAAAAGTAATTGGAAACTGGAAATTGGAAAATGGAAAAAAATCTCATCTTAAAGAATGATTGGGTGAAACAGCAAATTATACATAAAATTAATTATTTCACTCAAGATAATGACAATGATGAGACATCATACTAAAATTTGTGGGATGCAGCCAAAGTGTTAATAAGAGGAAATTTTATATCCTTAGAGGCTTACTTGAATAAAACAGAAAGAGAAGATAAATGAATTGGGCTTGCAACTAAAAAAACTAAAAAAGGACCAAATTAAAAACCCCCATTCAAATACTAAATTTGAAATTCTAAAATTAAAAGGAGAAATTAATAATACTGAAAGTAAAAAAAAAAAAACTATTGAACTAATTAATAAAACCAAGAGTTGTTTCTATGAAAAAGCCAATAAAATAGATAAGCCTTTGGTAAATCTGATTAGAAAAAGGAGGGAGGAAAATCAAATTAGTATTCTTAAAAATGAAAAGGGAGAACTTTCTACCAATGAAGAGGAAATTAGAGAAATAATGAAGAGTTACTTTGCCCAACTTTATGCCAATTAATTTAATAACCTAAATGAAATTTATGACTACCTCCAAAAATATAGACTTCCCAGATTAACAGAGGAGGAAATAAATTGCTTGAATATTTAAACAAACATTTAAAGAACAATTGGCCCCAATGCTATATAAATTAGTTGATAAAATAGGGAATGAAGGACTCCTAGCAAATTCCTTTTATGACAGAGACATGGTACTGATACCTAAACCAGGTCGGTTGAAAACAGAGAAAGAAAATTATAGACAAATCGCCTTAATGAATATTGATGCTAAAATCTTAAATAAGATATTAACAAAAATACTACAGAAAATCATCCCCAGGATAATATACTATGATCAAGTAGGATTTATACCAGGAATGCAGGGCTAGTTCAATATTAGGAAAACTATTAATATTATTGGCCATATTAATAACCAAATTAACAAAAACCATATGATCATCTCAATAGATGCAGAAAAACATTTGATAAAATCCAAGATCCATTCTTATTAAAAACACTTGAGAGTAAAGGAATAAAAGGACTTTTCTTTATAATTATCAGCAGCATCTATTTAAAACCATCAGTAACCATCATATGTAATGGGGACAAACTGTAACCATTTCCAGTAAGATCAGGGGTGAAACAAGGTTGCCCACTATCACCATTACTATTCAATATTGTATTAGAAATGCTAGCTTTGGAAATAAGAGTTGAGAAAGAGATTAAAGGAATTAGAGTAGGTAATGAGGAAACCAAATTATCATTCTTTGGTGATGATATGATGGTATACTTAGAGAACTCCAGAGATTCTACTAAAAAGTTATTAGAAATAATCCACAACTTTAGCAAAGTTGCAGGATACAAAATAAACCCACATAAATCATTAACATTCTTATATATCACTAACAAATTCCAACAGTCAGAGTTACAAAGAGAAATTCCATTCAAAGTAACTACTGTTGGCATAAAATACTTAGGAATCTATCTGCCAAGGGAAAATCAAAAACTTTATGAGCAAAACTACAAAACACTTTTCACACAAATTAAGTCTGATCTAACCAACTGAGAAAATCTTAAATGCTCTTGGATAGGGCGAGCAAATATAATAAAGATGACAATATTATCTAAACTAATCTATTTATTTAGCGCTATACCAATCAGAGTCCCAAAAAACTATTTTAATGACCTAGAAAAAATAACAACAAAGTTCATATGGAAAAACAAAAGGTCAAGAATTTCAAGGGAATTAATGAAAAAAAATCAGGCATTAAAACTAGGCATTGATCCATACTTAACGCCGTACACCAAGATAAGGTCAAAATGGGTTCATGACCTAGGCATAAAGAATGAAATTATTAATAAATTAGAGGAACATAGGATAGTTTACCTCTCAGACCTGTGGAAGGGGAAGGTCTTTATGACCAAAGCAGAACTAGAGATCATTACTAATCACAAAATAGAAAATTTCGATTATACCAAACTGAAAAGTTTTTGTACAAACAAAACTAATGCAGACAAGATTAGAAAGAATGAAATTATTAATAAATTAGAGGAACACAGGATAGTTTACCTCTCAGACCTGTGGAAGGGGAAGGTCTTTATGATCAAAGCAGAACTAGAGATCATTACTGATCACAAAATAGAAAATTTCGATTATACCAAACTGAAAAGTTTTTGTACAAATAAAACTAATGCAGACAAGATTAGAAGGGAAGCAATAAACTGGGAAAATATTTTTACAGTCAAAGGTTTTGATAAAGGACTCATTTCCAAAATATATAGAGAATTTACTCTAATCTATAAGATATCAAACCATTCTCCAATTGATTAATGGTCAAAGGATATGAACAGACAATTCTCAGATGAAGAAATTGAAACTATTTCTAGTCATATGAAAAGATGCTCCAAGTCATTATTAATCAGATAATTGAAAATTAAGACAACTCTGAGATACCACTACACACCTGTCAGATTGGCTAGAATGAGAGGGAAAGATAATGCAGAACGTTGGAGGGGATGAGGAAAAACAGGGACACTAATACATTGTTGGTGGAACTGTGAATACATCCAACCATTCTGGAGAGCAATTTGGAACTATGGTCAAAAAGTTATCAAACTGTGCATACCCTTTGATTCAGCAGTGTTACTACTGGGCTTATGTCCCAAAGAGATCATAAAGAAGGAAAAGGGACCTGCATGTGCACGAATGTTTATGGCAGCCATCTTTGTAGTGGACAGAGACTGGAAACTGAGTGGATGCCCATCAATTAGAGAATGGCTGAATAAATTGTGGTATATGAATATTATGGAATATTATTTTTCGGTAAGAAATGACCAACAGGATGATTTCAGAAAGACTTGGAGAGACTTAAATGAACAGATGCTGAGTGAAACGAGCAGGGCCAGGAGATCATTATATACTTCAACAACAATAATATATGATGATTAATTCTGATGGACCTGGCCATCCTCAGCAATGAGATGAACCAAATCAGTTCTAATGGAGCAGTAATGGACTGAACCAGCTAAACCCATCAATAGAACTCTGGGAGATGACTAAGAACCATTACACTGAATTCCCAATCCCTATATTTTTGCCCACCTGCATTTTTGATTTCCTTCACAGGCTAATTGTATAATATTTCAGAGTCCCATTCTTTTTGTACAGCAAAATAACGGTTTGGTCATGTATACTTATCGTGTCTCTAACTTATACTTTAATATATTTAACATCTACTGGTAAAAAACAAACAAACAAAGAAATAAACAAACAAACAATAACAACAACAACAACAAAAAACCTGTCTTGCTTCTTTCCTTGATATTGTTAAAGATAAAATGACTTTTTGGTACAGCAAGGAAAGACCTTAAAGAATGCTTATTGTTTTGAAGATTTTTATTGCAAATCATTGGAAGATAACCTCTCAAATTTTCCTGTTTCTCTTGCATGTCCTCTCCCATTTAAAAATTTAATTTCCCCTGACTCTAACCAAAACTTGAAATGAAAACCAGTTTTATAAGGTTATAGTCATTCAATTCTACCCTTTTCTGGTTTCATATTTTAAATAAGATATACCATCTATGAACATCGAACATGCCATATCACGAACTCTTGAAGAAAATATGGTGTTTATAAAGTAACCTGGAAATACAAAAGTGATAATTAAAAAGCATCACGATCCTTGGATTGCCAATCTACTCCAATCCTGAAAAATTAGTAGATATGTTTGCTAATCATCTGTCAATGATCTCTAAAAATCATAAAGAAATAAAAGGTATCATAGAACAAGAAAAAAAATAGGTTTCCTCAAATTTCAAAGATGAAAAGATAATAGAGTTCAAAAATCATGGGATAATGTTTCAACTTTTGTTCTTGGCAAAAATCAAGAAATCCTCATTAAAAACATAGTGAAAATAATTAGACAGGGAGGCTTCTTTACTCATGAAGAGTTAATATGGGATTTCATCAAGAAATAGCTATATCTATAGTTATACCTTTCATGACAGTGTTGCTGGAGAGGTAACAGAGTAGCATACTGTAAAAATAAAACTGACCTAGATTTTAGCAAAGCATTAAACCTACTACTTTTATCATCAAACATTTCTATTCTTATGGACATATTGCAAAATGCCAGCTGGATGTTAGTGTAGTTAGGTGAATATATATTAGTAGCAAACTTAAGTCAATATGACAAGAAAATGGTTGACCAGAATTCAACCACAAGTTTCATTAAAAAAGTCACAACGAGTATAAAAGTAACAGTCTTTCCATTTTCTACATGGTCTGACATATGTTCCTTTAATAAAACACATTTTAAATAAAATATATTAATAAATTTAATAGAATATTGAATTGGGGAACCTAAATAGTGAAGGGTGTTGATGTGTGCTATATGAAGAACAGTTGAGAGCACTATAATGCAGAATAATGTAATGCATGGAGTGCTGCATTTTAAGTCATGGAGATTTAGATTCAAACAGAACCTTAAATACTAATTTCCTATATGAGTGTGGGCAATTACTTAACACCTTTAATGAATTAATAAATCATCATTTATTAAGTGCCATGCAATATGTTAAACTCTAGAGATAAAAGAGACGAAAGACAATTCCTCCACTCAAGGACCTGCAATCTAATGTAGGAGACAACATAAAAATATACCAAAACAAGCTATGTACAGTATGGATAGGGAAATCACTGAGAATAAGAGGCGTTAAGGAAGACTTCCTATAGAAAATAGGATTTTAAAAGGAATGCTGCAGGTCAGTAGATAAAGCAAAAGTAAAGAGGAGAACTTTCCAGATTGGGATACTTAAGAGACAATGCTTGTAATTGAAAGATGGAATATTAATGTCTGAAAAAGACAGAAGGCCAGTGTCACTGAATCAAGGTGTTTGTGGTAGGAATGGAAATATAAAAAAGACTAGGATTGTAGACTAGGTTGTGAAAAGTTCAAATTTCTTATAGGACATTTTTTTATTTGATTCTAGAGGCAAAGAAAAGACACTGAAGTTTTTTGAATAGGAGGTGATATATTTTTATCTAAATTTTAGGAAATCATCATAGTGGCTGAATAGAGGTTGGAGTGCTGAAATATATGAGGCAGGCAGATCCATCAGCTAGAGAGAGAGAGAGAGAGACACAGAGAGAGAGAGACAAAGAGAGAGAGAGAGAAAGGAGAGAAGGGAGGGAGAGAGAGGGGGTGAGAGAGAGAGAGAGAGAGAGAGAGAGGAGAGAGAGAGAGGGATTGAGAGAGAGAGAGAGAAGAGAGAGAGAGAGAGAGAGAGAGAGAGAGAGAGAGAGAGAGAGAGAGAGAGAGAGAGCAAGAGAGAGTCACACAGAGAGAGACAGAGACAAAGACGGACAGACAGAAAGAGGCAGACAGAGAGAAGGATGGAAGTGAGAGAAAGAGAGAGACAGGAGAGACACAGGAAGAGAGACAGAAAGAAAGAGAGAAAGAAAGAAATACAGACATACAGAAAGAAAGAAAGAAAAAGAAAGGAGAAGAATGTGAATATAAAGTAAAATGTACTACAAAATTTTCAACTTGGTATGTAAGACCTAAAATATAATTTGAGATTAAATGTGTAGTCTTATTTTATTTTATATTACCATCTTCATCTTCATATATTCTAAATGGAAGAAAAATTCATTTATTAGCATTATTTTAATTGAATTCTTTATCTCTCTAATCTATATATTCATCTGTGCCTGGCATACATTTTTACCTTCTTCTCTACCTTACAAAATCCTTATCTTCCTTCTAGATTCTATGTAGTTACTCCCTCCTCTAATAAGTATTCGTTCATTCCCCAATTACTAATATAGTCTTGCTTTTTGAATTATTTTTGCATTTACAAATCTATATACGAACTATAAGAGAAAGGGGTCCTAGTTTTTTGGTTGTTATTTTCATTTTGTTTTGTTTATCCTGAACAATGAGCACAATGACTTGAA
Source organism: Sarcophilus harrisii (assembly GCF_902635505.1). Taxonomy (NCBI): domain Eukaryota; kingdom Metazoa; phylum Chordata; class Mammalia; order Dasyuromorphia; family Dasyuridae; genus Sarcophilus; species Sarcophilus harrisii. The sequence continues at coordinate 479,600,704 of NC_045428.1, read as the reverse complement.
CAGAATAATTTTGTAAGAAATTTTTGTGACAATAAATATCATTGAAGTAATAAGCATATTTAGGAGTAAGAGAGAAGACAATTATTTATCATAGCTGCATAGGTTCATAAGTAAAAGAGAGTTGTGGCTTTAAGCCATTTGGGAAAGATCAATTTACCTTTCATTCTTTATATGCGCAATGCTTGGAGACAAGAAGGGCAAAATGAGTTGAGATGAAATATCTCAAAAGCTGGAAGAAACATTTGAGGCCAACTAGTGGATTCACCTTACTTAACCATTGAGGAAACTGAGGGCCTGGGAATATCAGTACATTACCCAAGACTGCAGAAGTAGAGTCAGAGGTGGGATTTGAAGCCAGATCTTTTTAATCCAGAGCCAGTACTTATTTCACTGTACCAAAGTAGTTCTACATGAAACTTCATTATATTTTCTAGTCTTTTAGAATTGAAGACCACACAGTATCAGGACTTATTCTCATTGAGCAGAGTTGCTCAATCAGTGGGTGTGAGTCAGAGACTATCTGAGACACTATCTCACTCAAACAGACCCTGATGTCAGTGTGGGATATGCCAAGGATGAAATAAATCATCCCCCCCACAATTACCTTTTCAGTAACAACTTAAAAACAATTGTGTGATTTATCACCAACAGGGTCAGTTATCTCTACAAGACAGAATCAGATACCATCTGTTGTGTTTCATTTAAAACCCCAACTATTGATTACAATGGTCACAAGACACAGTTGCTCCTCTTTCCACTGCCATTAGTGTAAGGAATGGCTTCATTTCTTAGCTTTGTCTAGCTATAATAAATGCAGAGACATTGGCATAGACAATCCATTCATTTCTGGCTTTTTAATAATTAACTCAATCATGCCAATCCATATTGTTTACTATGAAAGAATTGAAATTGTAACAGAATAAAGGAACTTTGTAAGAGGAAACACTGAACCTTAGAAAAGTGCTAGCTATTAAATAGAGGCTGCAAGAGAGGTTAGCAGAATTCTACCTAAAAAACTGAACTAAAGGAATGAATTTTAACTAAAGGAAAATATAAGCAGAAGTATGAAAGCTTTCTATTGCAGAAAGATATTCTCTAGCCTCTTGCTGAAGAAGATGAGAAGGTGAGCTAAGAATATTTGCTTGAGTTACTGAATTTCCTTTAATGTTTGAGCAAAAAAGCTGAAAGGGTTTCAGTCAGCAATAGCCAAAAGGAGAGAAGATACTTAACAAGGTAATTGGGAGTCACATTTTTTTCACTTTGGCTTACAGCCAAAATCTATATGGCATAAAATGAAATTGGCAGTTACCTGTCAAATAAAAAGCATACAAAAATTCACAGGATTTTTGAATTATTCAAGTAAGTTATTTATGATAATCAGATATGCTGAGTGTGTTACCCTTGTACAGGAAAACCTTTTTCTTCAAGTATTTGAAGATACCATATTTAAAACAGATTATTCTTTCCTTCTTGTTACTAAAGGATAAAATTAGTAAAAATTCCTGAAAGATGTAATATAATACTTCAACTCCAGATAAAGAAAAACCTATCCTATGGATTCGATTTATTGCAATGTAGAGTGTAAAATTTTATATCATATTTTCTTTTCCATGAGGTCTTCAGATAGAGGCTGATTGGCAATCTGTGATGGATTGGATCTGATAATTCATATGAACCTCTGTAACTGACAATCTGAAATTTTGCATACTGTAATCAAATTCTTTGTGTGCTGTATCTGTGAAATTATGTCTATATTTAAGTAAATAAATCATAAAATCTGTAGTTTTAATTTCTCAAGTAAAACCTATGCTAGTGCAAATGATCATTTTATATTCTTAGAGATGACATCGTAAGCTGTTGTGGCGAAAAAAAAAAAAAAAAAAAAAAGCCAAAAAACCTAATTCATTGACATGCAAACTTTTTGTTTTGTTTTGTTTTGTTTTTGTTTGTTTTTATGGTTTATACATGAATGAATAGTAAAATCATTAAGTCACATGATATTAATGCAATCGCTATACATAGTTCTTTTTAAATAGTAATGCTCTATATAAATATAAATGCTCTCTCTATATAAACATGGCATGGCCTAATTTTTTTAATGCACGTGAATAAAGCAATCTTCTTTCTTTTTTTATACTTTTTCCAATCTTTTTTTGAATTTTAATAATAGCTTTTTATTTTCAAAATTCATGTAAAGATAGTTTTTAAAATTCGTCCTTGAAAAACCTTGTGTTCCAAATTTTTCTCCCTCCCTTCTCCCTACCCCTTCCACTAGACAGCAGGTAATCCAATACATGTTTAACATATATATATATATATATATATATATATATATATATATATATAACATATACATATAAAATCATATCAAAAAGGAAAAAAATGAGAAAGAAAAAATAAAACAAAGAACAACCAAAAAGTAATTCACATTCAGTCCCCATAGTGCTATTTCTGGACATAGATGGCTCTCTCCATCACTTTGGAATTGACTTGAATCACTGTTGTTGAAAAGACCGAAATCCATCAGAGTTGATAATCACATAATCTTATTGTAGCAGTGTGCAATGACTTTACTCACTTCACTCAGCATCAGTTCATATAAGACTTTCTAGGCCTTTCTGAAACCAACCTGATGATAGTTTCTTATAGAACAATAATATTCTATACCATCACTTATTCTGCCATTCCCCAGCTGATGAGCATTCATTCAGTTTAAGTTTCTTGCCACTACTAAAAGAGCAGCTATAAACATTTTTGCACATGTGAATCCTTTCCCCTTTTTTATCACATGAGTTGGTCTTTAGTTATGGTTTTCCAGACCATGATAGACATGTTGGTGAAGGTATACAGCATGTGAAGGAAATGGAAAACCATTCCAGGTATATTTGCCAAGAAGACCCCAAATGGGGTCATAAAGAGTTGTATATAATTTAAACAACTAAACAACAACATGTAACATATAAAGCATACAGAGTTGGTCTCAGAGAGAAGAGTTTAATTATCACTACTGATACATACTGAGTTTTATTAATATTTGTAGAAGTTATTTTCTCATTTTCTACATTAATGAAATTATAGATTCAGGTAAAAAAAATAATCTTAAGCATACATTTTTAACCTGTGTGACATTGATGAAATGACAATTTACTTAATTGAACAAAAATATTTCATTCTAACAATGAACTAAGTTGAAGTAAAATTGAATACCTAATAGATCATTGCAGCAAACTATCATATTCCATGTGATGTGATTATATGTACATTTCTCATGTTTTCTGTAACTCAATAGGCAGTAACTTAATGCTTTTCAGAAAATTCATCTAAACCTGGTTTTCAGTGAACAAAATTAAGAAAAAACCAGTACAAAAGATAATAGAAAAATGTTTCTTTTGAAATATACCTATATACTTACATGAGCATACATATATATGTACGTATGTATATATATATATATATATATATGTGTGTGTGTCTATGTATATAGGCAAGAATGAGATATAAGCAATGCACAGGATTGAATGTTCTTTTGGAATATATACAATGCAAAGAAAATTTGCAGATGGCCTCAGCTTACTTAGTAGGCTGTCTTTGGCAAAGTTGTGAGAACCAATAGCTTATTATCATCAGATTGATACAGCCAGGTATGAATTTCTCCTTCATTGTTGGGAAGAACGACTGCATCAATGAGCAAATTGATACATTGAAGTATGCCACAGCTTTCCAACTGAAATCAACAATAGGACCTCAATTATGTGGGAAAAATATTCAACCAATTAATTCCTTTAGGCTTTAATAATTACTCTGCAATAATAAGTATACCTTAAAAGTTTAGTGGTGCTTAATAAAAGATTATAGAATTGAATTTGATTGAAATACACATCTTGAAAAACCAGATTATGACTAAAACTATACACTAAAATTATTATTAGTCAGTCAATTAATAAGCATTTATGAAACAGTATATGTCAGGCACCATACTAAACATAGAGGATAACTCCTCTCCCCAATAGCAAAAAAAGGTCCTTCTTTAAAGAATATTTATTTCATTGTATGTAATATATTCAAAGTGAATTATACAAAGAATAAATAAAAAATTAAACAAAGTAGCAAAATAGAAGGTAGTTAAGGAGATAGAGCACTAACATCTTGAGAGATCAGGAAAATTTTTATGTTGAATATTGTGTTTGAGCAGGATATTTAAAAAAAAATGAGGGGTTCTATGAGTCAGAAGTAAAAAAGAATGATGTTTCAGATCTGAAAGATGACCAGTATAAACAAATTGTCTTGGAAGATGCTTGTGAGGAACTGAGAGAGGATTAATTTAAAGGAATTATATAGCATAAGAAATGACAAAATTGAACAAGATTGTAAAAGGCCATAAAATAATATAGAGGAGTTGGTTTATATTTTATCTCAGAGGCAATAGAGAGTTATAGGAGTTGATTAGTTTGGTGAGTGATGATGATAAAAATTACTTTGGTAGCTATATGAAGCATAATTTAGAAAGAAGATGTAGTAAGAATAATTAAGAGCTTACTGAAATGGTCCTAGTAAGAGATGATGAGAATTGAATTAAGATGTTAACTTGTGAGTAGAAGGAATATAAGATATAAAAGATATACAAGAATATGTGGAAGTAAAAATGGCAAAATTTGGCACCTTAATGGATATTTAAGTTGAGAAAAAGTGAGAAGTCTAGGATAATGCTGATCATGAATCTCAGAAACTGAAAGAATATTTATACACAAATGTTTAAGTTATGTACATGTAAGTTTGGCAGAGGGGAAAGTCAGAGAGGAAAGATGAGTTCTGTTTTGAACCACTTTATTGAATTTGACACATCTTTATGAGTTCAATATAAAATTTTAAATAAGTAGTTGGTAATGTAGGGTTGGAACTCAGCAAAAAAGATTTTCAATAGATTAATTGATCTATTAATAATATCCATAGATATAATGATTAAATTTGGGGAAGTTATAAAATCAGTAAGAAATAAATTACAGAGAGGAAAGATAAGAGAACAGATTCAACAAGAAAGTGAGTACCAGCTGAGCTATTAGAGAAGGCAGAGACAAGATAACAGAGTCAGAAGAAATGCAGCTGAACTCTTGTCCACAATTCCTTCAAACAGATCAAGACAATAAACCAAACTAATTTTCATGAAGCAATATTGGGGGGGAGGGAGGAGGAATGAGTCATAATGAGTAATTTGGCCAGCCAAACTGAACAAAAGCAGAGGTAGTAATGGAGAGATCTGGAGTCAAGAGAAATAATTTGTGCAAAAAGCTCTGTACTTGAAGCACTCTAGACTCTAGTGGTAACAGGGAAAAAGAAGGTATCAGGAGTGTACCATGGCACTTACAGACAACAACCTGGTCACAGTGATAGGGACATATGTGAAATGACAATTTTGTTATCTCCCAACCAACTCCAGATCTCAGATCTAGAGAAGACTGGGTAAAGGTAACTAGATAAAGAATTAGTTTTCCTGCATTGTAAGACCCTAGCCTATGCGTGGAGGAAAAAGGTTCAGAAATCAGTAGTAGCATTGGTGTAGCTCAGAACACAGGCACATAGCAAGGGCTCACTCAAAGTATTTATCTGAGCTACCAAAATTAGAGTGGACCAATGAGAATACAATGAATCCATTAGAAAATAAGAAATGTTTAATAATGACAGCTTAAAAAAAAGAACATATAAGATTTCTCAAAGCAAAAGTAACTGACTCAAAAAACAGATGAAGAAAAGGAAATTTAAAAATCATTGCTCTATCTGAATGCCATGATTGAAACAAGAACCTAGTTATCATATTTCAAGAGATCCCATGACTACCCAGATTTCTTAGACTCATAGAACAAAGTGGAAATAAAATCCATTAATCTTCTCTATAAATAGAAAATGAAGTGTCTCAGAAACATCAGCAATTATCCAGTTTTGAGACCAAAGAAAAAAATATTTGAAGTGGCCAGAAAGAAAAAAAAAAATCAAATACAGAGGAGCCATAGTCAGAGGCATATGTAATTTGCCATTGATCAATAAAATAAGCAGAAAATTTGGAATATAATATTCCAAATATTATGATACAGTAGCCACCTGCCAGTGGCTGCTGGGGGTCTAACAGATCTAGAATGTATCTCTTCATGTGATAGGATGATAATGATACAAGAAGACTGAGAGGAAGTTGTGTTGTCTGACCTCTCTCCTCTTCCCTCTGCCTCCAATTTATTTCATTCCCAGTCCACAAGCAATACCTGTGTCATCAAAGGCTGCTTTGCAATTCCTTCAGATGTTATGATTCACAACTGTGGCAGCTCTCAGATAATCAACCTGCTTCTTCACCTAGCCATGGTCCTTAACACCAAAAGATAAAGGATATGATTTATAAGCAAGAATAATTCCATAAATGCATATATAATTGTATAGAAATATATTTCACTCAAAAGAGAAATAGGAAGGAAAGGAGAAAAAGGAGGAGGAAATAGAGGAAATAGATTAAAGGAAGAATTAAGGAAAAACAAATTCTAAGGATATACAAAAATATCTATAACTTATTTTTAAGTGTAAAGGATGAAAATCTTAAGCAACACCCATAAATTGAGGAATGGATGAACAAGCTGTGTTAAATAATCATATTGTAATACTATTGGGCTGAATTTTCCCCCATTTCAGTCTCATCTGTGAAACTGTTCTTTCTTAAGTACATCTCTGAATATTGTAATCATCTTGATATCCCTCAGTGGCTTCCCATTGCCTCCAGGATTAAATATAAAATTCTCTATTTGCTATTTAAGGAACTACATCATCTATAACCCTGCCACATCCACATCTCAATGTTCTCTGTGATCCACTGTTAGTACCTTCATTTTTGTTCCTTACAAAAGAAACTGAATCTCCAGATTTCAGGCATTTATTTTTTACATTTTTTTCTTTATTTGACATTTTTTTTCTCCATTACATGTAAAAAAAATTCCAACATTTGTTTTTAAAAAAATTATTTCAGATTTATTGCCCTCCTTCCTTCACATTTCTAACATGAAGAAATCACATGTGAAGTTAAATAAAATATTTCCATAAAAGTAATTCTGTGAAAGAAAACTTAGATTTCCCCCTCAAAAAACTCAAGAAAAATGTTTTTTAAAAGTATGTTTCAATCTGTATTCAGACACAATCAATTCTTTCTCATAGTACAAATAGGATTTTTCTTCATATGTCCTTCAGTGTTGTCTTGGATCATTGTTTTGCTGAGAATAGCAAAGTGATTCACAGCTGATCATTCCAAAACATTGCTATTATGATTTCAAGCATTTTCACTAACTGTCTCCAATGCCTGCAACTATCTCCTTTCACATTTCTAATTCTAATTTCCTTGGTTGCCTTCAAATCTCAGTGAAAATCCTTTCTCATTCAGAGATACATTTTCAATGTTCCTTAACATTAATGTCTGCCCTCTCTTAGATGATTTCCATTTAACATTGTTTTTATTTATTTAATAACTTTTTTATTTACAGGTTATATGTATGGGTAACTTTACAGCATTTGACAATTGCCAAACCTCTTGTTCCAATTTTTCCCCTCCTTCCCCTCACCCCTTCCCCCAGATGGCAGGATGACCAGTAGATGTTATATATATTAAAATATAAATTAGATACCTAATAAGTATACATGACCAAACTATTATTTTTCTGTACAAAAAGAATCAGACTCTAAAATATTGTACAATTAGCCTGTGAATGAAATAAAAAATGTAGGTGGGCAAAAATATAGGGATTGGGAATTTAATGTAATGGTTTTTAGTCATCTCCCAGAGTTCTTTTGCTGGGCATAGCTGGTTCAGTTCATTACTGCTCCATTGGAAATGATTTGGTAGATCTCATTGCTGAGGATGGACAGATCCATCAGAATCGGTCATCATATATTATTGTTGTTGAAGTACATAATGATCACTTGCCCTGCTCGTTTCACTCAGCATCAGTTCGTGTAGGTCTCTCCAGGCCTTTCTGAAATTATCCTATTGGTCATTTCTTACAGAACAATAATATTCCATAATATTCATATACCACAATTTATTCAGCCATTCTCCAATTGATGGGCATCCACTCAGTTTCCAGTTTCTAGCCACTACAAAGAGGGCTGCCACAAACATTCGTGCACATACAGGTCCCTTTCCCTTCTTTATGATCTCTTTGGGATATAAGCCTAGTAGTAACACTGTTGGATCAAAGGGTATGCACAGTTTGATAATTTTTTGACCATAGTTCCAAACTTCTCTCCAGAATGGTTGGATGTATTCACAGTTCCACCAACAATGTATTAGTGTCCCTGTTTTCCCACATCCCTTCCAACATTCCGCATTATCTTTCCCTGTCATTCTAGCCAGTCTGACAGGTGTGTAGTGGTATCTCAGAGTTGTCTTAATTTGCATTTCTCTGATTAATCATGACTTGGAGCATCTTTTCATATGGCTAGAAATAGTTTCAATTTCTTCATCTGAGAATTGTCTGTTCATATCCTTTGACCATTTATCAATTGGAGAATGGCTTGATTTTTTATAAATTAGAGTCAGTTCTCTATATAGTTTGGAAATGAGTCCTTTATCAGAACCTTTGACTGTAAAAATGTTTTCCCAGTTTATTGCTTCCCTTCTAATCTTGTCTGCATTAGTTTTGTTTGTACAAAAACTTTTCAGTTTGGTATAGTCAAAATTTTCTATTTTGTGATCAGTAATGATCTCTAGTTCTTCTTTGGTTTAACATTGTTTTTTGACAGTTGTATACTTGTTTCCACATTATATTGTGAACTTCTTCAGAGCAGGCACAAACTTTTGCTTCTCTTTGTATTATTGAATAATTAATATATTGCAAGAATAGACATTTAAAAGAATGCTTTTTGACTGACTGGATTGAAAAAATATCCCATAAAATATAAAAGACAAAAACAAAAAAAAAAACATAGCATTCCTATTGACTGAGGTATCAAAATCAATTTCTTTCCCAGATTGATAGTCTCTTTTTTATAATGATTATAATCAATGTAAATCTCATCCTTAAGTCAATCAGTAGGAAAAACAAAACAAAAACCTTAGCAAGAAGAAGCAGCAACATCCATGCTCATGACCCATCATGTTCCTCGAGGAAATAGCTTTGCTCTCACACAAGGTCCTGGGCTTACTCAAGGATGTTTATCTGTTTTTTTCTATATTATTCTGAGAAGTACTAAGTCTTTAAAAATTAAATCATACTTCTTATGTATTTCTAAGTTTTTACAATTTTTACTAATCCTTTTTCAGTTTGAAAGCTGACTTTTGGTGGGGTATTCATTCTACACAAACTCCAAGATCCCTTCCAGTTCTGAAATAATGATTCTACAACATTAAATTAATATCATTACCTCCAAAATAAATACAATGGCAAATATTCCAATTTTAATAGTATTTTTCTTTATAGATTTTGAGTGAAATGTGATATGATGAACTATGTGATATGGGTAATTTTCAGGTTAATCTTCAACCTCTTAGCAAAGAAGTCTTAGCAACTAGGATAAAATAAATAGCAAGTTTAATGACATGCCTGCTGCCATACTGTTAGTAAAGGTCGCAGGCTAAATTTGAAGGCAATATTAACTAACACCGAGCTCTATTCACTGTATGAAGCTGCTTCAATTTAATGTCCTTTCAATAAGGTTGCTATCTGCAAATTGGAAGTAATTAGCTTCAGAATTCTTTTCTTTTCTTTTCTTTCTTTCCTTTATTTGTTTTTTGTCTTCTTATTATTTTGGTTTCTGATTTAGCTCTTTTGTCTTACATTTTCATGATTTATATCATTTTACCTGCCTATTAGTTGCATGTTTTACACTTGAGAGGAAAGTCATTATCAGTTAACAGAATTCTCTTAAAACTCTTAAATGACACGACAGAAATAATAACAAATGATAAATAAGATAACACTCAAGAAGACATATTTTCAGGACAGATACTACTTGTTCAGTTTGATCAAATTAGGATTCATTCCATTGATTTCTTCATTCCTCAAGTACAATCATCTATCTATGCCTGCTCTAATAGGCAATCTTAGCAAACTATTATTAGCTTTATTTTTCATGATCTAAATAAAAGTTACAAGCTACTCAGTAGAAAAATTTCAGAAGACATAAGCACCAAGGATCATACTCACTGTCCAGTGCACTTCTAAAAGAGGTAGCTTTAGGATTTACTTCCAGATAAGGCCCTGGGCTTAAAACAAGGATATTTATCTATTATCTCTTTACATATCTAAGTAATACTAGGTTTCTAATATGACCTCCTTTGCAGTTCCAAGTGACCATCTGTCTGTGAAATGCTTATGGCCCTTAATTAAAAATCATTCTTTCCTCACAGGCTTTGAAAGCTGACTTTGGAACTTACTTCAATATTGCTGTCAAATATCTACATCCTCTCAATCCTTTCCAGGCAAATTCTATGGGAACTCACTCCAAATTCAGGTTTATGGGTTTCTCTCATGGCAAAAATTCTCTCCTATATGCTCTGGGTTTAAACAGTCTTTTATTCTTGTCTAAGCATTTGTATTTTTTTAAACTCCCCATGTAAGCAAGTTAATTTTATTGCTTGCAAGAAAACAATGATTATTTTATATAAAGCATAAGTATATCACTCAGTAGGATGTCCATTTCTTCACATGGTACAAATAGAATGTGGAATGTTCTTGCTAAAATGCAATTATTAAAGGTACAATTCAGCCACAAAGAAATAAATATAAATAGACTGTTTATTTGAAACATTCCTGTACCTAAACTCAAAAGAATAATATACACAATCATTCATTGTCAAAATATCTGTCATGGCATTCATACATGTGCTTATTAAGAGAATGAATTTGTCAATCACTCTTTCTGTTGGAGCACAGAACAACTTTCAATTGATTTGAAGTCTTAGAATCACAGTAAATAAGAGAAATTGAGGACAGAAGGGTACCAAACAGCATATTTCATCAGTTTTGTTAACAAAGACTGTTCTATATTGCCCCAAAGAATGTTCCTATCTAAGGTCACATATTTACAGCTGGGAAGGACTTTAGAGGGCATGGGGGAATTGATTTAAATCTAGAAGGGATCTCAGAATACATCTAGTCCAATTTCTTCTTTATAGATATGAAAACTGAGACCCAAAAATGAAAATGACTGGCTTAAGGTTACACAGGCAGTAAGGACCAAACTGAGGTTTGGACTCCAAGGCTCAGTTCCCTTTCAGATATTATACATCCTTCTTTTTATAGGTTTTTCTTTTTCTTTGCTCTTCTTTCCTTCTTTCCTTTTTTCTTTCCTTCTTTCTTTTTTATTTGTCTTTTCCCTCTCTGTCTCTCTCCTTTCTTCCTGCCTCTCTCCTTCCCTCTCTTTCTTCTTTTTTTCCTCCTTCTCTTCCTTCCTCCCTCAGTCCTTTCCTTCCTTCCTTCCTTTCTTATTTCCTTTCTTTCCTTCTTCCTTCCTTTGCAGCTTAACCTAAATGGGAGGGAGAGCCTAGAGCTATTCATTCTAGTCTACATGACCTTAGGGCAAGGGAAGACTAATTATAATAATTTCAAACTAATCAGCACTCCCCTGCCAAGGACAATTCATAATAAAAGGGCGTACAGGAAAGAAAACAGCACAGCACTGTCACTGGGGATCCACTTCCTTCCTCTGTGTGTGTGTGTGTGGGGCTTGGAAGGTGGTAACATAGCTAATAAATATATATATATACATATATATATATATATTAATAGGGATGGTTTTACATAAATACTATATATGTGTGTGTGTGTACACATGCATCTACATATGTACACATGCACAAATATATATATACATTTGCACAAGTGATTTTAAAAAAGTGTGTAGTAATACATATTTAATAGTGGCACCAAATTATGAAATTGATAAGGCTGAGTGTTGGAAGAATTTTTGCTCCCAGAATCAAAAAGATGAGCCAGGGAAAATCATATTGAAAACAAAGTAAATTTTAGCAGTGATTAGACACAGACTGTGCCTACCCTTGTTAAGGAGACTTTGTCACTGTCTCCTTTGTTTTACAGAATTTGATCCAGGATGGAAACTGACTATCAGTTATAGGAAAAACAACTAAAATGCAAATTGACAAGAGCAGCAGGGAATGGTATTATGGTTCTTGAATATTTTCCTAGTAAAAGCATTCAACTTATTCATTGTGCCTTATCAGAAAGTAGGGAGCAATGGGAACACTGATTCTAAAATTCATCTTTGCCGAAAAAAATACTAAAAATATAAAAGGAAATATTAGTCTAGTCAACATGTCTAGTAAAATTGATAACAGAACAGATATCTTGAAAATGCCTTGGCATTATCAAGTCTAAATGTAACAGCTAGCAGAGGTATACTTATCAACCACAAATACAATTGCTATATCAAACCTCTAAAGAAGGAGCCTTTTGTATTTCTCTGACCATTGAAGCTCCTGTCATGTTCTCAATGGACATTCTTTTACATTAAAACAATTAATACCTTTTTCTAAGTATCTAATTTACAAAAATATAATAAAAAATAGATCAGAGCTGGAAAAATATAATTCAATAAAAAGTCCAAGTTCCTGCTCTATCGTTTTCTTCTGTGCATAATGTTATAGCATGTAAAAGAGGAAGCATGACAAAACCTCAGATATAGAAGCCAAATACTATTTCTGTATAATTTCGTTTGACAGGGCTTAGTAAAGGTCTGGCCTAGGGCTGACTATAATGGATACCTATGTTTATATCTGATTTCACATTTCAGCATTATATTTTTTCTACATTCTAATAGGCTTCCTTCCTATTTTATAAAGTTAAAATATAAATTTTATATCAACTCCTCTTTCTGGAAACCCATTAGATTTCTTCCACAATCACTTTGTTTTAAATGAACTACATCAACCATCTTTTTCACTAATTTCCCACACCACCACCAAGTAGCATCTTCACAATGTCATATAACTTATAGAATGCTACCCTTCACAATGGGGAAATCAAGGTTCAACTTCTACCTTTGAAATTTACTATCTATGTGATTGAGCAAGTCATTCAAACTGTCAGTCCTTAAATAAATTCTCTAGGAGTTCAGAGTGAGTAAAAATAACAATTGTTTCTGTTCTGGCCAAGTCTTGGTATCATGAAATCCATAATTGAGAACAGATATATGAAATGAAGAAGGCATAAATTTCTGTGGTGTTGTAAAACCCTACCTTGATATTACTTAGTTGATCAGTTTTAAAAAAAAAAATAGCTCCAAAACAAGCTTATAAATCTGATGAGTTACTTTGGGTCAGAAAGAATATATTGTAATTCTTCTTAGGTATATTTGATATTTACGCACCAAAACAGATCATGTATAATCATGTCCCCAACTATGTTCTCATTAAGGATATTCTGGGGAGTTGTGGAAATGAGAGCATTCAAGGAAGTATGCAAACATTCCGTTGTGTCAATTATATAGCAAAAAGACCCTAAAAGCATCCTAACAGCAGACATATATGGAGAGATAATATCTTTATTAATGGAGCATGGGAAACCTGGGAAATATCAGTTCCTTTGGGAATCTAAAGGCATTGATATGAAGGTCAGTTGAAACCCATAACATGCTTCTGAAAGCTATTATTCCAATCCTTGTCACAGTGAAATCAGCATAAAGGTGACCTTTGTGAAAATTGGCAGTTTATAAACAGCTACCGTGAAGGCCCCAGTGATGATCGCAATGAACAATAAGGATTGCTCAGAGACCCCTGGGGGGAGAGAGGAATTGTGGATGTTAAGCTCAAATTCTTCCCAACTAAAACTTTCCCTACATTGAGCATATACAGAAACGAATGATAATTAGTTGCTTAATTAATAATTATTTCAGGAAAATGGCCAAAACCAAAAGGGTTAATTTTAATATTTTTTATCACAACTGACAAAACAATGAACTTCAAGGACAACTTTAATCAAATAAAGATTATTTGAAATCTTTCTAATATTCTCTAAAAACAAAAATTATCTATAAGGTTAAATATGGAAAAATAGAGATTTTGCTTTAACTTCATGAACCATTTAAAAGTGACCAGTTAGCTAGAAGGGATCAGGGAACAAAAATGTATTGATAGGAAAGGAAAGCCTTCTATTAAGACGTTCAAGTGACTAAGTCATCCAAAAAAATACCCCCCTATTAATCCTAGGGACAAGCACAGTGTATCAAGCAATTTTATCCCTAAGATCCACCCTTCTGGAACAAAGTAATGTTTCCTTTCCCTCAGGATCTTAAGAATAAATTTTACCCATTTACTACCTGGCAGTAAAGCAAACTGATAGTAGATCAAAGGGCAACATGTTTGGACTTTCCTTCCTTGGCATCTCAGAAGTTAAATATAGTATGGTTTAAAAGATTAGTTCAGAGTCCTAAAAGGAGGCCAAGCCAGTGATGGAGAAATAGGGAAAAGAAAGGATTCAGATGAGTGTGTTCATTGTTTGCATCTAATACCTCAGTTCTACCTCATTCTTCAAACTGTTTTCAATAGGTTATCCTTGGTCAATAATAGGCCCCAGTCCAAAGCCTCATTTGCTCATTGCTTTGATTTTGAAGTTCAGAGTGAGTAAAAATAACAATTGTTTCTGTTCTGGCCAAAAACTCTGAGGGTCTTCTCCATTCTGACTGATTGTTTTATAAAAGCAAACTGTAAACTTTTAACTCAGTTCTTACTTAGTCTTTAGTCTTTAGTTACTGAATGATTATTGCATCAGACAAACAGATCTTGAAAAGTCCTTAGGTTAAAAAGGCCTAGGTCTCTCATTATATTCTAGATCATTGTCAGTTGTCCTTATCTATGGTTTGCCACTAGACTCTGATGATTCTAGAGCACAGAATGGGACTGATGTCTTTTCAGAACCCTCCTGAACTTAAATCCAATTCACTTGGAAGTTAACACATCACCCTCCTGATGTTATCGGTCTTCACTGAGAATGAAGAACAGCAACAATTAGGATTGTAATTTCCTTGTTTTCACTTTTTAATCATCTTTTTCCCCCTTTCCTTTCCCTTTTTTTTAAGAGTGGAGGGAAGAACCAAGGAAGAGTGAGATAGATAGATAGATAGATGGGATAAGTCAAAAAGAAACCAAGGCACTGAGAAAATTTGGGGTTTGCTATGGAAAGCAGAAGCATGGAAAGGTAGAACATAAAGAAGCAAAATATAGAAGCCTCAGGCACTAGGAAAAGGCAGGACTACAGTGTGGACAGACTGATAACTGATAGCCATATAGGCCACAGAAGCCAGTCATGTGCTGTGACAATTTGGGCATAACATATGAACTTCCTATTCACAACCATAGTATAGAAAATTGAGGGCTAATGAAAGGGATTAACTTTATTTATATCTCTTTATTTTCATTTCTCCATGCTTACTTTGCCATATTGTACAAATTGGAACTCATGTTGGGCTTCTCACTTAGCAAAGATTTACACTTTTCTTTTGATATCTCTTCTTTCTTGGTGTAAAAGCTACCCTACTTCTGTAGGGTAAATAAGGGGGGGAAGGGAAGAGAGGAGAGAAGAGAAAAAAAAGTTAAAATATGAGCTATATACATCAATATTTTATTAGAGGAAAGTA
Organism: Sarcophilus harrisii; assembly: GCF_902635505.1. Classification (NCBI taxonomy): domain Eukaryota; kingdom Metazoa; phylum Chordata; class Mammalia; order Dasyuromorphia; family Dasyuridae; genus Sarcophilus; species Sarcophilus harrisii. Next base: position 479,585,089 of record NC_045428.1, on the reverse strand, counting down.
TGTAAGACTTTTAAAATTAACATTTAATATTTTGCAATGTATTGATTATGATTATTTTCAACAACATTTTATTAAAATATTACTTTCTCTTCAATCATTTATTAGACATTGGTTATTCTATTCTCATTTACTAAGTCTCCAGAATTGTGAATCAGTTTAGGATGACAGCTTCAGTGATCTATACCAAAAAGGAAACTCAGAAGTCACTTAGTTCAATATTTTCATTATAACATATGAGAATATGAAGGCTTAATGAGGTGAAATGACTTGCTCAGGGTCGTATAGGTTATAGGAATCAGAACTGGAATTGCATCGAGGTGTCCTAAGAGTGGCAGTAAAAACATTTGAAATTGCTACCTTCTTGCTAAATGTCTTCCATCATCCTCAACATGTCATTTCCCCTTGTACCCTCAGTAGATTGCAATGTTTCCCCCTACCAAGTGCTTTAATTAGGTGCAAGATATTTGTAGTTACCACGTTACTTTAAATGTCTTTGAAAATTAAATTTTATTTGAAAACAGTGAGGGAGAAGGAGAGCAGGTTTCCCTTAAAAAGGCCATATAATAATCCAGTGCATTTTCTCTAATTTTGTCATATGCAAGATGCATTTCTATCTCCACAGCTGTGAGCTAATTGGATGATTTCCTGTTTAAAATACAGAGTAATTCAAAGTGACTATCAGTCTGTTTGTGGAACCTTCCTTCCCAGGGCATCAAGTCAGCTGACACTTCAGCCTTAACCTCTTCAGAAATTCATTAACTTGAAGGTTGATGGTAACTTCTTTCATTGTTTTGCAAGTTCTTTGATACCCATTTATTTTTTCTTTTTTTCTTTTTTTAATTTAATTTTTTTTCATTATAATAACTTTTTTTTGACAGAACCCTTGCCAGGATAAATTTTTTACAACATTATCCCTTGCACTCACTTCTGTTCCGATTTTTCCCCTCTCTCCCTCCAACCCCTCCCCTAGATGGCAAGCAATCCTATATATGTTGAATATGTCACAGTATATCCTAGATACAATATATGTGTGCAGAACCAAACAGTTCTCTTGTTGCACAGGGAGAATTGGATTCAGAAGGTAAAAATAACCCGGGAAGAAAAACAAAAATGCAAACAGTTTACATTCATTTCCCAGTATTCTTTCTTTGGGTGTAGCTGCTTCTGTCCATCACTGATCAATTAAAACTGAATTAGGTCTCTTTATCAAAGAAATCCACTTCTATCAGAATACATCTTCATACAGTATCGTTGCTGAAGTATATAATGATCTCCTGGTTCTGCTCATTTCACTTAGCATCAGTTCATGTAAGTCTCTCCGAGCCTCTCTGCATTCATCCTGCTGGTCATTTCTTACAGAACAATAATATTCCATAACATTCATATACCACAATTTTACCCAACCATTCTCCAATTGAAGGGCATCCATTCATTTTCCAGTTTCTAGCCACTACAAACAGGGCTGCCACAAACATTTTGGCACATACAGGTCCCTTTCCCTTCTTTAGTATCTCCTTGGGGTATAAACCCAGTAGTAGCACTGCTGGGTCAAAGGGTCAAAGTTTGATAACTTTTTGGGCATAATTCTAGATTGCTCTCCAGAATGGTTGGATTCGTTCACAACTCCACTAACAATGCATCAGTGTCCCAGTTTTCCCGTATCCCCTCCAACATTCGTCATTATTTTTTCCTGTCATATTAGCCAATCTGACAGGAGTGTAGTGGTATCTCAGAGTTGTTTTAATTTGCATTTCTCTGATTAATAGTGATTTGGAACACTTTCATATGAGTGATAATAGTTTCAATTTCATGATCTGAAAATTGTTCATATCCTTTGACCAGCCTTTATCAGAAGTTTTAACTGTGAAGATGTTTTCCCAGTTTGTTGCTTCCCTTCTAATCTTGTTTGCATTAGTTTTGTTTGTACAAAAGCTTTTTAATTTGATGTAATCAAAATTTTCTATTTTGTGATCAATAATGGTCTCTAGTTCATCTTTGGTCACAAATTTCTTCCCCCTCCACAGGTCTGAGAGATAAAACTATCCTATGTTCCTCTAATTTATTTATAATCTTGTTCTGACACCCATTTAGAGAGAGATTCCATTTTACAGGTTGATTATGCAAATTGAGCTAGAAGGGAAGATCAGGATTCTGAAGTATTTGGTGGCAAGAAGTGGGTTATGATACATTCTCTATTACTTATGGGAGATGTCTCTATCTCCTTATGGGCAAGGATTGTCTTTTTTGTGTTCCTAGAGCTTAGCAGAATGCATGCATATGGTAAGTTGTACACTCATGTCTGGCACTTCTTGATTTCATTTGTAGTTATCTTAGCAAAGATTTGATATGGTTTGCCTTTCTTTCTTCAGTTCTTTTTACACATAAGAAAACTGAGGTAAACAGGGTGAGGTAACTTGCCCAGGATCACACAGCTAACAAGTATATGAGGACAGCTATGAACTCAGACCTTCTTGATTTCAGAGTTATCATTATTCTCTCCTCCCAAGAGCAGTCTCATCCCTGTCCCCTGTAGACCCAGTAGCTCTAAAGTACTTTTTGTTCTTGGGTCTATGATCATGAGGAATATATCTTTTCCCACCAAGAGGTGAAGACTTATAATCTCTCCTAACACTTTTTTTTTTGTGGTTGTTGCATTCATTTTATAAGATTATGGAATCATAGGATACAAAAAAGGAAGAGACATTAAAGGTTACAGAATCATAGGATTTGAATCAATAAGAACCTTAGTCATTATCTATCCTCAAAAGAAATCATGACTATGACAGTAAGTGACAATCTAGCCCACTAATTTAAGACCTATTATGAGGGGGGACTTATCAAATCTCAAGGCTATGCATTTGTCTTTTGCACCACTATTATTGTTAGATATTTTAGACCAACAATTTCATTTGAAAGATAAGGAAACAAAATCACAGTAAAGTTAAGTGACTTGCCAAAGATTACAACATTAACAGAGAAATGATTTAAACTAAAGAAAATCCCTCCCCCCTAAACTAGGCAAATGTTGCACCCAATTGAGGCAGCTATGTAATTGATTTATTTGGAATCTTCTCTATGTTTATATTTAAAACAAGATACTGCCACAAATCTGTTCCTTTCACCCTACTTTGTGAATTGTTTTCTTTGCTCAGAGCCATATTGTTAAGGTAGGATAAGTAAAATTATCTTTGTGGCTGATGACTATACTTAACTTCTTCTGCAATAGACTGAATTTTCTGCCTCTTATCTGCTGGCATTGGTCATGTTTCTATGAAATCTACATCACTCATTCATTAGGACATCAGTTTAATTTATCAGAGTTTGACCTAAGAAGAATTCTAAGGATGGATATAGCCCCAGTTACTGCTTTACAGAAGCTGATTCCTTTCAAATTACAAGAAGTTTTTAAATTGTTGATATCCCACGTAAAGATAATGGTCCTTTTCTATTAGGCTAGTGATTCTAGCTACATCAGTGATTGTTTTTAAGTAGCATCTGAAAGATACTGAGTATATATTTCATGGAAAAAATAGTATCTCAGTCTGGCAAGCCTATTTAATTATTTCTTTGATCAACTCCTATTGTATCCCTTGAAAAATGACTTTGTAAGATTATTGCCCTGAGTTTGTACAATATACATTCCTTTTAGAACCTCAGACACTGAGCAACATTTGAGTCCAGTGCAAATGCCAGCTCAGCTTTAAAATCCATAATAATTCCATAAATTCTATTCTCAAGATGTGATGAAGGCAAGATGGATAGACACAATTTTGGTCCTATTATATTGGTTTCTCTCACAATCTAATTCTTGTCAAAGCTCTAAGATGCCATGGCTATGAATGCTTTATCAGGCCATTATGAAGTGTTAAAAAACAGTGGAATCTTCAAGAAGTAGCTCATCTTCCCACTCATATTATGTTTCCTCATAATAGGAGTCAAACAAATTAAAGACAACACACAAATAAAAAGTTTTTTTTTTTTTCCTGATGGAATTTCTGGAAGAAACCTTTACCCAAAATGAAAATGAAAGAATTATATTACATAGGAACAAGTTATTACATAGGCAAGTTACTTCACCCTGTTTACCTTAGTTTTCTTATGTGTAAAAAGGTTCTTTAAATTGATTGTGAAGATATTTTGTAAAAGACTGGAAAATATTGCATTTTCAAAGTAATTTCCTAAGAACTTTGAAAATCCTACCTATGCATTTTTTGAAGTTTTACAAATTGTTTTATTTAAACATTAATTTGTATGTGCATTCATTCATTTAACCAACATTCACTTCTAAATGCCAGAGACTTTGTTCATAAAAACATTATAGTCTCTGCCTTCAAATATCTTAGATTCAACTAAAAAAAGGTGAAATTGTCAGTTATTTTGCTGTGCCTCACTTCTTTCTTTTTTCCCTCCCTTCTTCTTTTCTTTGTTTCTTCCTTTCTTTTTTCTTCTTGTTACTCATTTTCCTCCTCTTTTTTCTTTCTTTCTTTTTCTCTTCCTTCCTTCCTTTTCTTTCTTTCTTTCTTTTTTCCTTGTCTCCAGGTCTTCATACATTTTTTTGACCTCATCTACATTTGGTTTGTCATGGTGTGAGCACAGGCACAGATGATGACAGCATAGTGTTTTCCTACAAATGGCAATCTCATTGTCATGAGCCTGTCATCCACTCCTTTTGGAATGCAAATTATCTTCTTCACTAGATTTTGATTGCAAAAATTACAGCAGCTTCACAGTACTCCCTTTCATTGCGGTCACTCCAGAAAAATGTGTATCCACCTCCTACTTAAGGAAGCTGACCTTCACTTCTCAAGCTTGTTTCACTCACAGCTGCTATAACACAAAGAGCTGTTATAAATATTCCTTTTACAAATTCCTATTACAAAAAGAAATTATAAATAAATAATAACAATCCTAATATAAATATTTCTTTTTTACATTGACTTTTTCTTCTTTTTATCATATCTTTGGGCTCAAAGATGGTATATGAAGATTAATAATTTTGTTAACAAAGTTCAAAATTGCTTGTCAGAATAACCAGAGTAACTGGATCAGGTCAGTTCTGCCAGCAGTTTATATATATATATATATATATATATATATATATATATATATATATACCTATTTTCCCATAGGCCTTCCAACAATTGTCATTTTCTTTTCTTTTTCCTTTTTATTTTTTTAACAAATTTGTCAATTTTTGGGGTTACAGTTAGAATAATCAGTGTTTCCATAATTATTAACGATTAAACTATTTTTTCATAAAATTTTTGATTACTAGAATTTCTTCCTCTGAAAACTGATTATTTGTATTATTTGAATATTTGTCCAAAGCAAAAGGCAGACATTTTAGGATCTTAAGAAGTGGTCCTGGAAACCCAATGATTTTTTAAATAGTTTTTTTTTTTATTTTCAAAATACATACAAAGGTAATTTTCAACATTCACCCTTGAAAAACCTTGTGTTCCAAATTTTTTCCTTCCTTTTTCCCCACCCCACTTTTCTAGATAGCAAGTAATACAATATATGCTAAACACGAACAATTCTTCTATACATATTTCTACATTTATCATGCCACACAAGAAAAAATGAGATCAAAAGGAATAATGAGAAAGGAAAATAAAGCAAACAATAACAGAAAAGGTGAAAATACTATGTTGTGATCCACATCCAGTCCCAATAGTCCTTTTTCTAGATGCAAATTGCTCTCTCTATCCCAGACAAGTCTATTGGAATTGGCCTGAATCACCTTGTTGAAAAGAGCCACATAAATCAGAGTTCATCATCACATAATCTTGCTGCTGCTATGTACAATGTTTTCTTCGTTCTATTCATTTCACTTAACATCAGTTCATGTATGCCTTTTCAGGCCTTTCTGAAGTCATCTTATTCATCATTTTTTTTTTATTTAATAGCCTTTTATTTACAGGATATATACATGGGTAACTTTACAGCATTAACAATTGTCAAACTTCTTGTTCCAATTTTTCACCTCTTACCCCCCCCAACCCCCTCCCCTAGATGGCAGGATGACCAGTAGATATTAAATATATTAAAATATAAATTAGATACACAATAAGTATACCTGACCAAAACGTTATTTTGCTGTACTAAAAGAATCCAGACTCTGAAATATTTTACAATTAGCTTGTGAAGGAAATCAAAAATGCAGGTGTGCATAAATATAGGGATTGGGAATTCAATGTAATGGTTTTTAGTCATCTCCCAGAGTTCTTTTTCTGGGCATAGCTAGTTCAGTTCATTACTGCTCCATTAGAAATGATTTGGTTGATCTCGTTGCTGAGGATGGCCTGATCCATCAGAACTGGTCATCATATAGTATTGTTGTTGAAGTATATAATGATCTCCTGGTCCTGCTCATTTCACTCAGCATCAGTTCGTGTAAGTCTCTCCAGGCCTTTCTGAAATCATCCTGTTGGTCATTTCTTACAGAACAGTAATATTCCATAATTTTCATATACCACAATTTATTCAGCCATTCTCCAACTGATGGACATCCATTCAGTTTCCAGTTTCTAGCCACTACAAAAAGGGCTGCCACAAACATTCGTGCACATACAGGTCCCTTTCCTTCTTTATAATCTCTTTGGGATATAATCCAGTAGTAACACTACTGGATCAAAGGGTATGCACAGTTTGATAACTTTTTGAGCATAGTTCCAAACTACTCTCAAAATGGTTGGATTCGTTACAACTCCACCAACAATACATCAATGTCCCAGTTTTCCGCATCCTCCAACAATCATCATTATTTTTCCCTGTCATCTTAGCCAATCTGACAGGTGTGTAGTGGTATCTTAGAGTTGTCTTAATTTGCATTTCTCTGATTAATAATGACTTGGAGCATCTTTTCATATGACTAGAAATAGTTTCAATTTCTTCATCTGAGAATTGTCTGTTCATATCCTTGACCATTTTTCAATTGGAGAATGGCTGATTTTTTATAAATTAGAGTTAATTCTCTATATATTTTGGAAATGAGGCCTTTATCAGGACCTTTGACTGTAAAAATATTTTCCCAGTTTATTGCTTCCCTTCTAATCTTGTCTGCATTAGTTTTGTTTATACAAAAATTTTCATTTTGGTATAATCAAAATTTTCTATTTTTTGATCAGTAATGATCTCTAGTTCTGCTTTGGTCATAAAGACCTTTCCCTTCCACAGGTCTGAGAGGTAAACTATCCTATTTTCCTCTAATTTATTAATAATTTCATTCTTTATGCCTAGGTCATGAACCCATTTTGACCTTTTTTTGGTGTACGGTGTTAAGTATGGATCAATGCCTAGTTTCTGCCATATTAGTTTCCAATTTTCCCAGCAATTTTTATCAAACAGTAAGTTCTTATCCCAAAAGCTGGGATCTTTGGGTTTGTCAAAGACTAGGTTGCTATATTTGTTGACTGTTTTATCCCTTGAACTAATCTATTCCACTGATCAACTAATCTATTTCTTAGCCAATCAAATAGTTTTGGTAACTGCTGCTCTATAATATAATTTTTAGATCTGGTACAGCTAAGCCACCTTCATTTGATTTTTCATTAATTCCCTTAGAAATTCTTGACTTTTGTTTTTCCATATGAACTTTGTTGTTATTTCTTCTAGGTCATTAAAATAGTTTTTTGGGAGTCTGATTGGTATAGCGCTAAATAAATAGATTAGTTTAGGTAATATTGTCATCTTTATTATATTTGCTCGCCCTATCCAAGAGCATTTAATATTTTTCCAATTGGTTAGATCAGACTTAATTTGTGTGAAAAGTGGTCTGTAATTTTGCTCATAAAGTTTCTGATTTTCCCTTGGCAGATAGATTCCTAAATATTTTATATTATCAGTAGGTACTTTAAATGGAATTTCTCTTTGTAACTCTGACTGTTGGATTTTGTTAGTGATATATAAGAATGCTGATGACTTATGTGGGTTTATTTTATAAACAGCAACTTTGCTAAAGTTGTGGATTATTTCTAATAACTTTTTAGAAGAATCTCTGGGGTTCTCTAAGTATACCATCATGTCATCGGCAAAGAGTGATAATTTGGTTTCCTCGTTGCCTATTCTTATTCCTTTAATCTCTTTCTCAGCTCTTATTGCTATAGCTAGCGTTTCTAATACAATATTAAATAGTAACAGTGATAGTGGGCAGCCTTGTTTCACTCCAGATCTTATTGAGATGGTTGCAGTTTGTCTCCATTACATATGATGCTTACTGATGGTTTTAAATAGATGCTGCTGATTATTTTAAGGAAAAGTCCATTTATTCCTATACTCTCAAGTGTTTTTAATAGGAATGGAGGTTGGATTTTATCAAATGCTTTTTCTGCATCTATTGAGATGATCATATGGTTTTGTTAATTTGGTTATTAACATGGCCAATTATATTGATAGTTTTCTTAATATTGAACCAGCCCTGCATTCCTGGTATAAATCCTACTTGATCATAGTGTATTATCTTGGAGATGATTTTCTGTAGTCTTTTGCTAATATCTTATTTAAGATTTTAGCATCAATATTCATTAGGAGATTGGTCTATAATTTTCTTTCTCTGTTTCACTACCTGGTTTAGGTATCAGTACCATGTCTGTGTCATAGAAGGAATTTGGTAGGACTCCTTCATTCCCTATTTTATCAAATAATTTGTATAGCATTGGGGCCAATTGTTCTTTAAATGTTTGGTAAAATTCATGTAAATCCATCTGGTCCTGGGGATTTTTTCTTAGGGAGTTGTTTAATTGCCTGTTCTATTTCTTTTTCTGAAATGGGACTATTCAAGCAATTTACTTCCTCCTCTGTTAGTCTGGGAAGTCTATATTTTTGGAGGTAATCATCCATTTCACTTAGGTTATCAAATTTATTGGCATAAAGTTGAGCAAAATAACTCATTATTTCTCTAATTTCCTCTTCATTGGCAGAAAGTTCTCCCTTTTCATTTTTAAGACTACTAATTTCATTTCCTCTCTCCTTTTCTAATCAGATTTACCAAAGGCTTGTCTATTTTATTGTCTTTTTCATAGAACCAATTCTTAGTTTTATTAATTAGTTCAATAGGTTTTTTTACTTTCAATATTTTTAATTTCTCCTTTTAATTTTAGAATTTCCAATTTAGTATTTGATTGGGGGTTTTAATTTGGTCTTTTTAGTTTTTTAGTTGCAAGCCAATTCATTAATCTTTTCTTTCTCTGTTTTATTCAAGTAAGCCTCTAAGGATATAAAATTTCCTCTTATTACCGCTTTGGCTGCATCCCACAAATTTTTGTATGATGTCTCATCATTGTCATTATCTTGAGTGAAATTATTAATTGTATTTATAATTTGCTGCTTCACCCAATCATTCTTTAAGATGAGATTGTTTAGTTTCAATTACTTATTGGTCTATTCCCCTAACTTTTGTTGAATGTAGTTTTTATTGCATCATGATCTGAAAAAAGCATTTACTATTTCTGCTTTCTTGCATTTAATTTTGAGGTCTTTATGTCCTAATATATGGTCAATTTTTGAATAGTTTCCATGAACTGCTGAGAAGAAAGTATATTCCTTTCTATCTCCATTCAATTTTCTCCAAAGATCCAACATACCTAATTTTTCTAATATTCTATTTACTTCTTTAATTTCTTTCTTATTTGTTTTGTGGTTTGATTTGTCTAATTCTGAGAGTGCAAGGTTGAGATCTCCTACTATTACAGTTTTGTTGTCTATTTCTTCTTGCAACTCTCTTAACTTCTCCTTTAGGAAGTTGAGTGCCATACCACTTGGTGCATATATGTTTAATATTGATATTGCTTCATTGTTTATGCTACCCTTTAGCAGGATGTAGTTTCCTTCCTTATCTCTTTTAATTAGATCAATTTTTACTTTTACTTTATCTGAGATAAGGATGGCTACCCCTGCTTTTTTGACTTCACCTGAAGCATAATAGATTTTGCTCAGCCTTTTACCTTTACTCTATATGTATCTCCCTGCTTTAAATGTGTTTCTTGTAAACAACATATTGTAGGGTTCTGACTTTTGATCCAGTCTGCTATCTGCCTCCTCTTTATGGGGGCGTTCATCCCATTCACATTTACGGTTAGAATTACTAAATCTGTATTTCCTGCCATCCTAATAACCCAGATTATGCTTTACTTATTCTTGCCTCCCCAACCCTCTTCCCCTTTAAACTTATGTACCCCTCTTGTATCACAATACTTATCCTCTTTATAATCCTCCTCCCCTTTGGTCTTTCCCCTTCCTTCCCTTATTACTCTTTTTCTTTTCCCTTTTCCTCTCCCCGTTTTTAATGAGGCGAGAGAGAATTTTCTCTAAAACAAATGTCAATTATTATTTCTTTGAGCCAACTCTGATGAGAGTAAGATTCACACAATGTTCCTCCCCCTCTCTAAATTCCCTCAGATATGATAAGTTTCCTTTGCCTCTTTGTGGGATGTGGTTTCCTCTTTTTATCCCTCCTTCCCACCTTATTCGGCCATCATCCCTTTTCCATATCTACTTCCCTTTTTATTTATATCATGTACAATCAAATTATATATGTATTCTTTTTGTATATCCACAACAGAAATACAATTCTCAAGAGTTATTTTACCTTTTCTGCATCTCTTGAGTTCTATAGTTGGAGATCAAATTTTTTGTTTAGTTCTGGTTTTCTTCAGAAACAAATGGAATTCATTTGTTTCATTAAATGTTCATCTTCTTCCCTGGAAGAAAATGCTCAGCTTAGCTGGGTAGTTTATTCTTGGCTGCATCCCAAGTTCTTGAGCCTTTCGGAATATCATATTCCAGGCCCTTCTTTCCTTTAATGTAGAGGCAGCCAGATCTTGGGTGATCCTTATTGTGGCACCTTGGTATTTAAATGTTTTTTTTTCCTGCTTGTAAAATTTTTTCCTTAATCTGATGGTTCTGAAATTTGGCCACAATATTCCTTGAGGTTTTTATTTTAGGGTTCCTTTCAGAAGGTGTTCATGATTCTTTCAATCCTATTTTACCTTCTGATTCTATTACATCTGGGCAGTTCTCTTTGATGATTTCTTGTAAAATATTATCTAGGCTCTTTTATTCATCATGTTTTGGAGAGTCCAATAATCCTCAGATTATCTCTCCTAGATCTATTTTCAAGTCTGTCATTTGCAAGTAGATAATTCATGTTTTTTTTTCCAGTTTGTCATTTTTTTTTTTATTGCACTGATTCTTTTAGTCTCAATGAATCATTAGTTTCTATTGTTCAGTTCTAATTTTAAGAATTATTTTCTTCATTAGCTTTTTTTTTACTTCTTTCTCTAATATGTCAATTGAGGTTTTAAATGTAGTGTTTTGGTCTGTGAATTTTCCCATTTCACTAATTTTTTTTTAGTGAATTATTTCTTTTCAATTCACAGATCCTACTCTCTTGCGTGTTCTTGTCTTTTCAATTCACAAATCCTACTTTCTAGTAGATTCTTTATTTTTCAATTCACAATTCTACTTTTCTGAGATTTTTACTTTTCCAATTCGTATTTCAGGAAGTTGTTGCTCTCTTGTAAGGCTTCTCTTTCCTTTCCCATTTATCTTCTAACTCTCTTTTGAGACTTTTAGGTCTCTTCTATGAGACATCATGTAAAGGAGGACAGTCTGATGCATGTTTGTGTTTGAGGTCTCTTCAGGTTTGCTGACCTGCTCTTTTCTGCATGAGCTGTGATTTTCTTTTCATCTTTTTATTCATGTTTAAAGCTTTTAGGGTATGTCTCTAGGCAAGGTTGGTTCAGCTTCCTCTGCAGAGCAGGGAAAGATGTAAACCAGTTCCGAGCTCGAGAATGGGAGTGCTCTGAGTGAGAGTTTTCCCTTCCCCCAACTGGAAGTGGATTCAGCCCTGGCCGAGCTATCAATGTGCCCAGTTGGGCTGAGTGGGTTAGAGATTGCCCTTGGCTAGAGACTAAGGGGTGAAGTGTCACTGCCCCAGGCCGGAGCCTCTTGTGGGACTGTGAGTTTTAGCAGCTGACTGCAGACCGCCCCAAACTCTGCCCCAGTGTCTCTGCCCGATGCAAATCGGCCCTGGAAAAGCTCTATGGCCCCAAGCCGAGCCCCCCACAGCGCAGATTGGAGGCTAACCCAGGCTGAGTCCTCCTGCCGTGCAGGATCACAACTGCCCCAAGGAAAAGCTCCGTACTGTGGGTTGGGGCTGTGTGCTTGTGCTGAGATCTGTGCTTTCACTTTTGGTTTGAGGCTCTCCTCAGTACCTAATTTCTCTCCCGTCTGCTCTGATCCCCCTGGCCCTGGAACCAACCTTTTTTTGGCGAGACTGCAGATTTTCTTTGGCCATTGAGTTGTTCTACTTCTTATCTTTACGAATTGTAGCAGTCAAGACTATTTTTGAGGCTTGATATAATATTGATAAAGAGGGTAAGAGAAGAGCTTAGAAAGTCCCGTGTGTCTTCTCCGCCATCTTGGCTCTGCCTCTCTACTCATCATTTTTAAAGGAAAATAATATTCCATAACACTTTTATCTCATAACATATCCAGCAATTCCCCAACTAATGGTCAAGTGTAGTTCCTTGCCACTAAAAAAAGGAATGATACAAATATTTTTTGCACATGACAGTCCTTTTTATCTTTTATGATCTCTTTGGGATATGGACAGATGCAGTAGAGATATTGCTGGATCCAAGGGTAGGCACAGTTTGATAGCCCTTTGGGCATAGTTTCAAATTGTTCTCCAGAATGGTTGGATCAGTTCATAATTCCACTAACAATGTATTAGTGTCCCAGTTTCCCCCCATCTTCTCCAGCATTTATCTTTACCTTTTCCTGTTATCTTAAACAATCTCAGAGATGTGTAGTGTACCTCAGAGTTGTCTTAGTTTGTATTTCTCTGATCAATAGTGATTCAGAGCATTTTTTCATATGACTAGAAATGGCTTTCATTTCTTCATCTGAAAATTGTCTGTTTATATCTTTTGTCCATTTATCAATGGGAGAATGGCTTGCATTCTTATAAATTTGAGTCAATACATTTTAGAAATGAAGCCTTTATGAGAATGCCTGGATGTAAATATTTTCCCCCAGTTTTCTGCTTCTCTTAATTTTGGTTGAATTAGTTTTGTTTGTACAAAAACTTTTAAAATTTAATATGATCAAAATTGTCCATTTTGCATTTCATAAGTTCTCTAGTTTTTCTTTGATCATAAATTCCTTCCTTCTCCACAGATCTGAGAGATAGGATATCCCTTGTTCTCCTATTTACTCATAATATTAATCTTTATATCTAAATTATGAATGCATTTAAATCTTATCTTGGTATAGGGTGTTAGATGTTGGTCAATGCCTAGTTTTTACCAAACTATTTTCTAATTTTCCCAGAAATTTTTGTCATATAGTTCTTATCCCAGAGTTGGGGTCTTTAACACGCAATTACCTTTAACTCTTACATGTTACTTCCAACAATGCAAGGAAAGCTGCAATTGTAATTTGTGGATAATACAAAATTTCACCAAGTAGTTGTAACTGTTTTGACTCATTAGTGATAGAAAAGACCTTTATCCTACATAGTCCTGAAGTCCTTTTAGCTCTAGATTTATTATCAACTAGTTTATCTCTTATATTTTACAGGTGAGGAACCTAAATTTCAGTGAACTTAAGGAAACTGCCTAATGTCCAATAGAAAATTAATTGTCAACCTAGAGTTAGATTTTGATTTCTAGGTACCATATCTCTCTTGAAGTCCAGTTTTGCATTACCAAATGCCTCTGTGACAGGTCTGGCTGGTTGTCTTTTAGATAACTCAAATTCAATTTATCCCAAACAGAACTAATAATATTATCCCACAAGCTCATTTACCTGTGTGTTTTAGGACAAAACCAACCATACTACTCCTCTTCAAAAAACCTCCAACATTTCCCAATTGCCTCTAGAATAAAATAACAACTGTCCGATTTCACTAACTCAATTTTATTCACTCTGTATTCAAAACTGTCCTACTATTTCTCAGACTCAAAATATCAAATACCATTTCTATGATTTTTATATAGATATTTAGCATCTCAGTAATTCACTTTTTCATTATTTTTTCCTATTTGATTCCTTCATTCCCTTCAAAGCTCACTTTCATTACCACCTTTTATTAGAGGGCAAACTGCTTTGGAAAATAAACAAACAAAAACAAAACACTTAGTATTTCTACTTCCTCATCTCCCATTTAACTACCCCCCTTGTAATTTAGCATACTTAGTCATACTTCATGACTCAAACTGAAATTGTTCCTTTCCAACTTAAAAGTAAGTTCTTAACTAAAAGAAGCAAAATTTTTTTTTTTCCCAACCTGCATATTTCTCACCTTTTCTTCTATAGCATAATACTTCTGACTGTACCTACAGCCTAAATGCTTTCTCTTTTGGGTTTCTATCTTTGTTCTCTTTACAGCCCTATCCAGTCTCTTTTACTGAATCATTTCCTATCCTTTTTGTAGTATTCTTTAAGGCTCTTTTTTCTCTTTACAATATCCCTCTTAGTGATTTCTTCAGCCCCTTTAACACTAGTTTCTCTAGAGCTCCAGTCTTTTATTAGCAAATAATTTTTGTACATTTCTGCCTGGGTGTCCCATAGCTATCTCAAATACAACATATACATTGTTCATTTCTTTCCCTCCTGCCCCCACGAAAAAACAAAACACTGCTTTCTATCTACTCTTTTTCAATTGAGGATATCACCAATTCTTCCAGTCACTTAGGTTTACTGTCTCAGAGTTATCAACTCTTCTCTCTTCCTTCCACCATATCCAATCGATTACCATAACTTACCAATGACACTTCCATAATATATCTCACATCTATCTCCTTCTTTCCACTTAGAGTGGTAACTCTGCATAATACCATTGTTATGCCTCATATGGATATTTAATATGTCTACTTACCTTATTTCCAGTCTCTCCCTCAATCCATTGGAAAAATAGTACTAAATTAATATTCTTATATACTGTCTTATCAAGATGCCGCTCCCCATGTCTAGGGTGCCTCCCCCTATTATGTCATCTCATCTCCTGAGGCTCACCCTACCCTGTCAGAGTTCTGTTCCCACTCTCAGCACCTTGACTTTTCCCCTGCCTCAATCTACCTCCTGAGTCTGAGCCATGTGTATATATGTCATTGAGAACTCAGATTGATTGCTGGATTCTTGGAGACAATAGTTTCATTCAGCCCTGGTACCAAAACATGGATCCATTTGGTCCCAGTAAATCTCTCCCTTTAAAAAATTATTAAATACTCTCTAATCTCTATCTTGCCTCAGTTTCTCCGACATTACAGTTCAATAAATCTTGTTTCAATCTATATATCTATACACTACATTATAACCAAACTCACCTACTTGGTATTCTCAGTATTCAACATTCTATCATGTGTTTTAATATTTTTTTCTTGTACTGAGTCTTGTGCCTGGGATTCATTCCATCTTCACCTTTGCCTTATAGAATAAATACCATGCTTTTTTTAAAAGCTCAATTCATTTATCACCTTCTACATGGAGCTTATACTGACTCATCATTTGGTTGTGAATTATCCTTGGGAATCATGTTGTATCTTGGGAATCAAATTGTATCTATTTTATATATTTCTGTATTTAATTTTATGGGTATCCATTGTTTTCCCTCCAATTGAATATAAATACCTAGAAGCCAGGGGTTGTTTCATTTCTAAGGCAATACTGCTAGAAAGTAAGATAGTGACTTGCACATAAATGTTTAACAAATGCTTATTGAATAATATTAATTGAATTAATTAGTACCCTAGTTTTCTTAGTTCTTTCTCTTCTAAAATTATTTTGTATTATTTATCAGTGTATATTATATGTTCCCTGTGGGCTATAAGCTCCAGCTCCCTGTTTTTAAACATAGATAATGTAGTATTTTTCATTTTATCTTTGTGCCTCTAGCACCTTCCACAATGCATTTCACATAATAGGCATTTAATTACAATTTGTTTAACTAACTCCAGTGGTTCAAAAGAGGGTTGGAATAAGAACAAACAAAAGCTCAAAATAATTCACAAAGAAGATCATAAAATCTTAAATTTCAAAGTTCCCATGGAGTTTGTCTTCAATTTTCCACTTATTTTTGTGATTAAATACTTCAAACCTAAATAGATCTTCAAATACACCAATACTTGCACATCATCCATTGGAACAGACAGCAACTTTTTCACATTTTTACAAAATGTGACTTTTGTCCATGTCCTTTGATAAATCCTCTACCAAAAAGGAGGATTCATCCAAAATGGTATTTCCTCTAAATCTCTTGACAATTTTTTTCTTTCTTTTTTTTTCTTTCTTTCTTATTTTTTTTTTTTTTTAAGAAATTAATGCAACATGGAAGCTATCCATCTCTTATCACTTGCTCTTTTCACATGGCTACCTCACTACCTGTACTGTCCATACATTTCTTTGATGAGATCTTTTACACAATTTCCTCAGCTCTGTTTTTCATTGGTGATGTGACAGTCAATTGATACACACCATTTGTCTTTCCATTTCCATTTTAGATGAACCATAATTTTTCAGAGGCTATGGTGTTTCATGACTCAGAGTCACAGAAAATCAGTAGGAAAAAATATTTCCTATAAAATAATGAATTATAGGCCTTCATTTCAGGATAAATCTTGAGGTCTGAAAAAGCAATGGACAATTACCAAAGATAGCACCACCTATTTTTCTCCTTTTTAATTCTTGAACTACTTCATTATACATCTACAATATATATATCAAAATTGATATTCTCATCAACCAGCTCAATCAACATCTTCTTGATACTTTCTTCTCTCAAGATTTTTGTGAAACTGTTCTTTCCTAATCATCTTTCTATCTGACTACTCCCAAAATCCTGACCAATAACCATGCATAACTCTTAAAGCTCTGCCCTGGGTCCTCTTCTCTTCTTACTTTTTTATTTCATTCAGTAATCTCATTCGCTCTATAAATGCAATTATCAGTCCATGAAGAAAAGTTTTTGATTCATTTGTCCAGGCCTAACATTCTCCCTGACCTTCTAAAACTCCAAGTTCCCACTAAACACTTCTTTAATTATACTTGCTATTTTATATTTTCTTATTATATAGCTAGCATTTCAAGTATTATATTGAATAACAATAGTGATAATGGAATCCATGTTTTGCTCCTTGATCTTATTGAAATGGTCTCCAATTTATCCCTATCACAAATAATGTTGACTCTTATTTTTAAATAGATATATAAAAATAATTAATATTCCATATTGGATCACTTGCCATCCAGGGGAGGGGTTTGGAGGAAGGAAAGGAAAAAGATTACATGGTTTTGTTAAAGGGAATGTTGAAAATTATCCATGTTTATATTTTTAAAATAAAAAGTTTTAATTAAAAATTAATGTTACATATCTTTATATGTTTTCTAATGCTTTTGATAGGAATGTGTCATGTATTCTCAAAATGTTTTCAGGATGTGTTAATATAAATTTTATTGCAAGCTTTCAATGCTCTCCAAATGGTGTAATGTTGGGTGAGGTCTACTTACTCAGTCTTTCTCTGAGCTCTCAAAGCTCCTGAATAAGGTTTGGTTCTGAGCAATACGGAAAATTGGAAATTCCAATAAATTACTATTATACTTAGCCATAAAAGTCAGCTAGCACATTCTGTAGATTCAGATTGACAAAATATACTTTGTAAATTCCACTTTAGACTGGAATTCCTGCCTCAATTTTTCCACGGTAGCTTTAAGACTGAGCTGGTGTTTGGAACTGAATTTTTGTAATACTCTTGTGGTCAGAGCCAGAGCTACTCCTTGCTTTTGAATTTGTTGCTTGCTCAGTCCACAGATATGGGGCTCAGTATTACTCCTCAATCTGGAATAGCACCCTAGGTACAGTTTTCCTCCTCATCCTATTCTAAATCTGTGACAATTAAGTCAGTTTTCAGTTAGCATCTGCTTTTGTAATTTGCAAAACTCTAGTGTTACCATAGTAACTTTCCTTGTCTTTGATACACAGATTCAATTTTCTTCCAGTCCCTTGGGACTTTTGTGCTCTGTATGTTGCAGTACCCCTGAACAGATCATATTCCTAATGTGCATAGATTTCTGACTCCCTGTAAAAATTTAAACTTGAAAAATATCATTATAATTTTTTTTGTGTGTGGGGGGAATTAATGATCTGGTTCATTTATTTTTTTTTAGAGCTTTGGAAGGTGTATTGTAGGAGTGAGTGATATTTCATCATGTTACTCCACCATCTGAATCATTATTGAACAAGTACTTTTCTTTTTTTTGGCCTTTCTTGTTTTCAGAATTTAGCATAGCCCTTGACTTTTGATAAATACTTGTTGACTAACAAATATTTATTGGTATAGACAATAAATATCATTCATCTACCTCATTTTTCCTATATGTATAGTTTAAATCAAATTCTTCAGAAACATTTTATATCTCATTTAGGAGATTTGCATTGTTCTGTGACTTGAATCAATCAGTTATGTCATCTGCAAATAGAAGCATCTATAAGACTTTATCATTATTCATTTGAAAAACAGGTCAATTTGTACAAACCTAGTTCCTTTTTTCAATTTCTTGCTAGAATGGTACTGTTAAATTGAAGTTGATTTTCATTTGTTTGTTTTCTTTTCTTTTTGGATTTCCTATTTTTTACCCTTGTGTCCTACATTTCATTCCTCACTCCTTATTAGGTAATTTTAAAAACACCTTTACTTTACTGCTTCTAGAGATAACAGAATACTAATTTTGAATTATAAGTAAATTTGATCCCTGAGGGTACCTGGGCCTTCAAAGGACAGTGAATATTTTCTATGTGCTGCCCATGGAAGGTGTGGAGGCCACTTACTAAGATACTCTTATGAGCTCCTGTTTTCTTTCTTTTTTTCTGACTAGTAATGGAGTGTGTTAAAAACACTTTTTGTGTGAGATGATACTTCGCATCTGGACTCTCCTAAATTATGACCATCAATAGGGAACACCTTCATTTGGACATGACATTAGATATCACTCATTAGAGTAGTAAATACCTTTATAAAGAATACCCGTCCTTTTGTAAAGTTCATTGTATCTTAAGGAGCAACAAAGTTAAATTGTTGCTTTTTTTAAAAAGAAATTTAAATGATCTTAACATCACATGTGCAGCATCATTTTGGAAAGACTACAACATGATTTGTCCTACTAAATAATCTTGTGTTGTTGTTGTTGTTGTTGTTAATTGTCAATAAACAGTAAGTATAGTAGAATCAGTCTCTTACCTACTACAGAATAATATTAGTGAAAAACCAGCAAGTTGCCTTCTTATATTACATAGAAAAGTCTTTCTATATGTGTTTTTTTATTCTTTTCAATTTTGTTTGTTTATTTAGTTATGCAAAATAGAAGGCATATAGTATCCTTGTTATTGATATTTTCAATGCCTCTTTATATGTTATTGCTGTTGTTTATTACTTATTCCAAACATATAGTATTTTCCCCTTTTCAGATTTCTTAAAATCAAATATTTTGGTGTTCTCAAAGTTGTGTTGCCTCGAGAATTGACCTCCTTTATGAATATTTTGTACATGTGAATCTTGTATATGTGTCCTTTTCATTTTTTTTTCTTTTTAAAGAACATTCCTACTTTTTCATATGACAACTCAAGAATTGCTTCATTATATTCTAATATTGTGATTTCAACTTTATTGATGAACTAATGAATTTTTTATAGAAAGTCTTGAGGAATTTTTTACATTTTCATTGGATTTTGTACTCTCTCTTTAGTTTTACCCTTAAATAATTGTGGGAATGTCTTGTTTTCAAACTGATTTGTCCATGACCTATATATAATTCCTTTCTAAAGATTCCTTCTTTTCATGAATAATCACTACTTATAATCTCTTACCATATTCCCTTGAAATAGTCTATGAGTTTATATTTTAGTTGGTGTTGCCCTTAGCAACCACATGTCTGCTTGACTACTAGATCAAATATTTTCTGAGAATGATAGTTTTTAAGCTTCCTTGATTTCATGATTTTAGTGATAGATTTACTTCCTCAAGAAATAGTGATCATAATTCTGATGGACCTGGCCATCTTCAGCAATGAGATGAACTAAATCAGTTCTACTGGAGCAGTAATGAACTGAACCAGCTATGCCCAGCGAAATTACTAAGAACCATTACACTGAATTCCCAATCCTTATATTCTTGCCTGCCTGCATTTTGGATTTCCTTCACAGACTAATTGTACAATATTTCAGAGTCCAATTCTTTTTGGACAGCAAAATAATGGTTTGGTCATGTATACTTATTGTGTATCTAATTTATACTTCAATATATTTAATACCTATTGGTCATCCTGCCATCTAGGGGAGGGGATGGGGGAAAGGAGGGGAAAAATTGAAACAAAAGGTTTGGCAATTGCCAATGCTGTAAAATTACCTATACATATAACTTAAAAATAAAAAGCTATTAAAATAAAGAAATAGTGATCATTTGAAATGATACCTATTCTTTTGTATATCCTTTAATTTGTAGTTTTAGATATTAATGTAATTATTCCAAAGGAGAATTTAGATACCTGAGTTTTTCTTTTTTTTTTAATTTAGTACTAATCTTAACTTTATTCTAATGCTTTGATTTTGTAAATGTATACAATAAGCAAATTTGGAAATGTGCTCTTTCTTTGGTAATTAATCATCTGTAATCGATTAAGATATAAATCATTTTGGACCTGGCCATCCTCAGCAATGAGATCAACCAAATCATTTTCAATGGAGCAGTAATGAACTGAACCAGCTATGCCCAGAGAAAGAACTCTGGGAGATGACTAAAAACCATTACACTGAATTCCCAATCCCTATATTTATGCCCACCTGCATTTTTGATTTCCTTCACAAGCTAATTATACAATATTTCAGAGTCTGATTGTTTTTGTATAGCAAAGTAACAGTTTGGTCATGTATACTTGTTGTGTATCTAATTTATATTTTAATATATTTGACATCTACTGGTCATCCTGCTATCTGGGGGAGGGAGTGGGGGGTAAGAGGTGAAAAATTGGAACAAGAGGTTTGGCAATTGTTAGTGCTGTAATGTTACCCATACATATAACCTGTAAATAAAAGGCTATTAAATAAAAATAAATAAATAAATAAATTTAAAAAAAAGATATAAATCATTTTATTTCATTATGCTTCTTAATGTGATTTTGTAGTAGCAATGATATCCAAGTAAGAGATTTCATATTCAACATCTCATGTCTTACTCACAATTATTTTTTAAATATATTTTGATTGATGGGAGCTGAGCTAATATGGCAGAAAGTAGACAGGTCTTTGAGCTCTTTCTGACTTCCCTCAGATTAATACCAGATCAAGCTTCTGAACTGGTTTTGGAGTGAGAGAACTCAAATATTTGAAGTGTAACAAATTTCCATTTGAGGATATTTTGCAAAAACTTCAGGAAAAGTCTTTTTTTTTTTCTATCAGGCAGAGATGGGAGGTGGCCTAGCACAGAACCAGAACAAGGACTCAAGCACAGAGTGTAAGGGAAATCTACCAAAAACACTCAGCCAATATAAAGCAATGATGGCTACTCAGAAGCCAATGAATCAGCAGACTATTTTTGAGACATCCAATGCAACTACAAAAGGCAAATAGTGATCCCCTGAACACCAAAATAACTAATGACTTGGCCACATCCATCCAGTATGAGAAGGATGCCAGCAGCCCTAGTCTCAAGGCAGTGAATCTGCTGTTGCCTGTAGAAAAATCTTGGGACAATCTTCACTTTGTCCTAAGAGCAAACCTCAAACTGTAAAAATTAGCACAAAAGCAAAGAGAGCACTGACTATAGATAACTTTTTTGGAGACAGGGCAGAACAAACTTCAAACCTTAAGGACACTCAAGGAAAAGCATCTCCACATAAAGTCCCCAAAAGTGATAAGAGCTGGTCTCCATCTCAAAAGCTTTTCTTGGAATAATTCAAAAAAGACCTTAAAAGAGAGGAAGAAGAAAAGGGGAAAGGAAAAGAAAACTTTGCAGGAAAGTTTAGAAAAGGAAACAGAAATTATCTGAAGAAAATTCCTTAAAAACACATTTATCTAAATGGAAAAAAACATGTAACTCCATACAAAACATATTTGACAAAATAGAAAAAGAAAACAACTTGAAAAACAGAATTTGTGAAATGGAAAAAAAAATCTGTTGAACAAAATAAATCATTTATTTTAAAATTCAATTTTCCATCTGTGAAAGGAGATGAAAAAGCTAACTGAAGAAAGTAATTTGTAATGGACTGAGGCTGGAGTTGATGCATTGAGGTCCCAAGCATGTGAGGCTAAATAGTAATTGGACCATATTCTATTAATATATATGCTTGGAGAAAGAATGGCCCCACCCACTCTTTGTGCAAGTTCTGATGTGTTGTATAGGAAATGATGATTTTGGTGAGTGGAGGCAGAGGGGCAGGAAGAGAGGCTGGGAGAGACTGCTGGTGGGGGTCTTGTCGCAGCTGCTCACATTGCGATCGCGATCCTTCACCTCCACAAAGAATAAAGATAGAAGATTTCCCCCTAACCTGAATTCCTGACTCGGGCTGATTTTAAGATTTTAAATACACAGTCATCACAGTAATCCATTAAGAATTAGAATTGAACAAATGGAAGTGAATGACTCAATGAGATATTAAGAATAAACAAAAAAAATAAAATAAAATAAAAGAATCTAAGAAAATTTAAAATATCTCATTGGAAAAACAACTGACCTGAAAAATAGATCTAGGAGAGACAACCCAAGAATTATTGGATTACCTGAATACCATGATGGAAAAAAGAGCCTAGAAAAACATTGTTCAAGAAATCATCAAGGAAAACTTTCCTGACGTCCTAGAACCAGAAGGTAAAATAAACATTGAAAGAATTCACTAATAACCTCCTGAAAGAGACTTCTGAGTGAAGGCACCAGGGAATATCACAGAAAAGGAGGAGGAGGAGAAGGAGGGGGAGAAGGAGGAGGAGGAGGAGGAGGAGGAGGAGGAGGGGGAGGAGGAGGAGGAGGAGGAGGAGGAGGGGGAAGAGGAGGGGGAGGGAAGCAAAAAGGAAGGAAGGAAGGAAGAAAGAAAGAAAGAAAGAAAGATAACTATGTTTCTTTTAAAACTTATAAATTCTAAATCCCTATATAGGAAGATCATATTTTTAACTGTTGAGAACTGTATCTCAGCCAGAGGTGTATTTAGAAGTTGTCAGTATAATTTGACTTTATTTTGATCATATGAAAAAGAAACTACAGGTGAAAAGGGATTGTGCTGGGCGAAGAGGAAAGGGGAGTTAAATTGGGGTAGAGTACATCTTAAGAAGAAGCAAAAAAGACCTGTGACATTTGAGGGAAAAAGAGAGTGGAGAGAGCATTGTGTTAACTTTAATCTCATTGAATTTAATTCAGAGAAAATTTCAGACATAATTAGTTTTATAGTGAAACATGTATAACCCTAAAGGGAAATAGAAGAAGAAAGGTGAAAGAACAAGGGGAGCTTATAAAAAGAAGAACAGAAATAAAAGGAGAAAGAGATAAGTAAGGGGGAGAGACTGTAAAAGAGTAAAACTATTTGAGGGAAGTGGTAATCAGAAGCAAAACACTGGGGAGGAAGGAAAGAGGTAAAAGAAAGAAAAGTATAACTTGGTGAAAACAGTAATTTGAACTGTGAATGTGAATAGGATGAACTCTCCCATGAAAAAGAAGTGGATAGCAAACTAGATTAAAAGCTAAAATCCTACAATATGTTCTTTATAAGAAGTACATTTAAAGCAGAGTGATACAGAGTAAAGGTAAAAGGCTAGAGCAGAATCTATTATGCGTTAGGTAAAGTAAAAAAAAAAGCAGTAGTGGCAATCTTGATCTCAGATCAAGAGAAAGCAATAATAGATCTAATTTAAAAAGATAAGGAAGGAAACTACATTTTGCTAAAGGGTACCCTAGTAATGAAGTATTATCAATGCAAAACATATATGTACCAAGTGGTATAACATCAAAAATCCCAGAGAAAAAGTTATGAGAGCTGCAAGAAGAAATAGACAGCAAAATTATAGTAGTGGAAAATCTCAGCTTTGCTCTATCAGAAGTAGATAAATCAAATCACAAAATAAATAAGAAAGAAGTTGAGCAGGTAAATAGAATTTTAGAAAAGTTAGGTATAATAGATCTTTGGAGAAAATTGAATGGAGACAGACAGGAACATAATTTTTTTAAGCAATACACAGAACCTACACAAAAATTGATCATGTATCAGGGCATAAAAACCTCAAAATCAAATGCATAAAAGGTAAAATAAAAGGAAAATAATCTTTTTCAGATCATGATACAATAAAAATTACCTGCAATATAAGATCAGGGGATCTTATTGGAATTGGAATTCCAACTGGAAACTAAATAACCTAATCTTGAAGAATGAGTAGGTGAAACAACAAATCATAGAACCAATCAATAATTAAATACAAGAAAAATGAAAATAATGAGACAACATATCAAAATTTAGGGGAAGTTTTATATCTCCAGATAGTTTCTTGCATAAAATAGAGAGAAAAGAACAATGAATTGGGCATGAAATTTTAAAAAGCTAGAAAAAGAACAAATTTAACCCCTCCCCACTTAAATATAAGATTTGAAATTCTGAAAATAAAAGGGGAGATTAATAAAATTGAAAGTAAGAAAACTATTTGAACTAATTAACAAAACTAAGAGTTGCTTTTATGAAAAAAAAACCCAACAAATAGATAAACTTTTAGTCAATTTGACTAGAAAAAAAGAAAGTAAATCAAATTGCTAGGACCAAAAATGAAAAGAGTGAATTTTCCATGAATGAAGAGGAACTTAGAGCCATAATTAGAGGCTATTTTGTACAAGTTTATGCCAATAAATCTGATGATCCAAGTGAAATAGGTACTTTCAAAAATATAGAGTGCCTAGATTAACAGAGGAGGAAAGACATTACTTAAAGAGTTCCATTTTAGAAAAAGAAATTGAACAAGCTGTTCATAGGCTCCCTAAAAAAAAATCACCAGGCCCAGATGAATTTACAAGTGAATTCTACCAAAATAGCAATTAATTTAAATTTAAATAGCAATTAATTCTAATACTATGCAAACTATTTGGGAAAATAAGAAAAGAAGGAATCCTACCCAATTCTTTTGATGACACAGATATGGTATTGATACCTAAACAAGGTAGGGTAAAATATAAAGAAAATTATAGACCAATTTCCCTAATGAATATTAATACAAGCATATGTAATGGAGATAAACTAGAGCCATTCCCAATAAAATTACAAGTGAAACAAGGTTGCCCACTATCACCATTACTATTCAATATTGTATTAGAAATGTTAGCTTTGGCAATAGGAGAGTAAAAAGAAATTAAAGAAATTAGAGTAGGTAATGAGGAAACCAAATTATCATTCTTTACAGATGATATGATAGTATATTTAGAGAACCCTAGAGAATCACCTAAAAAACAATGAAAAGTAATCCACAACTTTAGCAGTTGCAAGATACAAAATAAATCCACATAAATCATTAGCATTTTATATATCACTAACAAAATCCAACAGCAAGAGATACAAAGAGAAATTCAATTTAAAATAACTGTTGATAGTATAAAATATTTGGAAATCCATATGCCAAGAAAGTATTGCGAACTATATGAGCAAAACTATAAAACACTTTCAAAACAAATAAACTCAGATCTAAACAATTGGAAAAATATCAAGTGCCCTTGGATAGGTCGAGCAAATACAGTAAAGATGACAATACTACCTAAACTAATCTATTTATTTAGTGCTATACCAATCAAACTCCCAAAAAAACTATTTTATTAACCTACAAAAAATAAACAAAAAATTTATTTGAAAGAACAGAAGGTCAAAAATTTCAAGGGAATTAATGAAAAGAAAAGCAAATTAAGGTAGTATAACTGTACCAGACCTAAAACTATATAATGGAGCAGTGGTCATCAAAATTATTTGATACTGATTAAGAAATAGAGTAGCCGATCAGTGGAATAATGTTATGACACAGAACTTTGAACTTGAAACAATGATTCTTACAAAGTACTAAGTCAGTGGAATTTAAAAATATAATGGTGATCTAGTTTAGCATGATGCTTAATAGTTCTCTAAGTATGATTGATTTAATCTTACAACAAATAATGGTTTTCTAGTGATATAATGATTGGTTTGTGCTCATGTGGAACATATGACCTGAGATTCAAGGCAGAGAAGATAAAGAATTGGAGGTGAGAGCTAAAGCTCTTGGAACCAAGGAGAGAGAGATTCATTTCCACCTTCATCAGTCTTGTAGTGGCTTGCCTGTCCTCCTTTATTTTCTCCACTTAAACCAAGTCCCCTCTGAAGCCCACAAGAAAGCTAGCTGAGCACCAGGTGAAGGAGACAATAAAGGATTTAGATTTTAACATCTGACTATTCTTGTGGTGATTAGTCTACTGAAAAGAAGGCTACTCCAGAGACCTCCAGAAAACCCACCAAGAACATTATATTTTGACATCTGAACATGGGGCTTAAAATCCACATCTGTGACCCAGAAATTAGGGTAAGTACAAAAATAGACAAGAAGAAAACTTTGTAAAGGGCTAAACTAGTGCTTCAACTGAAATGGGACAAATGTTTAGAAAGGAGCCTTCTTTTTCACCTCAAGGAAAATGTGATCAAAGCTTGGTTAGACTGATAAAAAAAAAATCAAGGTTTAATTGTAATTTAAATACAAATATTTGAACCCTTTGAAATATTAAAATACACATCTCCTTGGTTCTCTAAGAAAAAAGAATTAGATCCAGACGAGTGGAAATTAGTAGGAGAGCAACTATATTACAATGGTAAGGATACTGATTAAATTTCTAAAGAAACATTTTATACATATAACAGTACAATTGGCTTTAAGGAATTATATAAATATTGGAATAAGAAAAAAGAAGAAAGAACAGGAGGGGAAGGATGCTAACAAACTAGGCGAAAAGCATGAAGAATTAGACAAGAATGGAGCTAAGTACAATTCTGATGAAATTAAGGAGTGTGGTGCTTCACAGCAGGAGCCATTAGGGCATTCCCCAAACTCTGACCTACACCCTTCAATTAACCTTTCATGGGTGAAGGGAGGAGAACAGGGAAGGGCAGTGACACAATCAGTACCACCTATGAAGCAGCCTATGACAAGATTACAAAAGGTACTAGTTAAAGCTAAAAAAGAAGGGCAGGATATATCTGATTTGATAAATGCATACCTTGTTCGTGAAGAATTTGACTCTTCAGGTCAAGCCAGGAGAAACTAAATTCCTTTAAATCTGGAAATTACCAAAGATTTTAAAAAGTGTTTCACTCTTTATGGGGCTACATCTTCTTATGTTAAGATGGTATTAGAGAATTTGGCTTATGAAATTTTAACCCCTAGTGATTAGAAATCTATAGCAAGGGCATGTTTAGAACCTAGACAAAACTTGTGGTGAACTAAGTAGAATACAAGATCAATGAAATAGGCGAACTGGAGTCAATATACAAATCACCTTTGACCAGTTAGCAGGTAAAGGTCAGTATGCAGATGCTTCAGCGCAGATTAATTACTCTTTGATAGCATTTGAGTAAATTGCTACTGCTGCTATCAAAGCATGGGGCACCCTCCCAGGAAAAGATCAAGGGGAACCCTTCACAAAAAAATAGAGCAAGGTCCAAATGAACCCTTTGCTGATTTCATGGGACATCTGTAGACAGCTGTCATAAGAACCATTGGAGAAAATGCAGCTACAGGAATTATGATAAGACAACTTGCTAGAGAAAATGCCAATGAGGTTTGTAGAAAAATTATTGTGGGACTACACAAAGATGCTCCTTTAAAGGAGATCATAAGATGCTGTGTACAGTGGGCACAAATGCCTTTTATACCCAGGTTATGATGCAGAACATGGGAAGACAGGGTCCCTCTTGGCAAGGGACTTCCAGAGAGACTTGTCAGTGCTTTCAGTGTGGTAAAGTAGCTCAATGTAGGCAAAGACACAGAGTAAGAGGACAGGATGGGAAAACAAAACAGAAAACCCTGTGCAACAAGAGCTTCCACTGGGCCTCAGAATGTAGCTTGACCCAGGGAAATGAGAGGTGAGGCCCAGCTCCAAGACTTTGACAAAAAACAGGTGACGTCTGGTGGTAGCCAAATTTACACCCAGAGACTCTTTAGAACTTCAGGACTCTGATATGATCAATCAGCAGAGGAGCAATCAGATGGGAGAAAGGAATTACATGATCAATCACCCAAAAAGGGAGAATATAGGCTTTTTAACCTAACAGAAGGGCAGTGTCCAATGCAAGCAACTTCAATGTAATTGCCAGGTTATGAGGAGAGATCTAGAAAGTAGTCAATGGAAGGGACTAGATAGATTAACTGATGGATAATTGATGTAACAGATGGAGAAGGAATCAGATGGGTGCCAATGAGCTGTATTTGCCTTGTCCATAGGAGAGAGACAAAAAAGAGAAAAACCTCAAAACAAAGAAGACCTAAGAAACATCTAATATTGAAAGAGCGTGACTGATAATGAGACTATCACAGAACTTCAAAACCCTCAGAAATTATTGGATTCCTTGAGATAAAAAATTGTTGATAAGACTGTTGCAGAATTTTAAAATCTGTGGGAATCATTGGATTCCCTGAGACAAGATTAGACTGATACAGGACTTCAAAATCTGCAGGAATCATTGGATTCCCTAACATATAATAAGACTGATGCAGGGCTTCAAAACTTGCCAGAATTATTGGATTCCCTACACATGTGAAGTAATGGACAATAGATTGGTTTTGGACTATTTCTAGGACTCATGGATATGTATAATTCCTCATGTTGATTCATGGTGTTTGTTACATCACTACTAGTCTGTGCTATTATGTGCTTATGTAATACCTCCCATATTGATGGATTTATGTATACCTGTTTCAAGTGAGACCCTTCTAAAACTCACTAACCTGGTTTGATTCCCTATTTGCTTTGGTTTTCATCTCCCTGAGACATTAGGGAGGGAGACATCAGTAAACACCTATCTTTTTGGTTTATTCACTCCTTTTTTGAGGAGTCAGGGAAGGTGTGATCATCTCCTTTTTGGGGTTCTCACCTCTTGGAGAAGTCAGGGAGGACATAACCACCTATGTTCTAAAAAAAAAAAGAAAGCAGGAAATGTTATGGACCAGAACTCTGAACTTGAAACAAGGATTCTTATGAGGTTCTAAGTCAATGGAATTGATAAATACAATGGTTGTCTAGTTTAGCATGGTGTTTAATAGTTCTCTAAATTCAGTATGATTGATTTAAAATTACAACAAATAATGGTTTCCTAGTGATATAATGATTGATTTATACTCAGTATAGAACATATAACCTGAGATTCAGGGCAGAGAGAACAAAGGACTGGAGGTGGGAGCTAAAGCTCTAGGAACCAAGGAGAGAGAAATTCATTTCCATCTTCATCAGCCTTGTGGTGGCTGGCTTTGTCCTCCTGCACTTTCTCCACTGAAACCAAGTCCCCTCTGAAGGCCACGAGAAAACTAGCTGAGCACCAGGTGAAGGAGACAATAAAGGATTTGGACTTTAATAACTAACTATTGTTGTGGTGATTAGTCCATTGAAAAGAAGGCTACCCCAGAGACCTCCAGAAAACTCACCAAGGACCTTACAGAATAAGTAAAGTTCACAATACACAATAGTCTTGTGTCTACAACTGGTACCTAAATCAGGTAAGATCAAAATTGAGAAAGAAAATTACAGATCATATATGACTATATATATAGTATATATATAGATAGGTAGATATAGATATAGATATATATGACTAGAATAATCTAGTATTTGATAAACCCAAAGATCCCAGCTTCTGGTATCCAAACTCACTATTTCACAAAAATTACTAGGAAAACTGGAAATTCATACAGCTGAAATTAGGTATTCACTCACACCTAACAACCTATACCAAGATAAGATCAAAATGGGATCATGTTTTAGACATAAAGAATGATGCTATAAGCAAATTAGAATAAAGAACAGTATACTTCTCAGATCTATAAAGAAGGAAGGAATTTGTGGCCAAAGAAGGACTAGAGAACATTATGGAATGCAAAATTGATAATTATGATTATATTAAGTTAAAAGGATTTTGTACAAAAATAAAACCAATGCAGATATGATTAGAAGGGAAGCAAAAAAAAACTTACATCCAAAGATTTTGATAAAGGCCTCATTTCTAAAACATATAGAGAATAAACTAATATTTATAATAATGCAGGCTATTCTCTAATGTCTAATTATTCAAATTAAATTAGCCATTTTATCCAATGGTTAAAAGATATGAAGAGACAATTTTCAGATGAAGAAATTAAAACAATTTCTCATCATATGAAAAAAAAATATTCTAAATCATTAATGATCAGAGAAATGCAAATTGAGATCACAAATTAAGTTAGGTTCCATTATACAACTCCCAGATTGGCTAAGATGACAAGAAAAGATAATAATGAATGTCAGAAGGGCTGTGGGAAAACTGACACAGTAGTACATTGTTGGCGGAGCTGTAAATTGATCCAACTATTCTGGAGAGCAATATGAAACTGCCCAAAGGGCTATCAAACTATGCATTTCCTTTGATCTAGAAATGCCTCTGCTGTGTCTATCTGCATTACAGAGAGATCATAAAAATGGGAATAGGACACAGATGTGCAAAAATATGTAGTAATCCTTTTTGTAGTAGCTAAGAACTAGAATCTTAGTGGATGCCCATAATTGGAGAATGGTTGGACAAATTATGGTATATGAATGTTATGGATTAGTAGTGTTCTTTAAGAAATGATCAGCAAGGTAATTTCAGAAAGGCCTGGAAAGACTTACATTAACAGATGCTAAATGAGGGAATAGCACCAAGATAACATTTTATACAGTAACAAAAAGATTATAGGATTAATTCTGATGCATGTGACTTTTTTTTGACAATGAGGTGATTCAGGTCAATACCAATAGATTTTTAATGGAGAAAGCCATCTACATTCAGAATGAGGACTGTGGGACTGATTCTTCATCACAACATATTATTTTCACTTTGGGGGCTTTTTCCTTGCTTTTTTTCCCTCCTTTTTTCCTTTTTTTTTTTTTTTTTTTTTTTTTTTGGTACAGCATGATAACTATGAACATATGTATAGAAGAATAACACATGTTTAAAATTTATTGGATTGCTTGCCATCTAGGAGAGGGAGCTGGGAGAAGGGAGAAAGAAAACCAGGTTGGAACACAAGATTTTGCAAGAATGAAAACTATGCATATGTTTTGAACTATCTATGCATATGTTTTATAATATATATGTGTATGTGTGTGTAAAGAGAGAGATTGATTGAATGATACATGCCATCAACTTTCTGCATTGACATCAAATTTTAAGATATATGCTGATTTGCTTTGAAAGATATCATTAAGTTCTTTACCACTATAAATGTTGTTACATTAGGTGTAATTATCTTTGTGGTAATAGTTTTGGAAATATCTTTATGAGTATTGTATTATAAGATAATCAAATGTCCCAAGAAATGACTTTTGTTTTATTTCTAGACCCATGAAAATATTAGCTCTGTTATTCCCATTAACTTCTCCAAGGAGAAATTGTGAGTTCTTCCTTTTATTTGGAACAGCTAAATATCAATTAGTGGGAATATTGGATACCATTAAGTGGTCAGATGTATTAGAATTCATGGTATTAAAAGTAAAATATGGTAATTTGTTCCAGTCCAGTGGAAATATTCAGTGTGAATTTAAACAATGTGATTCAGTCTCAGGATTCATTATTTACACTAATTGGATCCTAGCTTGATTCCTTTAGTCTTCTAGTTTCATTTAAACAAAGAATGTCAATAAGCATGCATGTGTCAAGTATCTGAACTCTACTAGGAAAAATGATACAAAGACAAAAAAGGGAATATCTCTTATTCTTAAAGAATTTACAATTTGAAGAGAAAAGAAATATGTATATGTGTAAATACATATATATGTATATATATGTACAAACATGTGTATGTGTATAAACATACATATATGTATGTACATAAATTCAGTCACTTATTACAGTAATCTATTTATATATTGGTCAGTGGATAGATGTTTCACAACTGAAGAGTCAGCATATTTAATGACAATCTAAAAATTGTGGACATTGGGCTTGAAATCAGGAAGACATATCCATGAGTTCAAGTCTGGCCTCAGACACTTGTTATCTGTGTGACCCCAGGCAAGTCACTTAATTCTATTTTTCTTAGTTCTAGATTTATAAAATAAACTAGAGAAAAAAAAAAACAGGACATGACTGAAACGACTAAGCAGCAAACCTCCATTTTTGCCACTTTGTCACTATATTTATTTATTTGCTTATTTCATTAATTGTCAAATAATTAATTAGCATATTACAAGTTGGTTGGTAACAAGACTCACTACATTTATCTAAAGCAGTCTTCAGAAAACATAAATAGTTTCTAGGGACTATTGCAAGTGAAAATGGCAAAGTAAGCAGTGAATCATTCTAAGTTTTCATATTCCTCCCTAAGCCACAAAACAAGTGTTGAACCCGTGGAACCAGGAAGGAGACAGGGTAAAATATGTTATCTCAGAAACCTTGGAGGATTGGCAAGAAGTGTCCATCTCACATGAATAAGGGGGAATAGTCAAGGAGAGGAAACTTTTCAGCATGTCAGAAGCAAATTCCAACTTGAAAATTCTGCAGGAAATCCTGAGCACCAGTGTGATGGAGCTGGCAATGACAGTCCCAGTCCCTCAATGTGCCTTAACATAGATGGATAGACTCCAACCTCAAGAACCAATATATGCCTTGGCATGGATATATACTCTTCTGCCTGAGCCTCTACCTTCTGTAGGCTGGCCCTTAAAGGTAGGGATCTCCCAGAAGATAGAACAACACATCAACACTGCTTTAAGCAAGCAGGTGTCTTTCAGATACCAGACCATCATATGCTTCAGTGTAGTTCTGAGGTAAAACAGAAACACCCCCATCAGACCTTAGCACATACCATCAGCATCACTAGAACCCCTGATCAGCATAGAGGTAAATTGCCAGACCACTATAGCAGCAGCATCCACCCTCCATTCAACCCCTCACCTGAGCCAAAAACAAAAAAAAAAAAACAAAAAAAAAAACCCAAGAGTCTTCTATGGGCCTGAGGGAAACATAAGTGCAGCATCAGATAAATTCAGGGTCTACAGCCATTGGTATAAGAGGCCTGAGACAGTATTACTTACATTCTGGGAGCAGAGCTCAAATTTAAAAGAAAGGAAAAGGGCAAAAAAAGAGCAAAAACAAGAATAAATATCTGAACTTAAAAAGGTATTATGGTGATAGGGAAAAACAAGGCACAAATTCAGAAAAGAACAAATTCAGAAAAATTTAACAGCCATGTTAAAACCCTTGTGGACAAAACCCCAGAGAATGCCAAGACCAATCCAGGAATTATATGAACATAATTACAAAAATCCTCACACAAATGAAGTCAGATCTAAAACCTTGGCAAAATATCAATTGCTCATGGGTATGCAGAGCTAATATGATAAAAATTATCATTCTACCTAAATTGGTCTACTTGTTTAGTCCCATACCAATCAAACTGCCTAAAATTATTTTATACAGCTAGAAAAATAATTACAAAATTCATTTGGAAGAACAAAAGATGAAGAGTATCAAGGGAATTAATGAAAAAAATTGCAAAACACAGTGGCCTAGCAATACCAGACTTAAGACTCTATTATAAAGCAGCAGTCATCAAAACTATTTGTCCCTGGCTAAGAAATAGAGTGGTAGATCAGTGGAATAAAGATTAGATAAATATGACACAATAAGCAATGACTATAATAATCCATTATTTGGTAAACCTCCAAACTCTAGCTTCTGGGATAAGAACTGACTATTTCATTTAAAAATTGCTGGGAAAACTGGAAAATAATATGGCAGAAATTCAGTATAAACCAACATTTTCCACCCCACACCAAAATAAACTCAAAATGAGTACATGATTTGTGTGTAAAAAATTATACCATATGCAAATTAGGCGAATAAGGGATAGTTTACTTAACAGATCTATGGAAAAGGGAGGAATTTCTGTCCAATAAAGAACTAGAGAACATTATGAAATGGAAAATGGAAAACTTTGATCACATTAAATTAAAAAAAAATTTGCACAAGCAAAACCAATAGAAACAAAATTAAAAGGAAAATACAAAGCTGGGGAATTTTTTTTACATACATTATATCTGATAAAAGCTTCATTTCTACAATATATAAAAACTATCAAATTTATAAGAATACAAGTCATTCCTCAATTGCTAAATGGCCAAAGGATATGAAGAGACAATTTCAGATGATGAAATTAAAGCCATCTATATTCATATATAAAAAATGCAACAAAACCATATTTATTAGAGAAATGCAAATTAAAACAACTGTGAGGTACCATCTCACAACTTTCCCATTAGCTAAGATGATAGGAAAAGATGATGATAAATGTTGAAAGGGAAATGGGAAAAGTGGATCACTAGTGCATTTGTGGGTGGAATTGTGAAGTTATCCTACCATTCTGTGGAGTAATTTGGAGCTATACCCAAAGGTCTATAAAACTGTGCATACTCTTTGACTCCTGACCATTACTGGATGTCTATCCCAAGGAAATCATAAAGGAGGGGAAAGGACACATTTATACAAAAATGTTTGTAGCAGATCTAACTGTTGCTGAGTGAAACAAGCAGAACCAGGAATACACTGTATACAGTAACTGTAAGATTGTGAAATAATCAGTCATGAAAGACTTGGTTCTTCTCAGTGGTTCAGTGATGCAAGGTAATCCCAATAAATTTTGTATAGAAAATGTCATCTGCATCTAGGAAGAAACTATGGAGATTGAATGTAAATCAATATATGCTTTGTCACTTTTTCTTTTTTTTTTTCTTTTGTCAAAGTTTTTCCTTTTGGTTCTAATTTTTCTCTCCCTATGTGATTCATAAAGAAATGTGTATTTTAAAAGTTAATACACATGTAAAATTAAAATACATATGAATTTTAAAAAGAAAAAAGAGGAAATGGTCTCAAGTTAGAAAGAACTCATGTAAGAACTTTGAAAAGGAGCTGTAAAGGAAATGTAAAATACCTCATGGGACAAACAACTGATCCAGAAATAGATCTAGGATTGACAATATGACTCATTGAGCTACCAGAAAGCCATAATGAAAAGGAGGACCTGGACAGCATCTTTTAAAAATTATCAGAGAAAAGTATCCTGATATCCTGAAACTAACAGGCAAAAAGAAATACTGCTAGGTTAAAGTTTTATATGCACAGTTTGATAATTCTTTGAGCATAATTCTAAATTGCTCTCCAAAATGGTTGGCTCTGTTCACAGTTCCACCAACAATGTATTAGTGTCCCAGTTTTCCCACATCCCCTCCAATATTCATAATTATCTTTTCCTGTCATCTTCGCCAATCTGACAGGTATGTAGTGATATCTCAGAGTTGTTTTAATTTACATTTCTCTGATCAATAATGATTTAGATCATCTTTTCATATGATTAGAAATGATTTTAATTTCTTCATCTGAAAATTGTCTGTTCATATCCTTTGCCCACAAAATTGAGCTTATTAAACAAAGGAAAAAATTTATTAGGTGAAATAGAAATATTTTAAGCTTTTATGAGGAGGAGACCAGAAGAACTAAACCAAAATTTTAACCTCCAAAATCAAGATTCAAGCAAAGCATAAATAGATAAAAATGGAAAGCAAAACAAGTAATTCAATAGCACCAAGTTGTTTACATCTATTCGTGGAAAGATGATACGTGTAATTCTTAAAAATTAAATCACCAATAGTATAGCTAGAAGGAATATACGCAGACACAGAATATGGGTGTAAGGTGAATTTGAAGGAATGATATAAAAAAAATTAAGGGATAAGAAAGAGGAGTACATTGGGTGCAGAAGGAAGAGGTAAAACAGTATAAATTATTTCATTTAAGAGGCATAATGGATCTATTACAGTAGAAGAGAATATGGGAGGTTCGCGCAATGAACATCATTTAAATCTTACTCTTATCAGTATTGGAACAAACAGTGAATAATATCCATAATCGAGTTAATATAGAAATTTATCTAACCTGACAGAGAAGTAAGAAGGGAATAAATAAAGACAAATGGAGTGGGGACTGATAAAAAGGAGGTTAGATCAGTGAAGGTAATAGACAGGAGCAAAACACTGATGAGGAAGAATAAAGTGAAAGGAGAGAGAGGACAAAAGGGAAAAATAGGATGGAGGGAAATACACAAGTAGTAATTATAACCATGATTGTGAATAGGATAAACTCTATCATAAGACAGAGGCAAATAGCAGAGTGGATTAAAAAAAAAAATATTTGCTTTGCATGTAGACCAAAAAAAAAAAAAAAAGAAGTTTTAAAACAATTTTAAAAATCCAGTGAGTATTTGATTTCCTTTTTTGGAAGTGATATCAGCTACTTTTCAATATTGTTTAAAAGGCGAGCTTAAATTCTCCAGGAACATTTAAGTTTTTTTGACATTTCATTTATTTGGAGATTTGAGGGAAATGAATCATTTTGCTTATTTCAATTGTCCTTATTCTTCAGCTTACTTTATGTACTTTTTTTCCCGAGGCATGGATGAAGCAGAAAATACCTGAAACTCTCATAATTATAGGACCATTATTGTTTCGCTACTTTCAATGAGATGTTCATGCTTGCAGGGAACTGTAACTCACATAAATATAGCCCCACCCTTCTCTCCCATCCCTCCTTCTCATTTGCTGCTTCAGAAGTTATTGAGCTTCTATTAAAATATAATTTATTACTAGGGAAATTGTTTTAAAACTTCTCTTTTTGTTACATGAAAAGCAATTATTTTATTTGTTTCTCTACTCTGAAGTTGCCTTTTTCCATCTCTTAGAAAAATATGTGAATCTGTAAGGAAAGTCTGAAATGAAGAAATTTAATAATGATCAAGCAGCATTTGCCAATTGTCCTTCTGTCTGGTCAGTAGCATGACTAGGAATTTGGAGACTTAACTCTTAGTCTCTTAAGGGTTAACTTAGTCACTTCACCCTGTTTACCTCAGGTTCCTCATGTGTAAAATGAGGTTGAGAAGAAAATAGCAAACCACTCCAGTATCTTATCAACAAAAACCCCAAATATGATCACAAAAGTCTGACAGAACTGAACAACAATTGTCATTGATTAGTGTAATTGGATAAAGCAATTTTACTCTTTGAACTCAGTTTCTTCATTAATAAAACAAGAGGACTAAGCAAGATAACACCTAAGGGCTCTTCCAATCCTAAATTTTTACATATTAATCTCCAATTGAATTCATACAGCAAAGATTTGTTTAATGTGTGAATTATATACTATACATACTAAGATAAAAACGAAGAAGTCCTTGACTTCAAGGACATTCCACTGAAATGTAGGGACATACCACACATACATCTAAGCTTAGAACAAAGAACGTTGTAAAGGGACAAAGAACACCTGATATATAGACTTAAGACAAGCTTCTATGAAAATGGTCAATGATGAAAATAGGAATATGGTTTAATGAAAGACACTGGAATAAAAAAAAATAAACAGTACTGAAATGGAATGTGGTATGATTCAGTGAAAAGTATGCAAAATTTGAAATGAAAGGTCATAATTTTATATCTTGGTCCCCCCAGAAAATAAAATGTTTTACTTTATACCTCAGTTTCCTCATCTACAAAGTGAAGACTGATTTACCTATTCTTTAATAACCTTCCAATGAAAAATCTATGATAATTCTATAGAAATCCATAAATTATAGGCCTATTCTGTCTGGCTCAGCATGAGACAAACATTAAAACTGTTCCTTCATTTTGCCCTTTCCCTCAGGGGTAGATCAGCAGTAATGATGTCTCAGGATGTGCCAGCACACAAAATTATGTATGATCTTATCATTTTAATGCTTATGTCTATGTCCTACAAGCAGCTATCTTACCCCTAGTATGTCTAGGTTACTATTAGAGTTGCATAGATGTTTCAAGCAGCTTTATGAAGTCATTTAATTTTTATAAGAATTATAGTTGGAACAATATGACAAAAGAATTAACTAGCCTTTGCCCTTCCCTCTGAGCAGCAGTATGAAAGAGAGGAATTTGGAGATTTGGGATGGTCTGCTATTGACTAGTGGTCTCATTCTTAAATATGACTTTGGTGAAGTGTTGGGTAACTAGGTGGGGTTGCCAGAGAAAACTTGAAGTACTGATAAGATTATAATACTCCCCGAGGCAAGCAGGGAAAGTTATTAATGGGTATCAACTTTACAGCCTCAAC
Source organism: Sarcophilus harrisii (assembly GCF_902635505.1). Taxonomy (NCBI): domain Eukaryota; kingdom Metazoa; phylum Chordata; class Mammalia; order Dasyuromorphia; family Dasyuridae; genus Sarcophilus; species Sarcophilus harrisii. The sequence goes on along the minus strand of NC_045428.1, from coordinate 479,546,698 downwards.
CCTGTTTTGAGAGTCCCCTCCTTACTTAAACCAATAAGAAATCCCAAGTTATGATGTCAATTCTTCCCAGGTTAAATTTCCCCTATAAATCTGCCCATGGACTAATAGATCTTTTCTGTACCTTTATTGGGGTTAGCCCACTACTGTATTCTGCCTCATGGTGTCTTTTGCCTTACTATAGTTAACTAACTTTTTAAGGTGCTAAACTCCTCTATGAATTTAGTCTGCTTGTCAATGGTGTACACCCACCATTATTCTGCCATATTCCCTTTCTCCTAGTTAATTGTGAGTTCCATTACAGAACTTATCTTTTCCATTGTTAATTGTTTAAAAAAAAAAAAAAACCTTTCCTTGTTAACTATATGCTCTAGCAAATCTATTATCATTCCTGGCATCTATTTCACCTCTTCATTTTGTAATCTCTAGTAACCTTTTCTCATAAATAAAGGTACCTTTTGAGAAAAAAAAAACACCATTGTGAATTACACTTGTGTCTCATAACTGAACTAGGAATTGCTGTCCTAACCTCATCATTTGGTGATGAACCTAATCAGGTCACTTTAGGTAACATTTATTATTCGCTATTGCCCCCAGAAACCTAACCATTTCACATTGTATCTATAACTACCCTTTACAAATTCTCCTACAGTCCTGGGCTTCTGATATTCCATTTGGACTTCAGCCACTCTTCAAATCTTTAGGGCACCCAAAGAATCTCTATGTACATAGTTGTATTGTCTTCAGGTGAGTAAGGGGGTTGGAGTAGAATGTGAAAATACTATTTTTTCCCATATACAAAAATAAGCACAGAATGTTATTATTTGTGATGATGCTTCTGGTGCATTCTTTTGTTTCTATTTGGTGCCTTTTGTTTTTCTATCAGTTATTTTTAGGTAATAATGCCCCTCCCCTTTATCTCACACAGTAAACCTTCCCTTGTAACAAAGAAAAAAAATATTCTGTGCAATATTTGATGCCACAGTTTCCCGATTTTGGGGGATGTAATAGAATTTCATTACAGATTTAGATTCATGGTCTAATAGGGACAGATTTAAAAACTTCAAATTTGCTGTCATCCTGCCCCTGAAAAATCTAATTTATGAAACACGATTGGCTCCAAATAAAATTCTACCAATGGACTGATGAGTTGTAGTCCAGGTCCTATAATAGAAAAACTCATTCTCTCCTCAATGTCCCATATCACAAACGAAAATGCACAACAATGAAATGTTCAAAAGAAAAAAAAATACATTAGTCACACCCTTAGAAATAGATCCCGATTGTATTCAGCTCAGTAAGATAGAAGAAGGAGATAAGGGATGTAATTTTTTTATATGTTTTTTTTTTCTATCAACCTCTTTCCAACCTCCTTAAAGATATTAAAAACAAAAATAAACAATTAAGACAATAGCAAATATAACCATAGTCATATCTTGGCACTTTAAGTTTCACCTTTCAGTCTCCTTTGAAGCTCTGAGTTTGAATATCATCAATACTGATATTAGAAAAAGATTATACTCCACAGGTACAAGAGAAAGCCTTAATATTTCCTTCATTTTTGGATTGTTTCCCATCTCACCTGTGACAGAAATCATAAAAACTCTGATTGTATCAGAACTCCATTTTCCAGTCCTTATCTTTTGTTAGTTTTCTCTTACCTAAGCTAGGAAGAACTACAACTTCTCTTAGAAGAAAGAAAAATAAAGGAGATCTATTTCCTCTTCTCTTTTTGGAGGATGAGATTGATCATTACAATTAGAGTAGTGAAAAGAATCCCTTGAGTTTTCTCACTGAAAAAAGATTCTTCTATTTGTGTATCCTGCCATTTTGTTTGGACCAAATATCAGTAGTTTCCTTTCAAAGCTTCTCTCTGACACATATCAGATGTATGATTTTGGCTAAGTTACTTAACCTCTTACTGAACTCATAGAACATTTTAAAATTTCAAGTTATAGATAGCTAGCCTTACTGTGCAAGCAAAATGAATTTTCATTTGAGTTCAACTCATTACTGTTTTAGCAGCTGGAGTTGGGGGGGAAGGGTGAATGAAGAAATTCTTGCCTACAGTTTTCTAAATTGATCATACCACAGGTTTTCCCTCCCTCATTAAAAAAACAAATAAATATATTAACTTCCCAATTCTTAGCACAAATTAATCTCCTTTCATTGTCATCAAAGGAGAGATATCACACATATCTCCTTGAACTGGCACAAAAGTGCTGACCTTTTTTAAATTATATTTTTGTTTTATTTTGTTAAATATTTCTAAATTACATTTTAATCTGGTTCTGGCTGTGGGTACTTGCAAGTTTTACAGTGTTCTAGGGACCCAATTAACATAGGAGTTCTTAACCTTTTTGTGCCATGGACCTCTCTGCATATCTCATGAATCCTAAGGATCTCATCTCAGAAAAATGTTTTTAAAATATAAGATAAAATACAAAGAATTACAAAAAAACCCACCTATTAATTATATTAAATAGAGTTGTAAAAAATATTTTTTAAAGGCTCATGGGTCCAAGATTATGAAGTCAGTGTCTAAGACTAAAATTCATAGATAAAATACCAATTTGTTTTAGCTGAAGGATGTATCTCAATGGGAATTTCCTACATCAGTGAAATTATAGGTCTAATCCTTACATGTATATCCCTTGCAAATGATTAAAAACTTAAACACTGACAAATTATAACCTACAGACTTGCTTTGGGAAAAAATGCAAACTCTGATTTTCACTGAATGGGCTCCATAATGTAGATTTTTTTCCACCCTAATCTCACTCCTCCTCATTATGAATGTTCTACCCCAGACAAGCTTTTTCCCACCTTATTACCCCCTTCCCCAGATCGTGCTTTATATATTCTCAGTTTAAAGATCTACTTGTCTGAAAAACATTTTATATTCAGTGTGTAAAAATCCAGTTTGTCTTTCAGAGATTGTTAGGTCTCATTTTCTCTATGAAGACTTTGGTGAATACTTCATCTCTTTCTACTTTTCCTTTCCTTAACATACTTTCAGTCAAAATATTTAATAAGTAAACATACCTTACCCTAATCAGATTTGCATTCTGAGCTTCTATACTCTATTCTTATAACAGGTTACCTGTTACCATTTATTGATTGCCTGCTTCTACTATTCTCTTGTTGTTGGATCCCTGGCAGAAAAAAAAAATCATTATGTACTTAATTATTTATCAATACTATGAAGGTAAAAAGCCAACTGTCAAATATCATGTCCTTGGTATTTGAAGGGGCAAAATCTCTAAAATAAAGACAGCCAATCAAAATGGTATATTCTGGGAAATTCTGAACCTACTTTGCAGCTGTGCATTAATCTATGGCAAAAATCCATGGAGAACTAATCAACATGAGCTAGAGATTGGGTATCTATATTAAGCACTCAATCATTGCCACTGCAAATTTCCACTTGGAACACAAATGGGACTGTCTGTCCCAAAACCACTGGAGGAAGTGAGCAGTATTTATTTCCTCTAAGTTCAGCTGAGAAAACACATGCATTTCAAAAATATTTTTTACCCCTTTGCAAAGGATTTAAATGATATATTTTTAAACCTACAAGTGGAGCTTTTTCACCCAAGGTTCTGGCCATGAGAAATGCAGCATCTCTGAGCATTTTGGGATAGCAGTTGCTGCTGAACTAGCTCAGCTTTCTGCGAGATCTGTGACATAGTACCCATGACTTATCTTCTCTCTCTCTCTCTCTCTCTCTCTCTCTCTCTCTCTCTCTCTTTTAATTTTGATAGCCTTTTATTTACAGGTTATATGTATGGGTAACTTTACAGCATTGACAATTGCCAAACCTCTTGACAATATGCCAAACAAAGAATTCTTATTCTTATTAATTTTCCCCACCTTCTTCCCCTCCCCAGATGGTAGGATAACCAGTACATGTTAAATATATTAAAATATAAATTAGATACACAATAAGTATACATGACCAAACCACTATTTTGCTGTACAAAAAGAATTGGACTCTGAAATATCGTACAATTAGCCTGTGAAGGAAACCAAAAATGCAGGTGGGCAAAAATATAGGGATTGGGAATTCAATGTAATGGTTTTTAGTCATCTCCCAGAGTTCTTTTGCTGGGCATAGCTGGTTCAGTTCATTACTGCTCCATTGGAAATGATTTGGTTCATCTCATTGCTGAGGAAGGCCAGGTCCATCAGAATTGGTCATCATATAGTATTGTTGTTGAAGTATATAATGATCTCCTAGCCCTGTTCGTTTCACTCAGCATCAGTTCGTATAAGTCTCTCCAGGCCTTTCTTAAATCATCCTGTTTGTCATTTCTTACCGAAAAATAATATTCCATAATATTCATATACCACAATTTATTCAGCCATTCTCCAATTGATGGGGATCCACTCAGTTTCCAGTTTCTGGCCACTACAAAAAGGGCTGCCACAAACATTCTTGCACATACAGGTCCCTTTCCCTTCTTTATGATCTCTTTGGGATATAAGCCCAGTAATAACATTGCTGAATCAAAGGGTATGCACAGTTTGATAACTTTTTGAGCATAATTCCAGATTGCTCTCCAGAATGGTTGGATACACAACTTACCTTCTCATCATTAAACATTCTTCACTAAAATGCTTCACTAAATGCAATAAAGGCTGGAGGTCTGGCACTCTTGGGAGTATGAGGTATAACCACATCTCAATTTAGGAGATAATAACAAATAACACAGTGTAGTAAAAACAGTAATGGCCTGAGAAATAGCAACAGTAGAATCAAAGAATCAAGAATTTCAAAAGTGAAAGAGAACCTTCTTTTTGCTGATGGCAAAATCAAAATCTAACAACAAATCTAAAACCAAGTTTAGGAAAGATGGGCAGCTTTAAAGGTGCCACACATAACAGGGAGGTAAGGAAATAGGTCTGTCTTATAAATGCACAGGGAGTCACCTGACATATCTGAACTATAGAGCAAATTACAAAACCACAGATGTCTTATAATTACAGTAGAACAATTATTTGTGAATATCTGCTATTTGCATCATTCCCATAGCTTAATCATAGAAATTAGATTAAGCAGTCGATAAAGCATTGGTCCTGGAGTCAAATCCAGCCTCTCACACTTACTTGCTATGTGATCTTTGGCAATCATTTAAATTCTGTTTGCATCAGTTTTGTTATGTTCAAAATGGAGTTCACAAAGGCATCTTTTCCCCCCTTTTGATTTTTATAAGAATCAAATAAGATAATAATTGTAAAGTACTAGCATAGTAGTTAGCACATTATACAACTTATAAATTTATAAATATGATATTTATAAATGTTACCCACTATTTACTCCTTTGTACAACAACTTCACATTAAGATGGTCAAAACTTTCATCTCTCCATCAACCAAAACTGTTCATCTTCCCTGATCAAGAAATTTACAATTCTTTTATCTAATTTTCTACTACTACTGTTCATTTACTTCAATTGTGTCTAACTTCACAAATTCATTTGACATTTTCTGAGAAATGATACTGGGGTGGTTTACCATTTCCTGTTCCAGTTTATTTTTTTTTTTACTGATGAGACAATTGAGGCAAATACAGTTAAGTGATATGGCCAGTATCACACAGATACTTTGTCTAAGGTCACGTTTGAGCTCAGGAAAACTCAACTTGCTGATTTTAGGCCTGGAACCCTATTCACTGTATGACCTATCTGTCCACTCTCTAATCATAATTTTTATAATTCTATATTTATTTATGTCTTATTTCTTCTGTACTGATTCAACATCTTCATCATGACTTTCATCCCCTTCATCTCTTGATATCTTCCAAGACATCATTCCTGTTCTGGTTTTCTTCTCCTGCCTTCCTTCCCAATCTTGACACTTTTATTAATGAGTTCTATTCTCCAATATCTTCTATTCATTTGCTCCCTTGTCCTATCACATTCATCTCTAACCTGGATTACTCCTACAGTTCACCTCTTCTCATTACTTGAACGTAAACGGAGTTGTAGAAAGTTATGCATCAATGTTTATTGAATCCACTACAAATTTATGTTCACAGATCTCAAATGAATCCTCACTACAGCAAGGAAATAATTTTACTCCTCCCTAATTTATTATCTACTTCACTCCAACAACTTCTTTTTCAAACCTTCCTTACCCTCTTTAAATCTCCTAAAATATTTCTCCTCACACTCATAACTAAAAAGTTACATCTTAACTGAGCAAACAGAATTCATTTGTCATCTGTTTTCTCTTCATCTCACAATCACTTAGGATTGTCATTCTTTCTCTTTTCCTTGACTCCAGCCTCCAAATATCTTTTCCATCCTTTTCCTTTTCTGTACACAAACAGACACTACTCTTGTTCAAGCCCCTAACAACCTTTCTCTGTACTATTAAAATAATCTTTTTAAGTTTTTTATTTTTATTTATTAAACTAGTATTATAATCATTTTATCTGACTCATCTTTCTCCATTTGAATCCATTCTTCATAAGATGACAAAATGATTATCTTGAAGCACAAACCTTGCCATGTGAATCATCTAACCAAAAAACTCAATTCAAAAAAGTCAATAACTCTTAATTTATCAATTCCCTATTACATCTGGGATCAGATAAATGTTCTTTGATTGATATTTGAAGCCCTCAAAACCAGACTCAAATCTAATTTTGTTACCTTGTTACATAGTATTTCCTTTCATGCACTGTGTCTGATCAAACTGAACTTTTTATTTGTCATTCTATAAGATACTGCATCTCTTACAACCATATCTTGCACTGATTTTCCTACATGACTGGAATTCACTCCCTCCTTCTGTCTCTCTCAATACTTAGTATTCTTCAAAAGATATCTACCACATTGGGTTATTCCTAATATCGCCAACTGTTAGGAGCTCACCTCAAAATCACTGTGCATCTATTTTGAATATATCAATATATGTAGATATGATTTCTACCAAATAGTCTGTGAGTTCCAGGAGACCCAGAACTGTTTTTTGTTGTGTCCAAACTAGCTCTCTGGAGGATCTTGATACCAGCCCGAGTCCTTGGTCTTAGAAGAGGAGTGAAGAGGCAAGACTCATATGCATGGTCAAACATGGAGTCTGTTTATTCCAAATTCTCTCAGCCTTATATACCCTAATACCTTTATATAACTATAGCACACTGCACATGTGCTAACTATATACTGCACATGTGCTAACTATATACTGCACATGTGGGACCACATAAAAAACTTTTTATTGTGTGCAGATGACTGTTTGCCACTTGATATCACTCTACTTTAATTACAACACAGTTTTTTCACTGCCCTCTGACTTCTCAGGAAGGCTGAGACTCCCTTAGGGGAGATGGGGAGCCAAACCAGATACTGTCTGTAGGGTGCTTTTTACTGGACTAAAGAGTCTTATACCTCCCTGGTTTCTCCACTATCTGTGGCCCTCTACATCTCTTCCTTTCTTTTGATTCAATTAAAGCAGGTATACATCAGTGGTTAAATCCATCAAAGGAGGAATCGCACAGGCAAGTAATAATATTACACAGGCAAGTAGTAATATAACAAACAATATAAATAAACAAGATACTTTAAAAGACTTCCATGAGACCCAGAAGGAAGGTATAGTAAATAACTATTAATTCACAACCACACATACATCTTCTTCAGCAGTCAAGAGATAGTCCAAAGCCAATCTACTCTCTTTCATTTCTTTTGTCATGGAATTCAATGGTTCCTGAAGGTTTTGAAGTCTTGCATCAGTCTCATTAATAATTATTTTTATGGTCATGGTGATGTTCCTAAGTCAATTGCCATACATACATGGCTAACTGCTATGCTCTTTCAGTGGTAGACATAGTCAGAGATGGAACCACTCAATGTTTCTTGGATCTTCTTTTTCATTTTGAGGATTTTCTCTTTTTCTATTTCCCTCTGATGGACAAGATGGATAAGGCTTGTTGGCACCCATTGGATTCCTTTCCCATCTGTAGAGAAACCACAAACCCTTTGTCCCAGACAATTAGTCTGTCTAGTCCAGGGGTCCTCAAACTATGGCCCGTGGGCCAGATGCGGCAACTAAGAATGATTACCCCCCTCACCCAGGGTTATGAAGTTTCTTTATTTAAAGACCCACAAAACAAAATTTTTGTTTTTACTATAGTCTGGCCCTCTAACAGTCTGAAGGACAGTGAACTGGCCCCGTATTTAAAAAATTTGAGGACTAGTCCCTTCAATTCACCAGATTCTGGATCTCACCACATCATCTGAAAATTATCTAAAGATAATGGTGTGGCTTGCACTGGACACTGACCTTCTGGAGGGTTATGAAACCTGTCTGCCAGAGTCAGTGCATCTTGATCAAAAATCAAAAAAATTAATAGTATAAAGAGTTAAATTTATAAGTTCTCTAGGGTTACCTGTGACTTCACCTTTCTTTTGTTTTTGGAGGAATGTCTTGATGTCTCTGTTCCTCTTCTCTACAATTGCCAGTCCTTGAGGATTGAAGGGCATAACAGTGGTGTGTGAAATATGATATTCTGCACAAAAGTGTGCAAAATGTTTAGAAGTATATGCAGGTCCATTGTCTGTTTTTATTGCTTGTGGCACACCCATAACTGCAATGGCCTATGTAAGGAATTCAGTGACCACCTGGGCCATCTCTTTTCCTGCTGCTATGGCAAAAGTAAAAGACAGATGACCAAAAGATTTATGATGGGTGATGGATCACATTCATCTGCCAAATTTCATTAGGTCTCAAACCATGAGGGAGCATAGGAACATGGAAAGGAAGGCAAGCTGTACAGGCTTTTACTATGCTCCTAGCTTTCTCTTTTGTTATCCCAAACTACAAACATAAAGCTTAAGCAGCCTGATGTTATTTAAAATGAGATTCTTTGGCTACCTGAAATAAAGTAGTATTGACTAACATGGTGAAAAGACAATCTGCCTTTGAGTTTCCAAAAAAATAGGACTTGGAAGTCCCATATGAGAGTAGACATGCAAGTGATAATATTTACTAGGATGTTTTCTTACTTGCTTTTGAAGTTCCTTAAAAAGTTGAAATATGTTAGAGGTTATACATTTTATTTGGGCTGTGGCAACTCTTTGTACCACACCTACTGAATAGGCTGAATCAGATATTATATTTACATTTCCTGGATGATAAGCAAGAGCTACTATAATTGCATACAACTCATTCTGCTGAGTAGAATGAAAGGAACTTCTGAATACTCTTTATAGCTAAATCAGGAAAATATATAGCACAAATGTTATGTTTAGATGTAATTGTAAAGATGGTTTTTCCTTTAAGAGGAACCTTAGAAAACTGTTCTTCAAAATCTTTAAGGGGAACCTGTATATGAAGTGTGGAACTGTGGCCAAAAAAAATTGCCTCTCTGGGATGGTTTCACAGCATACATTAATTTATGCATTGGTATAAAAGATGTATATCTTGTCAGGTCTTATCCCAGAGAATTGTATTACTCACTTAAAGCACTGGGTAAGGAGTAAGGTTTTAGTCTGGTTGTGCTTGGGGGGTCACCCATTCAATCACATTGTCTCCTTGATGAAGGATTGCTATAAATGCCTCTTTTGTAGCAAAAACTGATATCTCCAAGGATTTCTGAGTGACTCTTTCAATCATATTGCATAAAGCCAGTTCAACTTCTCTCAGAGCCTCTTGGGCTTCTTTTGTAAGTTGATATGATGGATCTAAAGTAAAGTCTCCCCTTAATTTGTCATACAATGATTATAATTGATAAGTAGTTAAGCCTAACACCAGATGCATCTATTGGATATCTCCTATCAATTTCTGAAAGTCATTTAAGGTGTTCAACTTCTGTGTTCTTAAAGAAGTTTTTATACCATAAATATCTTGGGACATGCTTCATATTCTAAATATTGAAAAGAAGTATGCTTTTGAATTTTTTCTGGGATTATACACAATTGGTAGTTCCTTAGTGTTTCTATGGTCTTTTGTAGACATGCTTCTAACATTTGCTCCTCAGATGCATATTCCAAGATATCATACATGTAATGTAATTACATAACTTTTGGAAATGCTTTTCTTACTGAAGTAAGAGCAGTCTATTCAAATCTTTTATAAGGTTCAACTAAATAAATGCTGGGCACTGAAAAGGCAAATTTTTCATATCTTCCTTATCCAGAGGGATAGAGTAGAAACAATTCTTAATGTCTATAACCCAAAGAGGTCCTTCCCTAGGCAATTGAGTAAGAGATGGAAGTCCAGGCTGAAGAGCTCCCATTGCTTCCATCTGTTCCTTTATTTTTCTCAAATCAGTCAACATCCTCCATTTTCCAGATTTCTTTCTTACAACAAATACAGAGAAATTCTAAGGACTTAGAGAAGGTTGTAAATGTCCTTGGTGAAGTTGCTCCTGAACTATGTCTAATAAGGCCTGATTTTTTTCACTGGTTAAGAGCTACTCTTCTAATCACATTGGTTTATTTGTTTTCTATTGAATGGGAGCAGATGAGAGTGCTGGCAGGTCTTCAACAGTGGCCCTGCTTAAAACTATAACACTGAATAGTAATTCCAGGTACTGTAAAACGTCTCTTCTCTTTTTGCCTCACCTTGGGAAATAGGAAGGTTCAACTGTGCTTGCAGGGCCCATAATGTCACTGCCCTTCCCTCACCTCCTTCTCCTGCCATGAAAATGAAGTTGAGGGAGGAGGATTGGGGAGCAGAGGATGCTCCAGGAATGCATGGCTTAGGTGGAAGTGAAGCTGAGCTGGGAAATGGAGAAGCACCATTCCCCTTTTTAGCACAATACTTAACTCCTTTCCTGACTAACTCACTATGCCTCTCAGACCTCCCAGCTCAGCAACAAACTGTAAACAAAATACAAAAAAAGACTTCCTTAGCTCTGTCCCATGTGCTGTACCCTCCAGGGTTAGGGCCACCAATTCTCTGCTTGCTTTTCTCCTGACACTTCCTTGACTGCCCAAGTTAAAATCTTTCCTTGTTTTAAAACTTGTTGGATTCCTTAAAGCTGATTTTATCCCATTGTATTCAGTTAGTTGTTCTCTCACTGACTTCCATATCTCTGGCTCCAAACTCTCTTCTTTAGAGGGTGAAGGAGCACTCTGGAGCATCTGAGAACTCTGTGATCTTCTTCTGAGTCACCAACAAACTTTGTTTCTCTACTAACCAAACCAAGCATGCTTCATACTTCCCTCGGGAGGGAGGCTCATTTTTTTACTATCTGCTCCATTTTGGCTGAAATGGGGCCTTTATCAAATCTCCTGCTTGCCTTTGTTTATAATTACCCTATTCCTAGGTAACAGGGACTCTTCAACTGAGCTTGCACTGTTCTTGTCAGTAGAGCTGCTTTGACTCCTGCTTTGCAAGACCCTGTGTTGAACACCAAATGTGTCTGGACCAGCTCTCTGAAGGACCTTGATACCAGCCTGCATCCTTGGTCTTAGGAAAGGAGTGAAGAGGCAGGACTTCCGTGGATGGTCAAACATGGAATGCATTTATTCCAAATTCTCTCAGCCTTATATACCCTAATATCCTTAAATAACCATAACACACTGCACATGAGCTAACTATATACTGCACATGGAGGACCACACAAACACCTTGCTATTGTGTGTTGGTATTGTGTGCAGATGACTCTTTGCCACTTGGTATCTCTCTGCTTTAATAACCACAGGTTGTTACCACCCTCTGACTTCTCAGGAAGGCTGAGAACCCTTAGGGGAGATGGGGAGCCAAACTAGACACTGTCAGCAGGGTTCCTCTTATTGGACTAAAGGCTCTCTCCCAGGATTTCCCACTATCTGTGGCCCTCTACAGTTTTTGTTTTTGATTTTATATCATCAGAAACTATTATAGTGCCTGGCACATACTAGGTACTTAATATTCTTACTGAATGATTTATCAAACAATGTAGGCAGACTTAAGTCATCTAAATGAAGTGGATTCTCATCTAAAGAATGTCATGAACTATTGTATCAAATGCAGCTCCAAAGTCTAACATAGTTCTTAAATCTGTCTTACACTTATTTCAGCTGATATCAATACAGATCTCTAGCAATATATTCTCCTACAGCTTGTCTAAAACTTCAATATAAAAGCAAATAATGAAAGTAGAATCTGACAAGTAAATGAAAATCTTTCAACTGTCATTAATTTAAAAAAATAATGAACTAGAAGCTAAAGAAAAATAAATATTTAAGAGAAATAAGAATTTTACATCTACTTTGAAGGACCTTTTCTTTTAAGAGAGATCCTGTTAAGTCCTCTATTTTTTTAGGGGTAATGGAATGATTCTATACCCCAAAGAACGATTAGCTATTCCATAGGTATAAATTTCAAATGATATCCTTTGGAACCACACAACAATTGCATGGAAAACCTGGATTGTTGCCTTCGGGCCCTAAATAATTTGAGCTATATCCAATATAGTTAACCTAGAAAATAAAAATGTCCAATATATCTAAAATTTGGGTTTGGGGTAGAGGTGAAGATGATTGGAAAGAAAAAATAAAAGAGCAGGATCCCCATGGAAAATTGTGATACAAAAAGAAAAACAATTTGCTGCAAAGCATTTTACTTAATTATCTTTCAACTCTGACATATAATCAGTTGGACCACTGAAGGCAAATTTTCTTGATTTTTTAAAAGGATTAACAGAGTAATCCCTCATAGGTATTAGAAAGCAATAATTGTATAACTTCACAGAATGTTATCATTGCATGCTGTACAGTGGTGTGGAAAAGACATTGGTATGAAAAATGTGAATTTAAATTATAGCTCTATAATACTAGGTAGACCATTTGACTTCTGAAAGTCTCATTTTTCACATTTGAGAAGTGGGTATGCACTACCCACCTCACAAAAATGTTATAAGAAAATATTTTGTCAATGGGAAATACTAACATACCACAAAAGATCTGTGATCCCCTCAGCTTTTATCTTCCCTCCAACAAACAGATCACAACATAGCCATGTCTGTGCATTGTGAAACTTTAGTCCTCCCCTTATCATGTGATCAGCACACCTATTTTGTCCATTGATTGTGTTCCTGACATACTTTATATGGGTTCTCCTCAATAAGATCATAGCTGTAAACATGGAAGTGGTCTCAAAGGGCATCTACTCCAGTTTTCTCATTTTACAAGAAAGCAAACTGAAGTGTACAAGGTTTAAATGGCTTCCTCAGTGCCACATAGGGACTAAGCAATTAAGCCAAAATTCAAACTCAGGGAACTTGACTCAGTGCTTTGAATTCAATATTCTTTCTACTATTTATAAAGTTTTGTGACCTACTCATACCCACCATAAGCCAAAACATTAATTACCCTTTGCATAATTCTTGATTTCAATTCTTTGTAGATTATAAAGTTCTGTAAGAAAATTGTTATTTAAAAAATGATTGTTTCTGGAAAGAGTTTGGTGTCATTTAAACCAAATTTATTACCGAATGATTTATCAAATGATGTAGACAGACTTAAGTCTGCCATTTCTCAACTGCTATCGAAGCTACCACATGTTGTAATCTCATTCTTTATCCATTTGCAGTGTTTATGATAAACAGTTCAAGACAGCATGGTATAGTTGATATTTGATATCTACAGAGCTAGGATGATCTTAGTTCAAGTAGCATTTTTGAAACATACAGACTATATAATTTGGGGCAGAGTTGCTTAACTTCTCAGGGCTTTAAGCCCTCTATAAGACAGTAAGTTAAAGAAAAATGTATATCTACATTGGTAGAGGAATCTATTTATTCTCATGTGGAAGTTCCCTTTACTACTAAAATCATAGATCCACTCCCTATCCTATAAAATTTATGTGTGTATAAATGCACACATATATACATAAATACATATCAATAATCAACAAACATTTGCTATGTCTACTTTGATCATTCATTCTTTCAATAATATATATATATATATATATATATATATATATATATATATTACATGTACATTTAATCACATTAAGCAATTTATTGAACCTCTCCCTATCCTATCTCTTTTAATACCAAATAGAGACAAACAACTTGTAGTGCTATATAACATTAAGAAGTGTCTAAGACAATTGTTGCATCTATATACCACTTCTCTCCTGACTTGGTTTTTTTTTCCCTTTTCTCTCCCATTTTCACTTTCTTTCACCTATCTCCCTTCTTCCTTTCTTCACCTTCTTCTATGTATAACTTTAAACCTATCCATGGTTCCTAATGAAGCCAGAAATCTATTAATCCCAAAGTGTCTTATATATAACTTCTCTAGTTATTTAGCCTTTTCCTTACTCCCACCTCAGATTTATAGCACAATTCATCACAATTATTTCTGAGACAAGAAAACACAATAAATGGCAATATGATTGTTATCCCTTTTCACAGATTTTTTTTTTAAAACTGGGTAAAAAGTATAAGAACTTTTCAAAATCATCAAATGTTCATTGTTTTTTATGGTTAGCATATATATGAGTTTGTACAGATATAGGTATTAAAATTCATATTTAAATTGCTTTACAATTGGCATTATCTTACAATTTTACACTTTATATTATTTTAAGAACATAATCCAGTAGTAGTAAGCATTTACTAAGTGGTTGCTATGTCCTATGTTCTATGCTAGGTAAGAAGGATTCAAACCCACAAAAATAAAACCAACCAATTTCAAAGGACTTAAATTCTAAAAGGGAAGATTATAGCAGGTTGGAACCCTAAAAAGGTATACTTGACTTACAGGATGATGCTTATGGCTGTGCATACTCAGTGTGGTGTAATGAGGTAATCCTACTGAAGGATTTAAGGGTTGAGGGAGGGACACAGTGCTCTTACCACCAGCTCTCAGCCAGAGAAGACTTCAGACTCTGGACTCCATCTTTGACCAACTACTTCAAGCTCTCTTGCCCTCTTCACTTCTCTACCCTAACACCAAGGACTTTGCCTGATTCCAACGTCCTCCAGAAAGCTAGCTCGGACATTACAGAAGATAAAAATACATATATAAGTAGTTTGTCCTTCTACTACTTTGAATAAACTCATTTGCCATTCCTTGTGACTACTTGCAATTTTGGGTTGAACTTCCTTCCAGCCAAGGATGACATAGGTGCTCTCCATGAAGGATAATGAAGAGTCTTCTAAATGGCTACACAGTTGGAATTCAGCAGCTAAACAAAATTAATAATCCACTTCTCTGCCCATTATTTTTTTCTTTTTGCTGAAAAAGCAGGAGGAATCCTTCTCCTTTGATTCATTTTTCTCTTTGGTCTCTATGTAATGGTAAATACATGGTGATTTCTGCCTTGTGGTTTTAATTTCTTGCTATCTGGAGACCAAATAACCTGAGGTAGAAGCATTCAAGTTGTTACTATTATAAATAATTTAAACGTTTGCCAGATTATTGATTCAATTTTTATGTGGGAAGATAGTATGTTTACATAACACTGGTAATAATATAGTATTTTCCTCATGACACTTTTATGTAGCATTCCAATGATTAGTGCTGTGTCCTATTCCTCTTTACCTTGTGTCTATTTCACATGTTTTTAACATGCCTATATATGTCATGTTTCTCTCCAAGTAGAACGTAAGCTTGTTTTTGTTGTTGTTGTTGTTTGTTTTGTTTTTTAGTTTTATTCAAGCTTTTTACTTTCAAAATATGTGTATGGATATTTGTTCGATACTGATCCTTGCAAACCCTTGTGTTCCAAATTTCTCCCCCTTCCCCCTACCTTCTTACCTAGATGGCAAATAAGCTAATATATGTTAAAAATGTGCAATTCTTTTATACATATCTCTACACTTATCATGCTATACAAGAAAAATCAGATCAAAAAGGGAAAAAATGAGAAAATAAAATGCAGGCAAACAACAACAAAAAAGTGAAAATGCTGTGTTGTGATCCACACTCAGTTCCTACAATTCTCTCTCTGGGTGTAGATGACTCTCTTCATCACAAGAACATTGGAATTGATCTGAATCATCTCATTGTTGAAAAGAACCACATCCAACAGAATTGATCATCATATAATCTTGTTGTTGCCATGTACAATGATCTCCTGGTTCTGCTCATTTCACTTAGCATCAGTTCATGTAAGTCACTCCAGGCCTCTCTGAAATCATCTTGTTTGTCCTTTCTTATAGAATAATAATATTCCATAACATTCATATAACATAACTTACCCATTCTCAAAATGATGAGCATTCTCTCAGTTTCCAGTTTTTTGCCACTACAAAAAGGGCTGCCCCAAACATTTTTACACATGTGGGTTCCTTTTTTTCTTTTATGATCTCTTGAAATATAAGCCCAGTAGAAATATTGCTGGAGCGAAGGGTATGCACAGTTAGATAGCACTTTGGGCATAGTTCCAAATTTCTCTCCAGAATGGTTGAAGCACTTCACAACACAATCAACAATGTAATAGTGTCCCCATTTTCCCACATCCCCTTGAAAATTCATTATTATCTTTTTATGTCATGTTAGCCAATCTGAGAGTTGTGTAGTGATACCTCAGAGCGGTCTTGATTAGTGTTCTTCTGATCAATAGTGATTTAGACCATCTAGAAAGTAAGTTCTTAAGAGCAAAGGCCACTTCTGCTAAGCATAGGAGTTAATTCAGAAGAGAAGCAGCCAAAAAAAAAAAAAAAAAAAAAAGAAAAAAAAAAAAAGAAAAAGAAAAGGTACAGCATTTATAAAGAACTTCAGAGTTTACAAAATGCTTTTCAAACATTAGCTCACTTTATTCTCATAATAACCCTGGAATGTAGGGGTCTTCATTATTTCATTCTATAATGAGCAGACTAATTTGCCCAGGATGTTACTATTTAAAATAAGAACTTAACACAGGTTTACTTTTTTTTCTATGCAAAGTTTATTGGGTTTACCTTGGATCACTGAACCCACTGTGAAGAACCAAATTTTTCACGGTTAATTATCCCACAATCTTACTGTTACTGTGAACAATGTATCTCTGGTACTGTTACGCATTTTCCAATTCTTTGCTATCACAAAAATATTTGTTCTAAACATTTTTGTATAAATGCATCCTTTTCCCTCCTTTATGATTTCCTTGGGATATGAATCTAGGAGTGACACTGCTGGTCAAAGAGTATGCACAGTTTTTAGCCCTTTAGGCATAGTTCTAGATTGTTCTCCAGAATGGTTGGATTATTTCACAAATCCACCAACAATGTATTATTGTCCCAGTTTTCTCACATCCTCTTCAACATTTATCAATATCTTTTCCTGTCATCTTACCCAATTTGAGAGGTATGAAGTGGTATCTCAGAGTAGTTTTAATTTGCATTTCTCAAATTAACAGTGATGAAGAGCATTTTTTCATATGACTTTCATCATCTGAATATTGCTTGTTATCCTTTCGCTATTTATCAATTGGGGGATGAATTGTATTCTTCCGAATCTGACAGTTCTTTATATATTTTAGAAATAAGACACCTTTATGAGAAACACTGGCTGTAAAGATTTTTTTAACAAGCTTTTTACTTCCCTATTAATATTGTTTCTGTTTAGCTTGTATAAAAATTTTTTAATTTAATGTAATCAAATTTGTCCTTTTTGTCTTTCATAATGTTCTTTATTTCTTCTTTGGTCATAAATTCCTCCCTTTTTCAAAGATCTGATAAGTGATGATCTCTTGCTCTCCTAATTTGTATATGATATAATACTTTATGCCCAAATCATGTATCATTTTTACTTTATTTTGGAATGGAGTTTAAGATGTAATTCTATGCCAAGTTTCTGACATACTATTTTCCATTTTTCCCAGCAAATTTTGTCAAATGATGAATTCTTATCCCAGAAGCTGAAGTTTAAGGATTTATCTAATACTAAATTACTAGTCATTGATTATTTCTTAGTCAATTCCAAATGATTTTGATGACTGCTGCTTCATAATATAGTTTTCGGTCTGGGATTGCTAACCTTCCACTTTTGTATTTTTTTTCCCCACTAATTCTCTTGAAATTCTTGACTTTTTTTTTCTTTCAGATGAATTTTATTATTTTTTTTCTAACTATAAAATGTTTTTTTTATCAGTTTGATTGGTATGGCACTGAAGAAGTAGACCAATTTAGGCAGATTTTTCATTTTTATTATATTAGCTCAGCATATGCATGAGCAATTGATATTTTTTCCAATTGTTTAGATCTGACTTTGTTTCTGAGAGAAGTTAGCCAATATGCTATCTATGTACTGTGTCATCTACCTTCCTCAATAATATAAGGGTCCAATAATGCTTATTGACTGGTTGGTTCATGAAAGATTACATATTATATTAGAAAGAATATTGAATTTTGAGCTAAAGAACCTGAGTTAAATTTCCTCTTACTCATTTATTAGCTGAGTATCTCTGGGCAAGTCACTAAACTACTCTGGATTTTTGTTTTCTTATCTATAAAATAAAGTGATTGGCTTACATTATTCCTAAAGTCCCTTGCATATCTAAATTTTTTAGCCTGTATGTATCACTTTTGTTTTTGTGTTTCCAGAGAGCCTAGAAAAGAGCAAGTAGTTAATCAATGTTTCTTGGCTGAATGTTTGACATTCAATCATGTTTCACTTTCACTTCCCATCCAGCTATCCACCCAGGCCATTTCCTTATGTATCTATTGTACATATCCTCAAAAATCCACACTCCCCAAATTCTGAAAAAATTAACCAAATCCCCTTTGGAACTCCTTTTAGGAATTTCAGTCCTCTTGGTTAGAACGAAATGAATATAAATTTATATAGGCTACTATATCTGTCTTAAATCCCCAGAAAAAAAGCAGTCCTCCCCTTCACATCCAGCTATCCAAGCCATACTTATGATTTTTGCTGCAGGTCCATTGCTTTTGGAAACTGTGCCAATTGGATATTCTGTGAAACACCTCATCACCCTATGTATCTCCCCAAATTCTCCTTTTTTTGTGTTCATTTCTAGACTATATATATGCTGTTTTTCCCACCCAGTACATAAGCTTCACTTTTTATATTTGTTTCTTGTGTCTAAAACATAGTGAGTGTATAAGATATATATATTTTTTATCCATCCATCCATCCACCATTCATTCATCTTTTAATCCTAGTTCCCAGGGCTCTGCTTCACTATATCATGCTCTGACATATCCATGAGGGAGAACTATAAACAGGGCCCAATGTTGCCTATACCAGTGCAGAAACTTCCCTCACCCATCATTGTGGGTATGGAGTATAAAAGACAGAAGTTTGGCTACTGGTCATTCTTCATAAAAGCAGAGAAATAGAATGTTCACTGACCAATTTCATGAATATCAGATGTAAAGGGCAATGCAGAATATGGGCTTTCATAATTACTTCTATTGACTGACATCTTTGTTCAGTCCCCTCTCCCTAATTCCACCTTAAAAGAAAAAAGAAAACAAGGTTTCTTAGAATCCAACATTGAGTCCAAATTCCTAGAGGAAATAAAGAATCAGCATGGGGGAGGAGAGCAGAGAATGATTACTGGATGTATGCTTTTTCCAGTCTTCAGGTGTTCACCAATGATTCTTTTATCCCAATTTGTCTGCTTTTGTGCTTATTATGTATTTGAAGCTTAAATTCTAAATACTCCTAGTAAGATTCTGCTTCCCATGCTAATTATAGATAATAAGCAGCTGCTAGAATGTCCTCTGGTTAACACTTTATTTAAACTCTAGTCATTCCCTTCAGAATAAGAAGCTTTCTTCCTTTGGTTCTGTTCTATTCTAACTTTTTTTTCTCTCTCAACATTTCAAATTGAAATACTGCAATTGGAATTTTATTTAATGACTTTCAGCCAAAGCTGAGTCTTTAGAGAAACAATGTGTATTACTTGTGGGAAAACGCTGGCCCTCAAATTTGGAAGATCTAGATTCATATCCTCTTTGTGATTTCTGTTCACTATGCAATCATGAATACATCTTCTTTTAATCTCTTTCAGCCTCAGTTTTCCATCTGTGAGTTTAAGAGAGGCAAAGTTGATTTATAGCAGTTGTGTACTCAAATGAGTTAATGCCCACAAAGTATTTTTTAACAATTAGAAATTTTATGTATCATCACAAAAAAAAAATCTCTGGGGAATCTTATGGTGATGCTTACCAGGACTTCTTCAGAATATCTATTATTTCTTCTCTAATCTTTATCTTTCCCTTAGGTCTCTTTTTCCCCTCCACTTTTTTTTTATAACTAAAAACTCTTTTCTTTCTTGTCAGTGTTGCAACAAGAAGTTTTCAGAAAAATAAAAGCACCTTTCCCAAGATTTTTTTGCAGATTTGTTATCTTGTTGACTTCCAAAGCTCTCATTTACCTCCAGAAATTAAGAATTCTCATACTGGCCCTTGACTCTTTGATGGCATTTCAGCAGAGAAGTGACAAAGCCCCATAGGCTTGATCAATTTTAATTCTATCTCCTGTAATTTGTCTGCTGGATCTAGAATGTTGGTATGGGTATGGGGAGTACAGACAAGTTTTTTCTTTCAATCCCCTCTGGCATACTAACTTTTCAGATGTTGCTGCTACTATTCTCTTTTCAGTGACCAATATTCTTCTTTTCAGAATCTCTACTGCTTTTCCCTAGCAATTTATCTTATAAACTACCTCCAAATATTTTTTGATTACTAGTTCTATACTTCAGTTCTCTAGTTGAATTTTGAAAAACTGAATTTGGAGATAAAATTTGATTGTGAGGGTTGATCTTTTTTGTCTTTTATATAATGAGGATTCTGTGTCAACAGTGATTATCTAATGCATATGACCTATTTCCACCCATCACCCCAAGCGAAATAATTCAGAATAAATTAAACTTTTTTTTTCTCAAAAGTAAATTGTTTTTATTGGAGTCATATAGATAATTGACCTTTCATGGCCCCTTTACTTATGCACATTGGGAGACTGTGTAGATTCCCATTTTGAAAATAATAACCAACTAGAGTAGCATGGATTTCATTTAAGGAGCTACTTTCAGAAATGGTGGCTTGACTTTATTAACTTTCTGTTTCAATTACAAGAAAAATTCCAAAAATCAATCTTGGGGAAAAGACTTTTTTTCTGCATCATAATTCTTATACACATGGAGCTGTTCAGTTGATATCAATGACTCAAGGTCACTTGAGTTAAGGACTACTTTGAAAGAAAAAAAGTACACACACACACACACACACACACACACACACACACACACACACTGATCTCCCATAGCTCTCAGCAGGCATTTAAACCACTCCACAGTATTTGGAAGGAATGAAACTCTTATTAAGTGTCAGACACTGTCCTAAGCACTTTACAAAACTCATTTGGTCTTCACAAAAATTATTATTATCCTTATTTGATAGTTAAAACAAAAACGACCAAACAAACAAAAAAACAACTGATGCAGACAGAAGTAGCACAGTAGATAAAGTGCTGGGCCTGGAGTCAGTAAAATTCATTTTTCTGAGTTCTAATCTGGCTTCAGATGCCTAGTATCTATGTGACCAGGGTAAGTTTTTCACCCTCAGTTTTCTCATCTATAAATGAACTGGAGAAGGAAATGGCAAGCCACTTCAGTATCTTTGCCAAGAAAGTTCCAAAGGGGGTTACACAAAGTCAGAAATGAATGAACAACAACATACAATTTACTAAGTGTCTGAGGTTAGTTTTGAAATAATGTTTTCTTGACTCTGCATCGAGAGCTCTATCCCTTGCTGTTCCCTTGCTGTCACTGTCACAACAGATCTTACTTACTTTTAATTTAAGCCATAATACTCCCCATAAATACTCTCCATTTCATTCAAATTGGACAGCTTTTTCTCCTTCAAATTGGCTATCCCTATCCTTTTCAATGCTGCCTCTTGGAATACTGTGGTTTTATATTTGTCTCTCTAATAAAATGTAATTTTCTTGAGGACAGTTGTTTTCATATCTGTCTTTGTTTCACCAGGATGATGTTATACACAGAATAATTTCTTGACAAAGTCTTTTAAAAATGAATGGAAATAAAACTAATGTTAAAATTTTGTATTTTGTTGAATTAAGAGACCAAAAGTTCATAATTTCTGAATTCCTTTTTTTTCTATCTGTAATCTGAGAATTGAAAGGATTTTTTGAAGATTTTCTGTATAAATTCAGTATTTTTTGAAGCACATTATGAACTTCTTAGTGCTATAAGCTTAGTTAACTATAAACTTTTGTCTATAATTTAAATTCTTTGACTTCTTCTAGGTCTCAGGAGTCGCAAGGACAGAATCCCAAGAATATAGGCAATTTTCACTATGTGACAAATCAATGATGAGTGCTAGCTTTTTTCTTAAAACAAAGTTTGCAAGTTAAAAGAAAAAAAGGAGTGTGTGTGTGTGGGGGGGGAAGAATGACTATAAAAAGTATGTAATGTATGATAAAGACAATTTGTAATAAGATCAAGAGAAGGAGAATGAATTGCCATTTAAATGAGATGTATCCTTCCAGACTATCACTGTTATCCTGAAGACTGATATAAATCATCATGCATTCGACTTAAGACAAATTTTGTCCAAAACCAATACAGATAAAATTAAAAGAGAAGCAGAAAAGTCAGAATTTTTTTTTTTTTTTTACATCCAAGGGTTCTGTTAAGGGACTCATTTCTAAAATACATAGAAAATTGACTCAAATTCATAAGAATACAAACCATTCTCCAGCTGATAAATGGTCAAAAGATATAAACAGATCTAAAGCAAAGTTCTTTGAAAATCTTTAAATGAAGTATGTTCTCTATTATTAATTTTATCTAATGATTCAAAATAAATTGGCTGTTCCTGAGAACTTCTACAATTATACTTTTTTTTTTGAATTAAAAGACCCATGACCTAAAACTTATTGAACTTTTGTCATGGATCAATAACCTCATGATTATGGGGTCACTATGATCCAGCCTTTTTGCCTCAGTCTAGTTTTCAGTGCTCCACAAAACACTTTTACCCTATAAACTTAAGAATGTTGGCAATTAATAACTTATAAATGGCTTTCTGCTAAACTAGTTCAGGTTATCTACTGATTCCAGTCCCCTAAAATTTCTCAAACAATATCCATTGGATTAAACTAGAAAGTCTCAGAAAACAAAAAAAAAAATGTGGTTATATGAAGGGAAATGAATTATCCTTTACTCCCTATATGACATTCATATCATTTTAATTTATTTATTTTCTTTTATGAATAGTTAGTATGTTTAAGTAAATAATGTTCACAATCACTGAGTTGTGGTTAATTTCCAACATAAACATTTGTTAAGGAATTTCCATTATGTCTAGATTGATGAGCTCTCTCCAGTATTATCAAGAAAAGAGATTGAAGTGGTTTTAGTGCACTATGAACTCAATATGAGTCACTAATGTGTTTGGTGTGACAGTCAAAAAAGTCTTGATGACCTCAAACTGTATTAATAGAAGCATAAAGTATAAAAGGAGGAAGTCGAGTGTCCTCCAGTATTCTGCCCTGTATAGTCTGGATTTAGAGTATGATATCTATAGAATTATATTTAGAGAGAACATTGTAAAACCTGAATCAGAAAACTGATCTAGGAGGAGAAGGAGGTACAATGAGGAAGACTGAAACCTTGCCAGCTATGATCTATTTGAAGGAGATGATTT
Source organism: Sarcophilus harrisii (assembly GCF_902635505.1). Lineage (NCBI taxonomy): Eukaryota > Metazoa > Chordata > Mammalia > Dasyuromorphia > Dasyuridae > Sarcophilus > Sarcophilus harrisii. Next base: position 479,523,132 of record NC_045428.1, on the reverse strand, counting down.
CTTTAATATGGGGAAGGGAATACTTGGAGGCTGCCTCCTACATGATACATTTCCTAATCCTCATTCGTGTTGGTACTCTTGTCTTTCAAGCTCTGCTTTTAAAAATTATATGTATATATGTAGATATGATATTTAATTTAAAATAACTTCACTTTATATATTATATAAATATATATGAAACTTCACTACACAATTCATTACATGCATATGTACACATGTATATTATATTTATCTCTGTATATATTATAGATACCTTACCCTCAAATGGAATATGAGGTTCTATAAAATAATATTTCTTTTTGTTTTTGTATACCACATATGTAGGAATACAAAAGTCCTTTTAAAACACAGTAGGTGCTTCATAAATACTTTTTAATGGAATTTAACTGATATATCTGTCATCAAGTGTTTCAGGGGCTATCATTAATGAATTGATCAATAAATCAATGAAACCACATTTATTTTCATTTGTTTTAAGGACAAGCACTGTTTTCTAGGTATTAGGGTTGTAAATACAAAAATGAGATAATTTGCCCTCAGGGAGGTTATATTCAAAAGGGGGGCATATAATACCCCTCACACACACATACACATATATAGAAGTTCAGTAGTTAGTGTGGAAAAGAGTTCTAGTTTAGACAATTTCAGTTATAGTGACTGGAGCCATGGGAAAGTAGATTCTCATGTTCTTTTCAAAACAAGTTGTGTTCTTGATTTTGTTATCGTTTCCAAAGCAAGAACAAAAGATAGAAATAAGAAAGGATGATGGTAGTTCAGATGGTACTAGTAACTTAGGAATTGACAGTATGGATAGCAAGAATTAGATAGCCATCTAGACATTCATTACTAATGTTTTGTGGATTATGCATCTATAGATATAGAAATATAAACATATACATGTGCACAGATATATTTACATTATAATACATATAGGTTATTGATATATATATATATATATATATTTATATATAATATTTTATATTCAAACACATATTTAAATTTATTTTTTGTAACAATATATACAAAAAGCAGGTGGGTTTGTAATGTGTTGCAAATCCAAAATGTGACTAAAGCTTGCACTAGGTATGCATGAAAGAGTAAAAGTTCTAGAGAAAGGCATCCAGCATTTTTAGTAGATTATTGATGGAGTGAGAGAAAAAAGAGTTTGCAAAAAGAGCTTCCTCACATAATTTCTGCCATAATCTTCCCTTTTCACCCTCTACTTCCACTGCCTACTCAGAGATTTTTAAAAGCCTGAGTAACACATAGGTGTTAATGGTAGATTTTTTTTACGCATAATCCTGAAAAAAAAAGACTCTTGTATACATTAGGAGAAAAGAAAATTCAGACATTCTGGACTTTTCAACACAGAAGAGAGAGCCAAAACAGGGACATTGTGGTAATAAGCAAAATGTAGTCCTTTGGTTGGAGTTGAGTAAATAAGATAGTAGTGCTACTTATGATAGCACCAATGGGACTGAATACAATAGTGAAGAAAATTGGAGAAGGAAAGTTAGTATTGAAAAGGATAATAGCATGCTTCAAAGGGATATCAGAAGAAAAGGAGGACTGAGAGCACTAAAAAGCAGCATGAAGAAAAGAAATATTTCAATCATCATAGATCATCAAAATGTACCCCATTTGTTTAGAGTCACTTTTCTTCTGTTATGTTTTCTACTGTTCTTTTGAAATGCTACTTAATTTGCATCGATTATTTAACTTTTTAAAAAATCCTCAGACTGTAAACTTCTTTGAGATATTTATGTTAAATTTCTTCATAGGCCAAGTAACCTCAATTAGAGTGCCTATTAGGCATTCAATAAATCTTTATTGATTTGATTTGAATAGGTGAGGGAGTCCATATTATTGAAATTTTACTTGTAGGTAAAATAATTTTATTTTACTGAGATATTGGGGCAAAAATCATCCCTAAATTATAGTCATAAAATATGAAAGTACAAGTAGTTCTGGGCAAAATCTAGTACAACTTCCTCATTTTTCTGACCTTAAAACTCACTAAATTAACTGATTATTAAGGTTATATAAGCTAGTTAGTAGTTTATTCTAATTAATCCCAGAATTAATTACTTTTTCAAAAGACCATTTGTAGCTATATTGTAATTGCACCTAAATGATAATAATTTTTCTGTAAGATGATTTTTAAAAAATTCTCAGTAGTGCTACTACTGGACCAGATCAGTATTAGAAAAAAATTACATGCATAAAATCTGTAATCCATCTCAACTTTCTTTTACTTGTATCCCCCAAATAAGACCCCTTCCAATCATTTTACTTTCATATGCATTAATTGAGTTCCCATTTTGAAAGTTTTCCTCTGCCCTCACTCACACCTCTTCTTCCTCCCATATATATGTGTGTGTGTGTGTGTGTGTGTGTGTGTGTGTGTGTGTGTGTGTATAGCTAAGGGGGAATAAGGATAGAAATAAAATTTTCTTTGAAATATTAGCAATTTTTTCAGATTCTGAGGATAAGCATCACACTTAAATTAAGAAAAGTTTTCTCCTCAAAAGTAAATGATAATGTTTTGCTTTGCTCTAGAGAGAAGCACATGGAACTGTGAGAAGGGCCATGTAACAGGAAAGCATATTTTGGCTCAATAAAGATAAAAATTTCTTATTAGAACTATTGTGGAAATGGATTAGACTATCTGGGAGAGCAGTGAATTCTCACAACTGAAGACCTTTAAACAGGACTCATGTTTATGTGTTAGAGATGTTTCTGCTCATGTTAATTGTTGAAGCAGAAGATTTCTACAATTTCTCTTTTTAATGGTGATATTCTAATTATTCTAGGAGAAAAAGTAGAGGGAGATCTCATTTACTCAAAAGAAATAAAATATGTGTAGAGCTGTTTTTTTATCTCTGTTTTTATAAATATACTTGTATAGACACCAGCGGAAGTTATAATATAGCTATTATTAGGACTCTGACTTGAATGATGAGTAAAAGAGTTCAAATTTGGGATAATTTGGATCCAAAGACAAGAACAAGCCACTAATATGGAACAAGCAACTGATTTAATTCTCAACAATGAAGTCCAATAGAAAGATTGATGAACAGCTTTGGACAATCAGCATCAGAGAGCTATATGAGTAAGTAGATATCCTAGAAGGCAGATGTGGACCATGCCATGGGAGAGGGGGAGGGGAAAAGGAAGAATTTAGGAAGGCTAGGCACTGTAGTAAAAGCTAATTATAAAAAATACAAAACAAAAGATTCCCTTTCATTAAATCACATTAATTTTAAGAACAAGGCAGAAATACCTTAAATGAAACCAATTTAAAAAAAATTAAATTATTGAAAACTAGTGCAATGATGAAATGTTAAAAGTGATAATATTCTTAGGAATCATCTAGTCTAATCTATTTATTTAATAGCTGGAAACAAGTACAGAGAGTTGAAATCACTTGACTGAATCAAAAAAGAATGTTAATCAGAATTGTGGCTAGACTTGAGTGCCTGACCCAAATCTAATATTCTTTCTTTTTTCTCCAATACACCCAGGATAAAACCAGAGTGATTCCACAGAAAAAAACATGGTCCAGATTGTTTTCTGGATTGGGACCAATAAAATGATTAGCATTTGCATAATACAAACTATAAATTCTACAGAGATCTGGTCAGAAAGATCTGGAAAAGCCATTAAAATAACAATAATAATGGTAATGAGATAATATATAATTATTGATGTTTATATTAGGCTTAAATGTTTACAAAGCACTTTACTATCCCAAACACCAAAGCTTATTCAAGCAATACAGAGTATAAAACTAGGGGTCATATTACCAAAGTAATTGAAGTTTGATTTTGGAAATCAAAGATAGAGCCTAGGGGCTCACTAAAGATTGTGCTGTCACAGTCCCAATTGCCTGACAGCATTAAGAGTGAGTCTTTTTTAATAAGATCTTTCCCATACTTCGGCTAAGTGAGTTGTGGCCTTTCCTGGCACTGTTTCTGGTAAAGAATAAGAGAAATGAAAGCTATTTATTTTCTTTTTTAGGCATTTGGAATTTGAGAGAAAATAAGATCTTCAAAATGAATTCCAATGTGTTGCTCAGAGGGCTTTTATACCTTTCTAATGGAAAATATGTTCTTGGTAGAATTGCTAGATTTCAGCATGGGGAAACTTAAAACGATCAAAGGTTAATCTAAATAATTGTTCTTAATCTAAATTATTTGTTCTTTCCCTGTGCTATCAAGGTTTTCTATCGTGTGCTATTAGAATCACTTTCTATTGCTATAATTAGTCATGTTTTTTTTTTTTTGTAATGATACATTCTAACCTGAAGACCTCTAGGAAAAAAAATGAATAATGAGGGAAAATAAATGTTCCACAGAGTGAAGATTCTAAAACAAACCTGTCTTTGTTTGCCAACTTGCACTTAGCACTTTGATGTCTATCTCAGAATAGAAACTATATACTAGGGAACATTTTTCAATTGCCAGGGAGAGAAAAGGTATTCCTGGGGTCCCAATGTATTACATTCGATGGACTGCAAAGATTTCTCCATATTAAATAATTAAAGAATTACTTAATCCCAAAGTTAATCTAAAATTTCAGTTAGATATTTTGATTTTTGTGTGTCAGTAAAATTAATAAGATTTTTTTCTAAAAAGCAATTTGATATGCCTTTATTACCACAGCAAAAAAAAAAGTGAAATGTTTTTCATTTATTTTACATAGACATAAAAATGTTAATCATAATAATACAATTATTTGGCTTTTCAAGGTTTACAGACTACTCTTCTCAGAGCCCTTTAAAATAAGTAGTAAAATTATTTTTATATCAATTTTTTTAGATGAAGAAACTGAAAATTAGAGAGATTCGATGACTTATCTAGGGTCACAAATTTATTAAGTAGAATCTCAGAGGTAGCAGAAATGCCAACAATCATCTGGTACAACTGCTTACCTTATATATTAATATTTTCTTTACTATCCCCTTTATGTTACCAACCTCAAATTGAACATCTTTACATAGTTTCAATTCATCCATATTTCATGAAGATTTTCATTGTTAGGAAGTACAATTTTCTTTGTACTATGTTTCTCTGTCTTCCATTCACTGATGTTCCTTCTAGATTAAGACTAAATAAAATCACAGTAAATAAGCATTTATAACACACTTAATACATGGAAAGTAGGATTTAAACACTTGAGACAAAATGAAAAGCAAAAACTTGTCCCTTCAAACATGGAATTCAGAGTCTAGTTAGAAAGTCAATACACAAACAACTATGTACAAACAAGATATAGACAGAAAGGTATTAAGATGAATAGATGGATAGATAGAGATATAGATAGATAGGTAAAGATATATAGATTTGAGACATATAGATTAGGTAGAGAACTATATAGAGATAGATGTACATATATATATATATATATATATATATATATATAAACATACAGATATATGTGTGTTTATGTATACAAGAACCAAGATCTTCACAATTCTTGCTTATGCTATATATAATATATTCCTGGTTCTGCTTGTTTTGCTCAGCATTAGTTCATGTAAATCTTTCCAGGCCTTACTATAATCCGCTTTTTTATCATTTTTAATTGAACAATAATATTCCATTACCTTCATATAGCATAACTTGTTTAGTCATTCTCCAATTGATGGGCATCTGCTCATTTTCCAATTCTTTGGTACCACAAAAAGAACAGCTACAAACATCTGTGCACATGTGGGTCCTTTTCCTTCCTTTATCATTTTCTTGGGATACAAACCTAGTACTGGCACTACTAGATCAAAGGGTATGCAGTTTTATAGGCCTTTGGGCATAGTTCCAGATTGCTCTCCATAATGGTTGGATTATTTCACAATTCCACCAACAATTCATTAGTGTCCCAATTTTCCCACATCCTCTCTGACATATGTCATTATCTTTTCCTGTAATCTTAGTCAATCTGAGAGGTGTAAAGTGATACTTCAGAGTTGTTTTAATTTGCATTTCTTTAATCAATAGTGATTTAGAGAATTTTTTCATATAACAATAAATGCCTTCAATTCCTTCATTTGAAAATTATCTGTTCATATCCTTTGACTTTTTATCAATTGGGACTTCCTGTGATCTTGAAAAATGACCCTAATCTAGGCAATAACAGCTGAGTGGGCACATTGTTCATATAGGTTTTCAAGTCACTTTAACAGCAAGGTCACACTTCTCTATAATAACTTCAGCTTATTAATGTCTCTCCTCAAATGTGATGCCTCATACATTAGTTATGTCACTTTGCTGAGTCACATTGATCTTGTTAGCTCACTAAAATCCCAAAAAGGTATTGCTAACAAACTATATCATCCATCCTGTATTTGACCAGTTAATTTCCTGGTTATCTGTGCTAGGGCTTAACCTTCATCTAAGTATAATCTTAGTACTTAGTACAATCTATCTTTTTTCCCCCACAGTTAACCAGAGCTGTAAAAGACTGGTAGGGGATAGCAAATATTTAAAGCTAGTTTTCTACTGATGTGAGGCAGCTAGGTAGTGAAGTGGATAGAGTTCTGGGCATGGTGTCAGGAAGACGTAATTTAAATTTAACCTCAGATACTAATCAGCTATGTGTTTCTGGGGAAGTCATTTAACTTCAGCTTGCCTCAGTTTCCTCAATTCCTACAAGGGGATTAATATTAACATATATTTTTCAATGTTGTTGTGAATATCAAATAAAATGATATTTGTAAAAAGTGGCTTAGTATATTATGTGGTTTATAGCAGGCACCATAATTTTTTTTTCCTTCCTTTCTATTTCCCTGATTCAAAGTCCAACTTTTTGTTTGTTTTTTTGCTATACAACAAATCACCATAGAAATATTTTTAATATAAAAAAACATAGTGCTATGAGGATTCAGGAGGGTTCATTTTTATCTTCAATAATCAGAGAATATTTGGTGGAACGAGGCACCATATCCTATAAGTTAAATAGTATTTTAACAGAAAAAGTATAAATGACATTGTAAAAGGAAGGAATAGAAAGTCAAGGAAAGAGTCAATAAAGTACAAAGTGGATTTGAAGAACAATGAATTTAGTGCAAAATGTAAAGTGAATTTGGAGGATAATGACTACTTTTACTAAATAATAGAAAGTATGGGAATCTAACTGGAAAGGTAGATTAGATTTAGATTTAGAATTGCCAATATTTGACTATGGCAGTTTTACTTAATATGATACTTGGAGGGATGGACTGGTTTTGCTTTGCAGAACTCTTAAATGTTATATTTTTATTTGGGGTTTTGTTTCTTTGTTTTTTCAGAAGACTACTGAGTAACAAAAATGAAGAAACCTATATCAAAAAACTGTAGGTTTTGAAAACCAAAATGATTGCATCCTATTTTCATTAAAATCAAAAGCATCTGCCTTTAACAAAATCAATAGTGATTATTATCTTCTGAAATCTAACATGTCCTGAATCAATATTTCATATTCCATTAAGGTTTGTTACAACAAAAGTCAAAATCAATTTGAGATCACTATTTTTTTCTTTTAAATCAAAGTTTCTAATATGAATTAAGCTAGTAACAACGGTGCCAACTTCAAGTAAGAGTTGAACTATTATGTCATTTGTTTCAGAAACTCTGACTTCAAAACTTTATTGCTTCTTAAATAGTTAATTTACATTCTAGCTCATTAAATATATATTAATAAATTCTCAAACAGAATAGAAATCTACTTACCATCCATGTTCTACTATATCAGGATACTAGAATATATTTGTCAGATAATTATAAGAAAATGTTTCAATTTTGAAATAATTAAAATAAACATGTTAATCATCTCCTTCCTTGTTTCATAATTCAGAAACTGAGTACTGGAATCTTGTGCTGACCAATTCCTGATGTCTATATAAGGAATTAGTGTGGTCCCTTAGAAGGGATGTTAGGTGAGTGTCCATCAAAACTGAAAAAACTATGAGGATTTTACAAAGCTATTCACTTGCTTTTCTATTGAGTATAGTCATGTCACAAATGAATTTTTTAAAAAAATAGAGGGTGGCTTTTAAAATTTAAATCACTTTGTGGTTAAATTACTAGAATATAGAATATTTTCTCCCTCCCCTTTCTTTTTGTTGGATATCCTCATCAGAATCTGTTAGAGCCTAATTATAGTAACCAATTTTGAAAGGGCTTACTGTTTACTTAGAAGGTCCCCAGAAGGCTGTATATCTAAAAAAGAAAAGAAAATTCATTATTTAATACTATCATATAATTCAATCTCATGAATCACATACTATACTGCCATTTGTTTAAAAATCAATATCTAATTTTCATTTTATGAATCATTGTTTTTAATAAAAGTTTATAAAATCCTTTGTCCACAACATTGGTAGAGCCAAGTATTTGTTTTCTTACATTTTATAGATGGGGAATTAGTAATAAGGGAAGTAGAATAATTTGCCTACTGTCCTACACTTACAAATATATGGTATTGTTTAGCTGAATCTAAGATGATAATTTTTTCCATTATTTCACACTATCTTTTAGGCATGCTCTCTTTTTGAAACAATGCATTACTGAAAATTTCATTAGAAAGTAGAATAACAAAATGTTCAGACACTACAATGCTCATAACACATTTTAGCATGTATTTATTTGCATATTTACCCTATCACCATCCTTGATAAACTGTTAGTCTTTGAGAGTAGTATTACTTTCAACAACTCATTAGCCTTCCTGGGTCTCAGTTTCCTTAGTTGTAAAGTGAGGGAGTTGGATGATCCCTAAGATATTTTGTGATTGGGGGACTATATTTAGGTAGAAATTAATTGTGCTGTTTTTTTAAGAAAAAGTAAATAACTTTAATTTTTCTGTAATTTATTCTTCCTACAAAAACTATAGTTATATAAAATGGCAAATAAGAGGAAGTTTTTCATTTGTTAAAGCAAGAGATTGCTTTGTGCTATATTTAAAAACTATTTTTATTTATTTTTATTTATTTTTTAATAGCCTTTTATTTACAGGTAATATGCATGGGTAACTTTACAGCATTAACAATTGCCAAACCTTTTCTTCCAATTTTCCACCTCGTACACCCCCCCCCCCCTAGATGGCAGGATGAGCAGTAGATGTTAAATACATTAAAATATAAATTAGATACACAATAATTATACATGACCAAAACATTATTTTGCTGTACAAAAAGAATCAGAATTTGAAATATTGTAAAATTAGCTTGTGAAGGAAATCAAAAATGCAGGTGGGCATAAATAAGGGATTAGAATTCAATGTAATGGTTTTAGTCATCTCCAAGTTCTTTCTCTGGGCTGCTTTCAGTTTTCTGCTCCATTGGAAATGATTTGGTTGATCTCGTTACTGAGGATGGCCAGGTCCATCAGGGCATCATCATATAGTATTTTGTTGAAGTATATAATGATCTCCTGGTCCTCCATTTCCTCAGCATCAGTTCGTGTAAGTCTCTCCAGGCCTTTCAAATCATCCTGTTGGTCATTTCTTACAGAACAGTAATATTCCATAATATTCATAACAATTCATTCACCATTCTCCAACTGATGGACTCCATTCATTTTCAGTTTCTGCCACTCCCAAAAGGGCTGCCCAAAACATTCTGCACATACAGGTCCTTTTGCTTTTTAAATCTCTTTGGGATATAAGCCCAGTAGTAACACTGCTGGATCAAAGGGATGCACAGTTTGAAACTTTTGACATAGTTCAAACTCTCTCCCAAAAGGTTGGATTCTTAAACTCCACCAACAATGCATCAATGTATTTTTCCCACATCCCCTCCAACAATCATCATTATTTTTTCCCTGTCATCTTAGCCAATCTGACAGGTGTGGTAATTATCTTAGGTTCCTAAATTTGCATTTTCTGATTAATAATTACTTGGAGCATCTTTTCATATGACTACAAATAGTTTCAATTTCTTCTCTGAAATTGTCTGTTCATATCCTTTGACCATTTTCAATTGGAGAATGGCTTTTTTTATAAATTAGGTTAATTCTCTATATTTTTGGAAATAGGCCTTTATCAGAACCTTTGACTGTAAAAATATTTTCCCAGTTTATTGCTTCCCTTCTAATCTTGTCTGCATTAGTTTTGTTTGTACAAAAACTTTTCATTTGTAAAATAGAAATTTTCTATTTGGATCGTTATTCTAGTTCTGGTTTGGTCATAAAGTCCTTCCCCTTCCACAGGTCTGAGAGGTAAATATCCTGTGTTCCTCTAATTTATTAATAATTTCATTCTTTATCCTGGTCTGAACTCATTCTGACCTTATCTTGGTGTATTTAAATGGATCAATCCTGTTTCTGCCATTTCCAATTTTCCCACATTTTTTCAAACAGTAGTTCTTATCCCAAAAGCTGGGATCTTTGGGTTTAATCCAAAGACTACGTTTTATAGTTGTTGACTGTTTATCCGAACCCTAACCTATTCCACGTCAACTAATCTATTCCACCAATACCAAATGGTTTTGGTAACTGCTGCTCTATAATATAATTTTAGTCTGGTCAGCTAAGCCACCTTCATTTTATTTTTTTTTCTTTAATTCCCTTGAAATTCTTCCCTTGTGTTTTCCATATGAATTTTTGTTGTAATTTTTCTAGGTCATTAAAATAGTTTTTGGGGTCTGATTTGTATGGCCTAAATAAATAGATTAGTTTAAATTTTTTCATCTTTATTTATTTGTCGCCCTATCCAAGACCATTTCTTTTTTCAATTAGTTAGATCAGACTTAATTTGTGGGAAAAGTGGTCAATTTTTCATAAATTTTCATTTTTTCCTTGGAATAGATTCCTAAATAGTTTATATTATCAGTAGTTACTTTTAAATGGAATTTCTCTTTGTAACTCGATTTGGATATTAGTGATATATAAAGAATCTTGACTTATTGGGTTTATTTTATATCCAGCAACTTTGCTAAAGTTGGGATTATTTCTAATAACTTTTTTAGTAGAATCTCTGGGGTTCTCTAAATACCATTGTCATGGGGATTTAATTTGGTTTCCTCGTACTTATTCCAATCTCTTTCTCACTCTTATTAAAGTTAGCGTTTCTTCTATTAAATATAACTTTTATTGGGCAACTTTGTTTCACTCGATTTGTTGGGAATTTGGTTTTCTCCATTAATATGATTATTGATGGTTTTAAATATTTTATTTTTTTAAGGAAAATCCTTTTTCCTATCTCCAAAGTGTTTTAATGGGGTGGATGTTGGTTTTTCAAATGTTTTCTGCATCTATTGGGATGATCCATATGGTTTTTGTTAATTTGGTTATTAATTGGAATTATATTGATGTTTTTCCTAATATTGGATTAGATACACAATAATTATACATGAAAAACATTTTTTTGCTGTACAAAAGAATCAGATTTGAAATTTTAAAATTAAACTGAAGGAAATCAAAATGCGGTGGGCCCTGCTTCCTGGTTAAATCCTACTTGATCATGGTGTATTATCTTGGAGATGATTTTCTGTGTTTTTGCTTTCTTATTTAAGATTTTATCAATATTCTTAGGAGATTGGTCTATAATTTTCTTTCTCTGTTTTCAGCCTACCTGGTTTGGTTCAGTACCATGTCTATTCATGAAGAATTTGGTGGATCCTTTTCCCTATTTTTATCAAATGGTTTATATACATTGGCCAATTGTTCTTTAAATGTTTGGAAAATTCATTAAATCCATCTGGTGCTGGGGATTTTTTACTTAGGGAGTTGTTTAATTGCCTTTCTTTTCTTTTTGAAATGGGACTATTCAAACAATTACTTCCTCCTTTTTGTCTGGGAAGTCTATTTTTTAAATATCATCCATTTCATTAGGTTATCAAATTTATTGGCATAAGGTTGAGCAAAACTTCTCCTATTATTTCTCTAATTTCCTTTCACTGGTGGAAATTCCCCTTTTCTTTTAAGACTACTAATTTTTTCCTCCCTCCTTTTTAAATCGTTTCAAAGCATCTATTTTATTGGCTTTTCATAGAACCAACTCTTAGTTTATTAATTGTTCAATGCTTTTTTTACTTTCAATATTTTTAATTTCTCCTTTTAATTTTTAAATTTCAATTTATATTTGATTGGGGGTTTAATTCGTCTTTTTAGTTTTTAGTTAAAAAATTCATTAATCTTTTTCTTTCTCTGTTTTATTTAAATAAGTCTGGATATAAAATTCCCTCTTATTACCCTTTGGTGCATCCCAAATTTTGATATGACGTCTCATCATTGTCATTATCTTGGGTAAATTATTAATTGTATCTATAATTTGCTCTTCAAATATACTTTAAGATAAGGATTGTTATTTCAATTACTTTTGGTCTATTTCTCTTAACTTTTTGTTGAATGTGGTTTTATTGCATCTGATCTGAAAAAGAAGCATTTTTTCTGCTTTCTTGCTTTAATTTGGATCTTTTGTCTAATATTGGTCAATTTTGAATAGGTTCCAGAACTGCTGGAAGAAAGATATTCCTTTCTTCCCTTCTAATCTTGTCTGCATTAGTTTTGTTTGTAAAAACTTTTCAGTTTGGGTATAATCAAATTTTCTTTTTGTGTGTTGATCTCTGTTCTCTTTGTCATAAAACCTTCCCCCTTCCCGGTCTGAGAGGCTTCCTATGTTCCTCTAATTTATTAATAATTTCATTCTTTATCCTAGGTCATGAACCCATTTTGACCTTATCTTGGTATACGGCTTAAGTATGGATCAATGCCTAGTTTCTGCCATTGGTTTCAATTTTCCAGCAATTTTATCAAACATGTTCTTTCCCAAAAGCTGGGATCTTTGGGTTTCAAAGACTAGGTTGCTATATTTGTTGACTGTTTTTCCCTTGAACCCTAATCTATTCCATGATCAACTAATTATTCCTTAGCCAATCCAAATGTTTTGGTAACTGCTGCTCTATGGTATGTTTTAGATCTGGTAGCTAAGCCACCATCATTTGATTTTTCATTAATTCCCTTGAATTCTTGACCAAAGTCTAACATACCTAATTTTTCTAATATTCTTTTCTTCTTTAATTTCTTTCTTATTTGTTTTATGGTTTGTTTGTCTAATTCTAAATAAAGGGGGAGCTCTCCCCACTATTACAAGTTTGTTGTCTATTTCTTCTTCCTCTCTTAACTTCTCCAGGAAGTTGGATGCCATACCACTTGGAAATATATGTTTTAATTTGATAGCTTTTTTGTTTATCTTTTTGGGATGTAGTTACTTCTTATCTCTTTTAATTAATCAATTTTTGGCTCTGAATAAGGATCTCCTTCTTTTTTGACCACCTGAGCATAATGATTTTGCTCCAGCCTTTTACCTTTACTCTATATTATCTCCTGCTTTAAAGTGTTTTCTTTAAACCTTATTGTGGGGTTCATTTTATCCAGTCTGTATCTGCTCCCCTTTTGGGGGTTTTCCATTCCATTTCGTTAGAATTACTAAATCTGTATTTCCTGCCATCCCTTAACCCCGATTATGCTTTCTTTTTCTTGCCTCCCCAAATCTCTTTTTCCCCTTTTTGGACTATGTAACTTTATCCATGATGCACTCTTTATAATCCCTCCCTTCCCCCTTTGGATCTTTTCCCCTTCCCCTTATTTCCTTTCTCTTTTCCTTTTTTTCCCCCGTTTTTAAGGGCAGAGGTTTTCTCTAAAACAAATTCAATTTTTTTCTTTGAGCCAACTCTGATGGGGTAAGATTCACACAATGTTCCTCCCCTCTCTAAATTCCCTCAGATTTGATAAGTTTCCTTTGCGTCTTTGTGGGATGTGGTTTCCCTCTTTTTATCCCTCCTTCCCACCTTTTCTGCCATCTCCTTTTATATCTTTCCCCTTTTTATGTTATTAAATTACAATCAAATTATCATTTTCTTTTTGTTTCCACAACAAAATACAATTCTCAAAGGTTATTTTTTTTCTGCATCTCTTGGTTCTTGCTTGGAATCAAAATTTTTTGTTTTGGTTCTGTTTTTTTAGAAACAAATGGAATTATTTTTTCATTAAATGTCCATCTTTTCCCTGGAAGAAAATGCTCAACAGCTGGGTGTTTATTCTTTGCTGCATCCCAAGTCCTTTGCCTTTCAGAATTCAGATTCAGGCTCTTCCTTCTTTAATGTGGAGGCAAGATCTTGGTCATCCTTTTGGCATCTATTTTTGTTTTTTTTGGCTGCTTGTAAAAATTTTTCCTTAATCCTGATAGTTCTGAAATTTTGACCAATATTCCGGGTTTTTATTTTTAGGGGTTTCTTTCAGAAATTTTCAAAGATTCTTTCAATCCTATTTTACCTTCGTTTATTACTTCTGGCGTTCTCTTTGATGATTTCTTGTAAAATAGTATCTAGGCTCTTTTTTTTCATCATGTTTTTAGAAGTCCAATAATCCTCAATTATTCTCCTAGATCTTTTCCAAGTCTGTCATTTTGCAAGTAGATAATTCATTTTTTCCGTTTGTCATTTTTTTTTTGTTTTGCCTTTTGATTCTTGCTTTCAAATGATTTGTTTCTATTTTTCAGTTCTAATGTTTAAAAAATTATTTTCTTCATTAGCTTTTTTTTCTTTCTGTATATTGTCAATTAGTTTTAAATTATTGTTTTTGGTCTGTGGAATTTTTCCATTTCATTAATTTTTTTTTAGTGAATTATTTTCTTTTTCAATTCCGTCCCTTTCTTGGAGTTCTTTGTCTTTTTCAATTCACAGATCCTACTTTCTTGAGTTCTTTGTCTTTTTCAATTCACAAATCCTACTTTCTAGTGAATTCTTTATTTTTCAATTCAAGTCTTACTTTCCTAAATTTTTTATTTTCAATTCAAATTTTGTTTCCCAGCCTTCCTGTAATTTTTTATCTTATTAATTGTTTTAGGAAGTTGTTTGCTCTTTTAAACTTCTCTTTCCTTTCCCCATTTTCTTCTAACTCTCTTTTGAGACTTTTAATGGTCTCTTCTGAGGAGCATCATTAAGGAGGAATCTGGTCATTTTTGCTTTTGCTGTTTCTTAGGTTTTGCTGACCTGCTCTTTTTCTGCATGAAGCTATTGTCATTCTTTTCTTTTTATTCATGTTTTTAAAGCCTTTAGGGTATGTCTCTGGCAAGGGGGGTTAACTTCCTCTGCAGAACGGGAGAAGTAAACCAATTTCCAGCTCAAGGTAGGGGATGCTCTGAGTGAGAGTTTTCCCTTCCCCCAACGGAGGTGGATTCAGCACCACCGAGCTTCAAATGCCCAATTGGGCTTGTGGGTTAGCAATTCCCCTAGGCTAAACTAAGGGGGTGAAATGTAACTGCCCCAGGCCAGAGCCTCTTTGGGACAGTAGTATTAGACTGACCGGACTCTTTGATTCTATGGAACCTGCCCGGCTCTGCCCAGCTTCTCTGAGACAAATCCAACCCTGGGAACTCTGGCCCCAAACAGCAACTGCGCGTTAAGGGGCTAATCCGGGCTTTCCTCCTGCCAAGGTCCAACTGCCCCAAGGAAAAGCCCTGCTGCAGGTTGGGGCGACGTCTAGATCTGTGCTTTCACTTTCAGTTTGAGGCTCTCCTTGGAACCTAATTTCTCTCCCAGTATATGCTGATCTCCCCCCTGGCCCCAGAACAAACCTTTTTTGGTGAGACTGCAGATTTTCTTCTGCTGGTGAGTTGTTCTACTTCTTATCTTTACGAATTGTAGCAGTCAAGACTATTTTTGAGGCTCAATATAATATTGATAGAGAGGGTAAGAGAAGAGCTTCGAAAGTCGTGTGTGCCTTCTCCACCATCTTGGCTCTGCCCTAAAACCTATTTTTAACAAAAAAGGGGGGAGAGAAAAACCTAAGAAGTGATATATGAGGGAGGGGTTGTTTTTAATTTATTTCATATGAGTAAGTTGGCTTTTTTTCAGGAATTTGAGTTCATACTAGAGCTCATTGGTACTTAAGTTACATGAAGCACAGTCTTTCAGGAACTAGCTGCATGACAGAGCAAGTCACTTAAAGTCCTTAGCAACAATTTACTTATTTGTAAAATGAAAACAGAAACAGGATCCAGCAAATGTGGTTATTTTGAGGACCAAGTCAGTTATGAGTAAAAAGTGTATCCACAGAAGCTAGGACACTCTCTTGCAGCAAGGGAGTGATTAATTTCAGAGCTTTGCTGTATCTGGGAATGAATTTATTGAAGTGAACATTTATTTAACCACCATTCTCTCTTTGGATTTAGGTCATAGAGTAAGAGTGTGCCCATAGTTTAGAAGATTTTTTCTTCAAATTTTTGTCTTTTAGTGTTTAGTATAATGCCTGCCATATCATATGTGGGCAATAAATGGTCATTGAATTGAATTGATGCAAGCTTCCGGGGATGAAGCCAAGATGGTGGAGTGAAGTCCAGAAACTACTCAACCTCTCCCAGTTTCCCTTGAAAACCACATGAGACTGACCCTCTTAATAGAGTCTGACAGCAAGAACCCACTCACCAGCTCAAAATAGAATGGAAAGCCTTTAAGAAAGATCCACTAGGATGAAAAGGGGTGTTCAGTCCAGCTCAAATGGAGTCTGAGAAAGGCAGTGAGAAGCTCTCAAACATATCGGATCAGCAACTGAGGCCCTTGGTTGTAATGTTTGGGCTAGCTTTCTGAAGGTTCTCTGGAAGGGCTTTGGTCTCAGCAGGATAGACACCACAAGAATAGACAAAAATAGAGTCCAAAGTCTTTATTGTCTCTTACACAGTCTGTCTGTCATAGTTCTGACCCAGTCTCAGCCTGGCCCAGTCTCCTCCAGCAGTCTGGCAGTCTAACAGTCTGACAGTCACAACCAGGCAAATTCTGGGAAACTAGGCTATTTCTGGGAAAGAACAGGTAAAGCTTCCCCCTACTGGAACAAAACACCAAACACAAGAAGTCCCTAAGCCTAAAGCCAAGGAACAAAGCTTTAAAGGAAGCTTAGGACAGTGCCTGCTTTAATGTAAAAGTATAACTCTACCATAAAAGTTACAAAAGGAAAAGGAAAGAAAATGAGCAAGAAACAGAAAAGAACCTTGCACACAGAAAGCTACCATGGTAACAGGGAAGAAAAAAATACCAACACAGATAAGGACAAAAAGTCCAAGGAGGAAATATAAAGGAGTTATATGAATTGATCTCAAGCCCAAAGATACTTCTTGGAAGTGCTAATAAACATCTTTAAAAGGAAAAAAAATGAGGTAGAAGAAAAAAATGAAAAAAAATAAATGAGAAGTATGCAAGAGAAGTCAACAGATTGAAAAAGGAAGGCAATTCCTTGAAAAATACAATTAACCAAATGCAAAAAATAAATAAAGATCCACTGACAAAAACAGCACATTCAAAAGGAGAATTAATCAAATGGAAATAGATATACAAAAGCTAACTTAGGAAAATCACACATTAAAAACTAGAATGGAGCAAATGGAATGAGATGTGAAGAATCATTCAAACAAACTAAAAATAATAAAAAGAAGGGAAAAATGTAAAATATCTCAGTGTAAAAACAACCAACCCAAAAAATAGATGCAAGAGAGACAATTTAAAAATTATTGGTTTACCTGAACCCCATGACCAAAAAAAGAACCTGCACAGTTTTCCTCAAAAGGTCATAATCAAAAAGTGCTCTGATATACTTGAAACAGAGGAGGGAAATAATCATTGAAAGAATCCATGTATAACCTCCAGAAAGTGATTCCACAAGGAAAACCCAAAGGAACATTGTTGCAAAATGCTAGAACTGTAATCTCAAGGAAAAATTACTGCAAGCTGCCAGACAAAAACAATTCAAATATCAAGAGCCAACAATCAGTATTGCCCAGAAACTGGAAGCATCTACAATAAAGGATTGTGAGACCTGGAATACCATATTCTGGAATGCAAAGGACCTGGGGTTACAACCAAGAATTACCTACCCAGTGAAACTATCATCTTTCAGGGAGGATATAAAGTAAGAAACTTTGAATAATTTCTATTGAAAAAAATAGAACTAAACAGAAATGTTGATCTTCAATATAGGATTGAAGAGAAATATAGAAAGATTAAACAGGAGAAAATATATATTATTTCAAGGTTAAACTGTTTATATTCCTAGATAGGAAAATGATATCTGTAACTCTTAAAAACCGTATCTGTTATGGAGGTAAGTGGAAAGGGCATCACATAGAGAATGTGGCTGTGAATGAACTCTGACGTGATATCAAAATAAAAAAAAAACATACAGAGATGGGAAAAGGACTATATATTATGGAACAAAAGTGATCTCAAAAAGAGGCACAAAAAATCTATCACAATAGAAGGGAAAGATGGGAAGGGTATGAACATTATCTGAAGCTTAATCTCATCAATTTTGGTTCAAAAAGAGAATAATTTAATCAATCGATTGGGCCTAAAAGTTTATCTTACCCTATAAAAAAAGTAGAAGAACTGAGAAAGAAAAGGGAGGGACTGGTTAAAAAAGAGGGCAGAAACACTAGGAGAAAGGGGTAAGAGAAGGGAGGAAGGGTGGTAGAAGGTAGAGCAATGGAAGGGTAAAGTGGATTAAAAACAAAACACTACTAAGGAGGGACAATACAAATCTTTTAATTATAACTGTGAATATGAATGGGATGAACTCTTCCATAAAACAGAAGCAAATAGCAGAGTGGATTTTAAAAAAGAATCCTACAATATGTTGTTTAAAGAAACACATTTGACACAGAGATAGCCATACAAAGTAAAGGTAAAAGATTGGAGCAGATTTTTTTGTGCTTCAGCTGAAGGAAAAAACGCAGGGGTAGCCATTTTGATCTCAGATAAAGGAAAAATAAAAATTGATCTAATTAAAAAAGATAAGGAAGTAAAGTATATCTTGTTAAAGTGTACCATAAACGATGAAGTAGTAACTATACTAAATTTATATGCACCAAGTGGTGGAGGAGCCAAATTCCTAAAGAAAATATTAAGCCAATTAGAGGAAAGAATATACAGCAAATCTATATTAGTGGGAGAATTCAAACTTCAGCTCTTAAAATCAGACAAATTAACCACATAATAAACAAGAAAGAAACTAGGAAGGTTAATGGAATACAAGAAAATCTAGAAATTTTAGACTTCTAGAGAAAATTGAAAAAGAACTGAAAAAAAATACATCTTTTTCTTTGCTGTACTTGGTACCTACACAAAATCTGATCACGTATTAGAACATAAAAACCTCACATTCAAATGGAGAAAGGCAGAATTATTAATGATTCCTTTTCTGGCTACAATACAATAAAAATTATATTCAATAAAGAGTTAAGGAAAGATACATAAAAAATTGAAATTTAATAATCTAGTTTTAAAGAATAAGTGAGTCAAACAAAATATCACAGAAACAGTGAATAATTTCATCCAGGAGAAGTGACAATAATAAAATATAACAAAATCAAGGAATATAGCCAAAGCAGTTCTTAGAGGACATTTTATATCTCAAAATAGTTAAATGAATGAAATAGAGAAAGAGATCAATGAATTGGGCATGCAACTAAAAAAGAAAAAAAAAACATAAAAGAAAACCTTCAATTAATTACCAAATTAGAAATTCTGAAATATAAAGGAGAGATTAATAAAATTAAAACTAAGAAAATATTGACCCAATTAATAAAACTAAGAGAGGATTTTGTGGGGAAAACCCAACAAAATTAATAATCTGTGGATAATTTGATTAAGAAAAAAAAGAAAAAAAAACAAATTCAGAGCATCAAAAATAAAAAAAAGAGTAAGCTTATCACTTGTCACAAAGAAATTAAAGCAAAAATTAAAAGCTATTTTGCAAATTTATGCAGCAAATCTGATTAATAAAAATGGATAAATATTTACAAAATTATAAATTACACATAATAACAGAAGAGGAAATAAATTATTTAAACAGTCCCATTTTAGAAAAAAAAAGAAACTGAACAAGCCATCAATGAACACCCTAAGAAAAAATCTCCAGGAACAGAAGGATTTACAAGTAAAGCATACCAAGCATTTATTTATTTATTTATTTTTAGATTTTTTTTTTGTTTCATTTTTTTTTATATTTTTTAAAATAACTTTTTATTGACAGAACCCATGCCAGGGTAATTTTTTACAACATTATTCCTTGCACTCACTTCTGTTCGGATTTATCCCCTCTCTCCCTCCACCCTCCTCCTCCAGAAGGCAAGCAGTCCTACAAGGTTGCAGTAGATCCTAAATACAATATATATGAGCAGAACCAAGCAATTCTCTTGTTGCTCAGGGAGATTTGGATTTAGAAGGTATAAATAATCCAGGAAGAAGAACAAAAATGCAAGCAATTTACATTCATTTCCTAGTGTTCTTTCTTTGGGTGTACCTGCTTCTGTCCATCCTTGATCAATTGAAACTGAGCTAGATCTTCTCTTTGTCAAAGAAATCCACTTCCATCAGAATACCCTTATACAGTATCGTTGTTGAGATATATAATGATCTCCTGGTTCTGCTCATTTCACTCAGCATCAGTTCATGTAAGTCTTGCCAATTCTCTCTGTATTCATCCTGCTGTTCATTTCTTACAGAACAATAATATTCCATAACATTAATATACCACAATTTATTCAACTATTCTCCAATTGATGGGCATCCATTCATTTTCTAGTTTCTAGCCACTACAAACAGGGCTGACACAAACATTTTGGGACATACAGGTCCCTTTTCCTTCTTTAATATCTCTTTGGGGTATAAGCCCAGTAGAAACACTGCTGGATCAAAGGGTATGCAAAGTTTGATAACTTTTTGAAAATAGTTCCAAATTGCTCTCCAGAATGACTGGATGTGTTCACAATACCACCAACAATGTATCAGTGTCCCTGTTTTCCCACATCCCCTCCAACATTCTGCATTATCTTTCACTGTCATTCTAGCCAATCTGACAGGTGTGTAGTGGTATCTTGGAGTTGTCTTAATTTGCATTTCTTTGATCAATAGTGATTTGGAACACTCTTTCATATGAGTGGTAATAGTTTCAATTTCATCATCTGAAAATTGTCTGTTCATATCCTTTGACCATTTATCAATCGGAGAATGGCTTGATTTCTTATAAATTCTCTATATATTTTGGAAATGAGTCCTTTATCAGAACCTTTGACTGTAACAATGTTTTTCCACTTTATTGTTTCCCTTCTAATCTTGCCTGCATTAGTTTTGTTTGTACAAAAACTTTTCAATTTGATATAATCAAAATTTTCTATTTTGTAGTCAATAATGATCTCTAGTTCTTCTTTGGTCATCAATTCCTTCCTCTTTCACAGATCTGAGAGGTAAACTATTCTATGCTCTTCCAATTTATTTATAATCTCATTCTTTATGCATAGATCATGAACCCATTTTGACCTTATCTTGGTGTATGGTGTTAAGTGTGGGTCAATGCCTAATTTCTGCCATACTAATTTCCAATTTTCCCAGCAATTTTTGTCAAACAGTGAGTTCTTATCCCCAAAACTGGGGTCTTTGGGTTTGTCAAATACTAGATAATTAAAGTTATTGGCTCTTTTGTCCTTTGAACCTAACCTATTCCACTGATCAACTAGTCTATTTCTTAGCCAATACCAGATGGTTTTAGAAACCACTGCTTTACAATATAATTTTAGATCTGGTACAGCTAGGCCACCTTCATTTGATTTTTTTTTTCATTAATTCCCTTGAAATTCTTAACCTTTTGTTTTTCCATATAAACTTTGTTGTTATTTTTTTTAGGTCATCAAAATAGTTTTTGGGAAGTCTGATATAGCACTAAATAAATAGATTAGTTTAGGTAGTATTGTCATCTTTATTATATTTTCTCGCCCAATCCAAGAGCATTTAATATTTTCCCAGTTGGTTAGATCAGACTTAATTTATGCAGAAACTGTTTTGTAGTTTTGCTCATAAAGTTTCTGATTTTCCCTTGGCAGATAGATTCCTAAATATTTTATACTATCAATAGTTACTTTAAATGGAATTTCTCTTTGTAACTCTGACTGTTGGATTTTGTTAGTAATATATCAGAATGCTGATGACTTATGTGGGTTTATTTTATAACCAGCAACTTTGCTAAAGTTGTGGATTATTTCTAATAACTTTTTAGTAGAATCTCTGGGGTTCTGTAAGTATACCATCATATCATCGGCAAAGAGTGATAATTTGGTTTCCTCATTGCCTATTCTTATTCCTTTAATCTCTTTCTCAGCTCTTATTGCCAAAACTAGCATTTCTAATACAATATTAAATAGTACCTGTGATAGTGGGCAACCTTGTTTCATTCCTGATCTTATTGGGAATGGTTGCAGTTTGTCTCCATTACATATGATGCTTACTGCTGGTTTTAAATAGATACTGCTGATTATTTTAAGGAAAAGTCAATTTATTCCTATACTCTCAAGTGTTTTTAATAGGAATGGATGTTGGATTTTATCAAATGCTTTTTCTGCATCTATTGAGATGATCATATGGTTTTTGTTAATTTGGTTAATAATATGGCCAATTAATACTGATAGTTTTCCTAATATTGAACCAGCCTTGCATTCTTGGTATAAATCCTACTTGATCATGGTATATTATCCTGGGGATGATTTTCTGTAGTCTTTTTGCTAATATTTTATTTAATATTTTAGTATTAATATCAATTAGGGAGATTGGTCTATAATTTTCTTTCTCTGTTTTCAACCTACCTGGTTTAGGTATCATTACCATGTCTGTGTCATAAAAGGAATTTGGTAGGACTCCTTCATTCCCTATTTCTTCAAATAGTTTACAAAGCATTGGGACTAATCGTTCTTTGAATATTTAGTAGAATTCACATGTAAATCCATCTGGTCCTGGGGATTTTTTTTAGGGAGTTGATGAATAGCTTGTTCTATTTCTTTTTCTGAAATAGGGGCATTTAAGCAATTTACTTCCTCCTCTGATAATCTGGGAAGCCTATATTTTTGGAGGTAGTCATCCATTTCACTTAGGTTATCAAATTTATTGGTGTAAATTTGGGCAAAGTAACCCCTTATTATTTCTTTAATTTCCTCTTCTTTGATGGAAAGCATACCAAGCATTTAAAGAACAATTCATTTTAATACTATATAACCTATTTGGAAAAATAGGTAAAGGAGTCCTGCCAAATTCCTTCTATGGCACAAACATAATAGCAATACCTAAACCAGGAAGAGCTGAGACACAGAAAGAAAATTATAGAACAACCACCCTAATGAATATTGATGCAAAAATTTTAAATAAGCTATTATCAAAGAGATTACAACAATTTATCAGTAGGAAAATATACTATGACCAAGTGGGATTTATACCAGGAACACAAGACTAGTTCAATATCAGGAAAACTATTGCCCTAATTAAACATATCAATAACAAAATCAACAGAAATCATATGATAATTTCAATAGGTGCAGAGAAAGCTTTTGACAAAACACAGCACCTATTCCTATTAACATTAGAAAGCATAGAGATAAAGTAAGTTTTCCTTAAAATAATAAGCAGCATCTATCTGAAACAAGCACTATTTTTAATGGAGAAAAGGTAGACATATTCCCAATAAAGTCAGGGGTGAAACAAGGATGCCCATTATCACCACTATTATTCAGCATTGTACTGGGAATGTTGGATTTACAAAGCCTACTCTTAGTTTTATTTATAGGTTCAGTAGTTTTCTTACTTTCAGTTTTATTACTCTGTCCTTTGAGTTTCAGAATATCTAATTCAGTATTTGATTGGGCATATTTAATTTGTTTTTTTTTTTTCTGGCATTTTAGTTGCACACCCAGTTCACTAATGTCCTCTTTCTCTATTTTATTCATAAATCTATTTAGAGATATAAAATTTCTCATAAGAACTTTGGCTGCATTCCATATGTTTTGGAATGTTTTCTCATTATTGTCATTCTCTTAGATGAAATTATAGATTGTTTTTTGGTTTATGGTTTGACCCACTTGATTTTTTTTGAATTTGATTATTTAATTTCCAATTAGTTTTTGTCCATCTTTTTCTGCCATTTATTGAATATTATTTTTATTGCATTGTGGTCTGAAAATGAAAACATCCACTATTTCTGTCTTTCTGCATTTGATTGCCCTAATGATCAATTTTTGTGTAGGAGCCTTATACTGTGCAAGAAAAGTATTCCTTTCTGTCTCTATTCCCTTTTTTCCAAATGTCTTTCATATCTAGGCTTTCTAGGATTCTATAAACCTCCCTATTTTCTTTCTTCTTTGTTTTGTGGTTATATTTGTCTAATTCTGAAAGGGAAAGGTTGGGGTTCCACATTAGTATAGTATTACTTTCCATTTCTTCCTGTAACTAGCTTAAAATCTTTTCTAGTATTTTGGTTGCTCTATCACTTGGACAATATACATTTAGTATAATTACTATTTCATTATTTATGGTACTCTTTATCAAAGTGTACTTTCCTTCCTTATATCTGTTAATAAGATCTATTTTTACTTTTGTTTTACCTGAGATCAGAATTGCTACCTCTGCTTTTTTCACTTCAGCTGAAATATAATAAATTCTGTTCCAGCCTTTTACCTTTACTTTATATGTCTCTGTGTCAAATGTGATTCTGTTTTTTCATCCACTCTAGTATTTGCTTGTGTTTTATGAGTTCATCCCATTCACATTCAGTTATGATTACCAGCTCTCTATTTCCCTTCTTCCTGTTTTCTCCCATTTATATATTTATTCTCTTTCCACTATATTCTTAATAATGTTTTTTTACCTACCCAATTTACTACCTTAGCTTCTATTACCCCTTTCCCCCTTTTCTTACATTTTTTCTAGTGTTTCTGCCCTCCCTTATATCCTTCCCCCTCTCTTCTTTCCTCTTTTTCCTGATTATTTATAAGATTAGATAAATTTCTATACCTATCTGAATGATTGTTATTCCCTCTTACAACCAAAACTGATGAAATCAAGCTTCTGACAATACTTAATCCACTCCCTTCTTTCCTTTGATTGTAATAGGTCTTTTGTGCCTCTTCATGTAATCTAATTTGTCCCATTATACCTCTCCTTTCTTCTTTTTCCAGTACAGGCCTTTTTCCATCCCTATTGATTTGATATAATAACATCAGAGTCCATTCACAACCACACATTCCATCCATATGATGCCCCCTTCTGTCTGCCCCAGTGACATATACAGTTCTCAAAAGTTATAGATCTTGGGGCAGCTAGTTGGTACAGTGAATAGAATACCACCCCTGAAGTCAGGAAGACCTGAATTCAAATCTGGTCTCAGACACTTAACACTTCCTAGCTGTGTGACTCTGGGTAAGTCACTTAACCTCAATCACCTCAGGAAAAAAAAGTTGCAAATATCATTTTTCCACCTAGGGACATAAAGTTTAACCTTTGAATAATATCTATATCTATATATATATATATATATATATATATATTCCATTGTTTACCTTTCTATGTTTCTCTCAAGTCCTGTGTTTGTAGACTAAATTTCCTATTTATTTCAATAGAAATGATTGAAACAGTGAAACTTCATTGAAGATTCATCACCTTCTCTGAAAGAGGATGCTGAGACTCCCTGAGTACATAGTGCTGGGTTGTAACTGTAGGTCCTTTGCCTTCCAGAATATGGTATTTGAGGCCCTCCAGTCTTTTATTGTAGAAGTCTTATACTGAGTGTTGTTCTTTGATATTTGAATTGTTTTTGTCTGGTAGGATGAAGAATTTTTTCCTTGAGATTATAGTTATGGAGTTCCACCACAATGTTCCTTGGGGTTTTCCTTGTGGGATTCCTTTCCAAAGGTGATGGATGGATTCTTTCAATGAGTATTTCCCACTCTGTTCTTAGAATATGGGGACAGTTTTCACTAGTGATCTCAAAGAATGCTATCCAGACTCTTTTTTTTGTAATGGCCTTCAGGTAGGGCTATCATTTTAAAATTTTCTCTCCTGGATCTATCTATTTTTCAAAATGGCTGTTTTCCCAAGGAGTATTTCACATTTTCTTCCATTTTTTCATTCTTTTTAGTTTGTTTGACTGATTCTTGCTGCTTCATAGAGTCATTAGCTTCCGTTTGCCTTGTTATACTTTTTAATGTGTGGTTTTCTTCACTTAGCTTTTGTATTTCTTTTTTTCCATTTGGTTAATTTTAGTTTTAAAGGTGGTATTTTCTTTGTTGATTTTTTTTTTTTTTGCATTTGACCAATTACATTTTTAAGGAGTTTTATCTTCAGTCATTTTTCCCCCTTCCTTTTCCAAGCTCTTTACTCTCACTTGCATACCTTGCATTTTTTCCTCATGTTTTTCTTCTACCTCTTTTATTTGCTTTTAAAAGTCTCTTATGACTTAGCTACCCAATAATATTGAATTTTCAATTCACAAACTGTTTGTATTGATCTCAGCAGTTACTTTGGGAGATTGTTTGTGGGGAGAATGATGGATTGTACTTCATTTAGCTTTTCTTTCCAAATACAGATCATGGATAACTGGAAGTCTTTCAAGAACCTTCTTTGGACTTGAGACCAATTCATATCATTATTTCAGATTTCCTCTGAGGACATTTTGTGCCCATATGAGTTGGTGTTTTGGTCTTCCCTGTCATGATAGTAGCTTTCTATAGTTAAGATTCTTATCTATCTAAAACCATCAGCAAGCATTATTTACAATGGAAAGAAGCTGAACACATTCCTAATAAGATCAAGGATGATACAAGGATGCCCATGATCACCACTAAATATAAATAAATTAATAAATAATATAAAATAAATGAAGAACTGTGTCAAATTTATAAAAAATAAAAGACATTTCTCAAACCATAAATGGTCAAAGGATATGAATAAACAATTTTCATATATGAAATTAAAGATATCTATAATCATATGTAAATGCTCTATTACATTGTTTAGAGAAATGCAAATTAAAACAACCCTGAGGTACCACCTCATATTTCTTAATTTAACTAGGATGTCAGGAAAAGCTATTGACAAATGTTAGAGGGGATGGGGAGGGGTAGAAAACTGGGACAATAATGCAGGGTTTGTGAAGTTGTGAAATGATCCAATAATTCTAGAGAATAACTTGGAACTACACCCAAAGGATCATCAAACTATGCATACCCTTTGAAGTAAATTAGAGGTTAATTGACTTGTGGTTTTGAAATCAAGTTTTCAGTACTGTAACTACTGTGCCACTAACTATTTCTCAGGCTCTACCTTCCTGATAACTTACTTTGAGGGATGGATGTGTTTGATGGGGAATAGCAAGTGATTAATATGTAGGTGTATGAAAAAAGTGATGTGATGTCACATAATTGTTATAAGACAATTTGAAATACATTAAAACAGACTTTAAATAGCAGTGTACTTTGGTTTTGACTCTTAACAAATAAGGAATTTCTTGAGCACAGAAGTGGTGTGATCTAAACCATGGATCTGAATATCATTTTGAAATGAATGTTATTTCTCCTTACATGTAATTGTGAAATATTTAATGAAATAAGAGATGAGGATATAAAGAAAATTAAAACAAAATTCTTCTATCAAGGATCTCACAGTTTTAAGAGGAGACAACTAAGTAATGTGATTTGTGATATGACATTTGAAACCAAATGATGGCAGGAATGAACAATTTGGATTCAGCATGTAAAGAATTTACAATGGCCATACTCCTTGGCAAACAGTAAATTTATTTAGGGAAGAGGTTACAGATAAAATGAAGAGATACAGTAGAAAACAGGAATGGTAAAAATGAAATAAAAGTGGGAGAGCATATGAAAGACAAGTTCCTCAGTGGAACTCAGAATTATTCAGTTAAAGGAGAGTACCCCCATGAGATTGGGGCATGTCTTTAGTTTTTAGGCTAAACCTTAAAAGAATTTTAGTACCCTAAAAGAGTTAGCTGTAAGGAAGAGAAGTGGGAAACATAGTGGAGTTAGTGGAGATATAAAGTGGCAAGGGGAAAGGGAAAGGGGAAAGACATTAAGAGGCAGTTACCCAAAGGAAGGGAGCAGCCAAACCTTGGGACTTAAGATGTTTTATAGGAGAATTTTAGCCTTAAGGTCTGGACATAATTTGGGTTTCTGACTGTATTAACTTTAGAGGGTGGGACCAAGGAACTAAACTGATTATCCAAGCCTTCTTCCTGCTTGCCTAAGAGACTAATCTTTATCAATTCCTCTGCTAATCACACCTAACATTGAAAACTTCATCATAAGTACCAACAAGATATTTACAGGATAAACAGGAAACAATCTAAAGACTTAGGGCACTAGAAGGAAGAGACACTGAGAAAAGTTTCTTATGTTATAGTCAGACAGAGTAATTGGAAACTATTCATAATAGTTCAGAAAGGAGATGATGAAAACCTGAAGGAGTTTGGTGGCTATATAAGTAAAAAGAACACACATTAAAAGAGATGCCGTCCTCTTTGTAGTGGCCAGAAATTGGAAACTGAGTGGATGCCCATCAAGTGGAGAATGGTTGAATAAATTGTGATTTATGAATATTATGGAATGATATTGTTCTGTAAGAAATGACCAGCAGGATGATTTAAGAAAGACCTGGAGAGACTTACATGAACTTATGCTGAGTGAAATGTGCAGGACCAGGAGATCATTATATACTTCAACAACAATACTATATGATGATCAATTCTGATGGACATGACCGTCTTCAACAATGAGATGAACCAAATCAGTTCCAATAGAGCTGTAATGAACTGAACCAGCTATACCCAGTGAAAGAACTCTGAGAGATGACTGAACCACTACATAGAATTCCCAATCCCTCTATTTTTGTCTGACTGTATTTTTGATTTCCTTCACACATTAATTATACACTATTTCAAAGTCTGATTCTTTTTGTACAGCAAAATAACTGTTTGGACATGTATACATATATTGTATTTAATTTATACTTCAACATATTTAACATGTATTTATCAACCTGCCATCTGGGGGAAGGGGTGAGGGGAAGGAGGGGAAAAGTTGGAAAAAAAGGTTTTGCAATTGTCAAAATACCCATGCGTATATCTTGTAAATAAAAAGGTATAATATAATTTTAAAAAGAGAGAGAGATGTTGAATTTTTTTTAATGAGTATAAAGACTTAAATTTGGGGGATAAAAATTCATTATTTGTTTAAAATTGTTAAGAAAACTAGAAAGAACTATGAAATTTGGTATAAAGCAATATTTTACACCCTTTACCAAAATAAGATCAAAATGGATGTGTGACCTATTTATTAAAAAAAATTAAAAGAAAATTAGAATAACATACAACATATTATTTATCAGACTTATAGAGAGGGGAACAATTTGTCAATATGCAAGAGACAGAGCAGAGTGAGGTAAAAACTGGATAATTTCAATGACATTAATTTTTTTAATTGTTCAAATAAAATACATTTAGCCAATATCAGAAGGACAGCAGAGAATTGGGGAAAATATCATGAACAAGTTTAGTGTTTTTTTTTTTTTAATCAAGTTCTCATACTTCAAATATGTAAAGGAATTTTGTAAAATCTATAAGAATACAAGTCATTCCCCAACTGATAAATCAATAAAGCCATAGGTAGTTTTCTGATGAAATCAAAACAATTTATTGTCATATGAAAAAATTCTCTAAATTATTAATTATTAAAGAAATATATTTTAAAACACTTTTGAGTCATCCTTTTAAACATATCAGGTCAACTAAAATGATTAAATGAGAAAGGGACAAATGTTACAGATATACAAAAAGTGGAACGCTAATTCACTTTTAATTGAACTGTGAAATGACCCAAAGGGTCATTAAATTGTCAAAAATATCACTACTAAATATCTTTTCAAAGATAATTAGGGATTAGGGAAAACATGTTATGAAATAGTTATATTTCAGATTTAGTATATGTAACAAAGAAATGAGACAAAGAATAGCATTTTCTTATCTAGTTAAAAAAAATAGTCAATCTGGGAGGGGAAGACCCTTAAAGTAAGCACAAAGAAGTGCTATATACATTCACTCTGAGGCAATCAGAGTGGGGTTTCGCTGGGATCATTTTTTTAACCAATCAATGAAAACCAAAGTGATCTGGATTTAAGAAATGGTCCTTAAGAAGGAAATCTAGTCTGTGAACCCCAAGATAACTTATAAGGTTTCAGACATCAAAGCTAACATTCCTTGGAGATGAGTACATTCCTTTTATAGGAATCCAGAGAAAGAACCAATAAATAGGATTATTCATAGAATAATTTTACATGCATCCATTCACAAAGACATTTACATTTGTTGGGGAAGAAAAACAAGGGGGAAAATTACATAACTTTATTTTATATTTAAAAGAAATTGCAGCTATATATAATAGATTTGCAGTTTTATGTACAATCATCTTTTTAAAAATTATTCTGTTATGGAAATACTTTTTTTACTTCATAAATTAAAAGAATTTTTTTTTAAAAAAGAAATATGCTGAGGTAGAATTGTCAAGACTTGTCAAAGTCAAATATGATTGATAGGGACTGGTGAAGATTCAAGTATTATTTCAACTTCTTTCCAGAGTTTGGTCTAAGAGAAACAGTTAGATTGTATACAGATGTGTTTATTTCTCCTAAGAAAGAAGATTTGAATGGGATCCCCTTTAGAACTGGGTTCAGGGTGAATTCCAGGGGTTATAAAGACAAAAAGTCACACATCAGGGAGTGGGGATAATCAGAAAGTGGTGTTATCAGGTTTGGTCATTGTTACCTTTGACTGGGCTATTTCTTAGAACATGTATTGTGGCTTTATCAGGTTTGTTCCCTGGGCCTGACTGCTCCTCTCAAATTTGGGCTGGGCTGCTGCTCCTGATAAGCCTAGATTAAGAAATGCTCAGTCTGCCTTCTCTAGCCTGATTCTGATATTCAGGTTAGTATGGCTTCTTCTGGATAGTAGAGAAGTTTGTGTAAACCAAAATAGTAAAAATTATTAACTGCCTCAGTTCCACAATCATTACTGTAGTATGAACCTGGATATAAGTCTGGCTGTCTGGGAAGTAGAGATGTCTTGACAGAAATGAGAGAATTAAAAAAAAAAGTGTGCGTTGAAAAAATATATATAGTGCATTAGTGTACATGTTGAATAAAATGACATGAAGAAAAATAACAGAGTTGTTTGTAATTCACTTTTCTTATCATTAGTGATGTGGTGACTTTTCTCATGGTTTTTAATATTTATCTTTCTTCATTTGTTTTCTATATTACATAATCCAAAGACATGATTTGTCCTATAATAATAAAAGAGTCAGGAAATATCAAAGAAAGTTTTAATCTAGCTTCATATGTAAGAGAAGAAACTGTCTCAAATATGTAATCTATTCTGATTCATAAGAAATACTTAAGCTGCTAGCTAAAAACAAGATGCATGTTTCTGCCAAATATTTAGCCAGCAGGGTTTAAGCAGGATGGGGATAGCAAGAAGATAGATGAGATGCTAGGCTACTGCTATAGGGGTAGTTAGTTGGAATACATTTACTGATTTGAAAATGAAGGGAGACTCACTGGCGAACATTCATACTCAATCATTATTATTTCTGTTGGAATGTTACTTTCCCCCTCTTATACTAAGGCCTTTTTTCTATTGATTATTTCAGTTTTTATCTTGTATATTCTGTAAAGAGTCTGCTTGAAAATAGTTGATTTCCTGTTATCCTTTTCTATTAGATTGTGAACTCCTTGGTAACAGGGGCTATCTTTTGCCTTTCTTTCCAGTTCTCTGCATAATTCCTCCTAAAATATAGTAGGTTGTATTCAGGGACAGAGCCAAGATGGCAGAGAGGACACATGCTTCTGAGATTCCCTACCACCCTCACTACTGATTACAAAATTCAGCCTCTGAAATAGTGCTTGATTGGTAGAATCCACTAATACTGGGAGTACAACAAATTACCAGCTGAAGGTAACTTGGAAGATCGCCAGAAAAGGTCCATCTTGATTGGGTGGGAGGAGGCCAGTGCAGGCAGGGAGGCAGAACATAGAAACCAGTGCATGCTGACTGGACCAGGGGTGAGGTGCAGTCTCTCTGAGTGGAGAATTTGCAGGGTTGCTACCATAGGTTGGCTGCTCTGCTTTGATTGCAAAACAGTAGATCAACAGAGAACTTACACAAATGCCAAAGGTAGTGTGTACTCCAAAACACCAGAGTTTCAAAGGACGTGGGCCACACCCACCACTGGGAGTGACAGCAACATCACAGCACAACCACACCCCACAATTTGGGTGATCCTCCCAAGGCAGGTGCTGTCCCCAGGGCAGTCACACTTCTCAGGGCAGTCATACTTCTCTCTAACTCTGACACTCTTCACAGCCTGTTGCAGGAGAGCCAATAGCTGTCTGTCCCTGTTCTGTAGAGGAAGCTGAGAACCACCTTGCCCTGAAGGCAAACCCTAAGGGTTTTTTATTTTTTTTAAATAATTAATATAAAAGCAAAGCAAATGCTAAATGTAGATAGCTTATGTACTGAAAGATAACAGATTTCCAACCCCAAAGAAACTAATAGCAGACAGTCTCCAGACAAAACCCCAAAGGGGGATATAACTGGTCCCCATGACACAAGGCTCTCTTAGGAGAAATAATAAAAGATCTTAAAAGAGAGCTAAAAGAAAAATGCGGAAAGGAAAGAGAAAATCTGCAAGAAAGTATGGGAAAGGCATGAAATTCATTGAAAGAAATATTTGAAAAAGAAAACAACTTATTGAAAAGTGAAATGGAAAATGTAAAGAAATCCGAGGGGAAACTGAATTTGTGAATTGGAAAAGATAAAGAATTCCCAGGAAAGTAGGATTTGTGAATTGTAAAAAGAAAATAACTCATTTAAAAAATGGGAAAAAAATACCATAGAGCTAAAAAACTCATTTAAAAACTCAATTGGAGATATACAAAAAGAACTAAAAAAAAAAAAAAAAAAGAAGAAGAAGAAGAAGAAAATAGCTCATTAAAAAGAAGAACTGAACAAATGGAAATGAATGAATCATTGAGACATCAAGAATCAATCAATCAAAATCCAAAAAAAATTTAAAAATAGGAAAAAAGGTTAAATGACAACTTGGAAAAATAACAGACCTGGAAAATAGATCTAGGAGAGATAATCTAAGAATTAAAGGGTTCCCTCAAAACCCAGATTCTGACTGTAAGGAATAAAATCCAGGAATATACTGGACAGCAGCTGTGACAGCTGACTGACTTCTGCTCACTATCTATATAAATGGCATACCATTAGAAGGATTGGTAGACACAGATGCAGATTGTAAGTCATTAGAGGTGCCAATTGGCCCAGTCACTGGCCAGAGATTAAGCCAGACACCTACATGTGTGGTGTAGTAGGATCAATAGCAGCTGAAGTTAGTGCTACTCCTTTGAGATGAATATTTAAAGGTGAAACAGGAGTTTTTACTCCTTTTATAGTTGAAAAATCCCAATCAATTTGTGGGGAAGAGACATTGTACAACAATTAGGATTACAAATGAGTACTTCGGTTTTTTTAGGCAGGGCTGCTGTTGAAGCCTTTCATCTGTTCCTATCCAATGGAAAACTGATATACCAGTGTGGATAGAATAATGGCTCTTAGCTAGCAATAAAATTCAGGCCTTATTAAATATAGTACAGGAGCAACTTGATCAAGAACACTTATAACCTTCTCTAAAACTTTGGAATTCCCCAGTATTTATTGTAAGAAAGAAATCTGGAAAATGGAGGATGTTGACTAACTTAAGAAAGGTAAATGAACAGATGGAAACTATGGGAACTCTTCAGCCCAGACTTCCATCTACTACTCAATCACCTAGAGAAGTGCCTCTTTGGGTTATAGACATTAAGGATTGTTTCTATTCTATCCCTCTAGATAAGGAGGATATGAAAAGATTTGCCTTTTCATTGCCAAGCATTAACTTAGCTGAGCCTTATAAAAGATATGAATGGACAGTTTTGCCACAGGGAATGAAAAATACCCTTACTATATGTCAAATGTATGTTGCTGCTGCTCTTGCTCCAGTAAGAAAAGCATTTCCAAAAGTTATGTTGTTATATTACATGAATGATATCTTGGGGTGTGCACCTGAGGAACAAATATTAGAAGCATGTCTACAAAAGACCATAGAAAGACTAGGGAACAACAAATTGCACATAACTACAGAAAAAAAAATCAAAGACATGCTCCTTTTCAACATTTAGGATATGATGTATACCCTAAGGTGCTTACAGTACAAAAACTGTCCTTAAGAACAAAGAAGCTAAGCACCTTATATGACTTTCAGAAGTTGATAGGAGATTTCAAATGAATGTGACTAGTGTTAGGCTGGACTACCTATCAATTGCAACTGTTGTATGACATTTTAAGGGGAGATAGTGCTTTAAATTCACCACTTCAGCTTACAAAAGAAGCTCAAAAGGCTTTCAGAGAAGTTGACCTGGCTTAATCCAATGTGGTTGAAAGAGTTACTCAAAAACCCTTGGAAATATCAGTTTTTGCAACACAAGAGGCACCCACAGCAGTCTTTCATCAAGGAAACAGTGTGATACAGTGGGTGAGTGAACCTCCCAGCACAACCAGAACAAAGTCTTACTCCTTACCCAGTGCTTGTGGCTAGAATTTTATTTAAGGCCATTAAGTGATAAGTACAATTATCTGGGATAAGGCCTGACAAGATATACACCTTTTTTACTAATGCACAAATTAATGTGTGCTGCAAAACCATCCCAGAATGGCAAATTTTATTAGCCATGGCTCCAAATTTTACATACGGGTCTCCATTAAAGATAACCAGACCATTACATAATTGGTGTTGGATTCTTGAAGAAAAGGGTTCTAAAGTTCCTCTTAAAGGACTAACTATCTTTACAGATGCATCCAAACAAAATATTTGTGCTGTATACTCTCATGACTTAACTATAAAGAGAGTAGTCAGAACTCTTTTTTGGTCCACTCAGCAGAATGAATTGTATGCAATTATGCTAGCTCTTACTTATTATCCAGGAGACATAATTATAATATCTGATTTGGCATATTCAGTAGGTGTGGTACAAAATATTGCCACAGACCAAATAAAATTTGTAGCCTCTAATATATATTAGCTCTTTAAGGAATTTCAAGAGCAAGTGAGAAACCATCCAGATAAGATTTATATCTTGCAT
The DNA here is from genome assembly GCF_902635505.1 of Sarcophilus harrisii. NCBI lineage: Eukaryota > Metazoa > Chordata > Mammalia > Dasyuromorphia > Dasyuridae > Sarcophilus > Sarcophilus harrisii. The sequence goes on along the minus strand of NC_045428.1, from coordinate 479,488,104 downwards.
GCCCACTCTCATAGTGGACTTCCAGGTCCTATTTTGATGGTAATTCAAAGGCAGATAGCCTTCTAACTACGTTGACCAATACTCCTTTATTTCAAGAAGCCCAAGAATCTTATTTTAAATATCATCAGGCTGCTCAAGCTTTATGCTTAAAATTTGAAATAACAAGAGAAGAAGCCAGGAGCATATTAAAAGCCTGTATGGTTCGCCTTCCTTTCCACATTCCTACACTGCCCCAGGGAAGAACCCTCGTGGTTTGAGACCCAATGGAATTTGGCAAATGATGTGACCAATTATAAATCTTTTAGCCATATGTCTTTTATTCACATTGTGGTAGACACCTTTTCAGGATTCACTTTTGCAATACCAGCAGCAAAAGAGACAGCCCGAGTGGTCCCGGAATTCCTCACATAAGCATTTGCTATTATGGGTGTGCCACAAGCAATAAAAACAGACAATGGTCCTGCTTATACTTCCAAACATTTTGCACACTTTTGTACACAGTATAAGATTTTACATACCACTAGCATACCTTTTAAACCTCAAGGACAGGCAATAATAGAGAGGAGAAACAGACACTAAGATGTTCCTCCAAAAACAAAAGAAAGGGGAAAGGTAACCCTAGAGAACTTCTAATTCTAGCTCTTTATACTATTGACTTCTTGATTTTTGACAAAGATGCACTGGCTCTGGCAGACTGGATGTATAACCTGTTGGAAGGGCTGTGTCCAGTGTGAGCAGCTCCACTATCTTTAGATAATTGCCAGGCACAATTGTCAAATTGTGGAGAGATCCAGAAAGTGGTGAATGGAAGGGACCAGATAGGTTAACTGCTTGGGGGAGAGGGTTTGCTTGTATCTCCACAGATGGAGAAGGAATCAGATGGGTGCCAATGAGCCATATTTGCCTTGTCCATCAGAGAGAAACAGAGCAGATCCTTGAAACAAAGGATAAGACCCAAGAAATGTTGGGTAGTTCCATTGCTGACCACACATCACCAGTGAAACATGGAAATTTTGGCATTTGACTCATGGACATCAAAACTTGTTGGACTTCAAAACCCTCAGGAAACATTGGATTTTCTGAGAAATGATAAGACTGTTTCAGGACTTCAAAATCTGCTGGAATCATTCGATTCCCTAATACATAAATAGACTATTGCAAGACTTCAAAAACTTGCAGGGATCATCGGATTCCCTGACACTTGAAGCAATGGACAATAGATGGGTTTTGCACTTTCTCTTGGCTGCTGAAGAAGTTGTATGTGTGACTGTTGTTTACATACCCTCCTTCTAGGACTTCTGGAAATCTTTTACAACACCATATTGATTTACATTGTTTGTTATATTACTACTTGCATATACAATTCATGTTTGTTACAACACATTGAGCCTGCACCAGCTGTGGGGAGAGTAATCAGTAACAGCCTGTGTGTTATTAATATGTGCCTGTATAATAACTCCCATACTGATGGGTTTGTGCATACCTATTTCTAATAAGACCCTTCAGCCCAGAAACCCACTAGCAATCCCACTTCCCTTTGGTGCTTTTCATTTCCCTTCCTGAGATGTCAGGGAGGGCGTGATCATCTCCTTTTTAATGCTTTCATTTTCTTTCCTGAGAAGTCAAGGAGGGCATGATCACCTCCTTTTCAGTGTTTTCACCTCCTTTCCTGTGAAGTAAGGGAGGGGGTGATCACTTCCTTTTTTTGGGTTCTCACCTCCTTGAGAAATCAGGGATGGCGTGACCACTTGTGTTCTAAAACAAAAGAGAGCGGGATATTTAAAGGACTTAAATCTCTGAGCAGATGCACTTGGACAACCAAGCACTTAAGGCTAATTACTTATTGGAAAATACTCTATTAGCATATACTTGGAAATTTCCCTGCTCCACTATTCAGTATTGGCTTGATCTGTTGGTGTAGACAGCGAATTGTAAGAAGGGATTAGAGGATGTAGTAACACAAGCGAGAGTTACCTTTTTGGTGGTGGAGAGAGAGAAAGAAGGTGTGGAGATTCCTGTGTCCATTCCCCTGACTGCTACCCCAAAAGACCAAGAATAAAGATCTAGGACTTTTGCTTATCCTGACAACACCTGATTCTAAGGTATCCAGGTTGCTAACTCAGTCTTCACATCCTATCAAATTCCTTTTATGACACAGATATAGTACTGATATCTAAACCAGGTAGGTTGAAAACAGAGAAAGAAAATTATAGACCGATCACTCTAATGAATATTGATGCAAAAATCTTAAATACAATATTAGCAGAAAAACAACAGAAAACCATCCCCAGGATAATGCATCATGACCAAGTAGGATTTATAACAGGAATGCAGAGCTGGTTCAATATTAGGAAAACTATTAGCATTATTGACTATATCAATAACCAAATTAACAAAAAAAGAAATGATCATCTCAATAGATGCAGAAAACACATTTGATAAAATCCAATGTCCATTCCTATTAAAAATACTTGAGAGTATAGGAATTAATGGACTTTCCCTAAAATAATAAGTAGCATCTATTTAAAACCATCAGTAAGCATCATATGTAAGGGGGATAAACTGGAAACATTCCCAATAAGATCAGGAGTGAAACAAGGTTGCCCACTATCAACATTACTACTCAATATTGTATTAGAAATGCTAGCTTCAGCAATAAGAATTGAGAAAGAGATTAAAGGAATTGGAGTAGGTAATGAAGAAACCAAATTATCACTCTTTGCAGATATGTGATGATATACTGAGTGAACATCAGAGATTCTACTAAGAAGCTATTAGAAATAATCCACAACTTTAGCAAAGTTGTAGGATACAAAATAAATCCACATAAATCCTCAGCATTCTTATATATCATTAACAAAATCCAACAGCTAGAGATACAAAGATAAATTCCATTTGAAATAACTGCCAATAGTATAAACAAGGGAAAGTCAGGAACTATAACAGTAAAACTACAAAAAACTTTCCACACAAAGTCAGATCTAACCAACTGGAAAAATATTTAGTGCTCTTGGATAGGTTGAGCTAATATACTAAAGATGACAATACTACCAAAACTAACCTATTTATTTAGTGCTATACCAATCAGGCTCCCAAAAAACTATTTTAATGAGCTAGAAAAAATAACTACAAAATTCATATGGACAAACAAAAGGTCATGACTTTCAAGGGAACTAATGGAAAAAAAAATCAAATGAAGGTGGCCTAGCTGTACCAGATTGAAAACTATATTATAAAGCAGTGGTCACCAAAACCATTTGGTATTGGCTAAAAAATAGACTAGTTGAACAGTGGAATAGGTTAGGTTCACAGGACAAAATAGTCAATAACTATAATAATGTAGTGTTTGACAAACCCAAAGACCCCGTCTTTTGGGATAAGTATTCACTGTTTGACAAAAACTGCTGGGAAAATTGGAAATTAGTGTAAAAGAAACTAGGCATTGACACACACTTAACATCTTACACCAAAATAAGGTCAAAATGGGTTCATGATCTAGGCATAAAGAATGACATAATAAATAAATTACAAAACAATAGGATAGTTTATCTCTCAGACTTGTGGAGGAGGAAGGAATTTGTGACCAAAGAAGAACTAGACATCATTATTGATCATGTAATAGAAAATGTTGATTATATCAAGTTAAAAAGATTTTGTACAAACAAAACTAATAGAGACAAGATCAGAAGGAAAGCAATAAACTGGGAAAACATTTTTATAGTCAAAGTTTCTGTTAAAGGCCTCATTTCCAAAATATATAGAGTATTGACTCTAATTTATAAGAAATCAAGCCATTCTCCAATTGATAAATGGTCAAAGGATATGAACAATTTTCAGAAGAAAAAAAGGAAATTATTTCTAACCATATCAAAAGATGCTCCAAATCATTGTTGAGCATAAAAATCCAAATTAAGACCACTCTGAGATACCACTACCCACATCTCAAATTGGCTAAGATTACATTAAAAGATAATGAGGAATGTTGGAGGGCATATGGGAAAACCGGGATACTGATACATTGTTGGTAGAACTGTGAACAAATCCAACTATTCTAGAGAACAGTTTGAAACTATGCTCAAAAGTTATTAAACTGTGCATACTCTTTGATCCAGCAGTGTTACTCCTGGGCTTATATTCTAAAAGGATATTAAAGAAGGGAAAGGGACCTGTATGTGCAAAAATGTTTGTGGCAGCCCTTTTTATAGTGATGAGAAACTGGAAATTGAATGGATGCCCCTCAATTGGAGAATGGCTGAATAAATTGTGGTATATGAATGTTATGGAATATTATTGTTCTGTAAGAAATGACCAGCAAGATGCTTTAAGAAAGGCCTGGAGACACTTACATGAACTGATGCTGAGTGAAATAAGTAGAACCAGGAGATCATTATACACTTCAACAAAAATAATATATGATGATCAATTCTGGTGGACCTGGCTCTCTTCAATAATGAGATGAACCAAATCAGTTCCAATTGTTCAATAATGAAAAGAAACAACTACACCCAGCACAAGATTTATGGGAAATTAGTGTGGACCACGACATAGTATTTCCACTCCTTTTGTTGTTGTTTGTTTGCATTTTTGTTTTCCTTATCAGGTTATTTTTACCTTATTTCTAAATCTGATTTTCTTGTGCAGCAAGATAACTACATAAATATGTATACATATATTGAATTTAACATATACTTTAACATATTTAACGTGTATTGGTCTACCTGTCGTCTAGGGGAGAGGGTGTGGGGAAGGTGGGGTAAACTTGGAATAGAAGGTTATGTAAAGGTCAATACTGAAAAAATTACCCATACATGTATCTTGTAAATAAAAAGATATAATAATAAAAAAAAAAGTTGGTTCAGATCGCATCTTCTGCAATCAATATTTCCTACCACCACCATTCTTATCTCTCCTTAAATGACAAGTATAGTTCCATCTACTCTGTGTTTATCTTTTATTTATTTTATTATTTTTAGGTTTGTCATTTCTTTGGAAGGATAGGAAAATGAGTTTTTTTCTTAACTTTTTTGTATTTCTAAAACTTGGCACAATGCTTGGTTCATAGTAATCGTAATGAATATCATAAAAATTTAACATATGTTTTAATGTATTTAACAAATATTGGGCTACTTGCCATCTAGGGGAGGGAGTGGAGAAAGGGAAGGGAAAATTTGGAACAGAAGGTTTTGCAAGGGTCAAAGTTGAAAAATTATCCATGCATATGTCTTGTAAATAAAAAGCTTTAATAAAAAGAAAAAAATAAATATCACAAAAACACATATTTTAGAAATAACAACATTTTGAATGAGAAAAAAAAACATAGTAGGTTCTTAATAATTTTTTTTAACTTACTATTAGAAGCAAAACTATTTGAACTATTGCTTTATTCCTAAAGTTATAAGGCAACTCAAATGTGGATCTATCACAATTCCATTGTGCTTTATTTCTAGAACATATCCATTATTGCTAATTGTGAAATGGAATAAGCTTTTGAATCAAAAGAATCAGTTTTCTACACCCAAGACTTTCAGAAACTTAATATAATTGAACACTTTAAATACATACACATACACACACACACACACACACACACACACATACACATAAAACTTTTCATCAGTTAACAAGTATTTATTAAGTATATGCTATGTGTCAGAAATTCTGTTAGCCCCTATATGTACAAGTACAAAGAATGAAACAATTTCAACTTTCAACACAAGTATATAACTAAATAAATATAAATATGAAGTTATTAAATCTAAATATGTACAAATCAATTAAATAAATATTAATTGTGAGAAGAGTAGCTGAAAGAACAAACAAAAGATGGTTAATATGTATCTTCAAATAGGGAGGTAGTAGAAGACTAGTAGGAAGGGAGAGAGAGATACTGAAGTAAAGATAAGAGTGCCTTCTAGGAATGAGGAATATATTCCAGACAAAAAGTTATGAATAAAGAACTATGAAAAGCCAGTTTGGTTGAATTTCAGAGCATAAGAGGGGAATAATATCCAAAGAAACTGGAACATTAGGCTAGGACCAAATAGTGAAGAATTTCAAAAACTGAACATAATGTTGTCCCCTGAAGCTACCAAAGTCCAATGAATAAAGAAGTCACATCATAAGCTTTATGCTTATGGGAAATTATTGTGGTAGCATTATAGAAAATAAACTAGAGTAGTGGAAGACTTAACTATGGAGAACAATTAGAAGAAATTTAAAAATAATCTAGGTAAGATGTCATGAAATCATAATCTAAAGCTGTAGTTATGTAAATAAAGAAATGTCATTAAAGTCATTGTAAAGATAAAAACATTTACATTTAACAACAACTTTACATATAAAAGGAGTGAGAATGAGTAGTTCAAAATAATGCCAAGATTACAAACTTCAGAGCTGAGATACAGCCTTGCAATCAAGAAGAATAATTATTAAGGGCATGCAGACTAACTTCTCAGTAGCCCAGAGGGGTACAATGAGAGCCACTAGAATTCTGTTCTTGACCTTTCCATCTGACTCTCTCTTCCTTTCAAACTGGCAAAGTTACCTTTCATTCCTAACCTTCTCTTCCCTTCTGGTGAATGAGGCCAGTAGTATACTCTTGGCATATCTCTGGACCACCTGCCTTCCCAGCTGGCCATAAAGGAGTAATGTGGCACAAAGTCTCCTGCTGTCCTGGTACTGCTCCAAGCTGGAGTTGTACTAATAGATGATTTCTCATTCTTTGCCATTCCTTTTTCCTCTCCCTCTCTTTTCCTCCTCTATTTTATTTTTTTCCCCTGTGGTAAGTCTTCAGGCTAATATCTCTCCTCTTAAACATAAGAGATGAATCAATTCACAATAACTTTTTATTCAGGAAAAAATGTGTGCTTTATTTTTAGTGATATTAAATATTACATTTTTCTTATAAATAAGTCATAAAGGATATGGAGCTAATGACTCCAGCTGATTGTCAAAGTGCTAATGTTGATAGTTCTAATCACTAAATTTGTCTCATTCTTCTTTGTTGACCATTACTTCTCTAGTATGTTTGTATCCGATCATAATTTTTCCAGTGATTTAAAAATGTTTCTATAGCTCCTATGTTGACAGTTCTGACTGAATATCTCTTTTTCTTGCTTTGCAAGTGTACCATGAATAAGGCTTAGAAAGATTTTCAATAATCTTTTAGAGTAGGTACAGTAGACTCAACAACTGGTGGCATGTTAAGGTTCCCCACCTCCTTTTTACTGTCTACTTAACACAACTATCAGCCTTGCCTGATAAAACCTTGAGGACCTTCAAAGTATTATTTTAATGTATAAATAAAGAACAGCTTATTATAGGTCTTAGTAAATGGAATGTTTTCCAGTTGATTAAACATGTCCAACACAGAATACTTATAAAGTTAATTTACTTAATTTAAGTGAAAGGTAAATTTTATTGTATTAACTAAATCATCATAAATTCCAAAACTTAAGCTCTAAATCGACAAGTTGTGCCTTTGAAAAGTTGTCTTTAATTTTCCCCTTTATATTTGCCATTGCTAACAAAGAATTGATTAATCCACAAGTGCTTATTGAACCATAATATCATTGATTATGAGAAACTGACTATTCTTGAGCTTCTATCTTCTCCTTTCTACAATGAGGCTGTTGGATTAAATGGTTTGACAGGCTCTATAGCATCAATGTGTAGAGGTTCTTAAAAAGGAAGGATTGAGAAGGCTCATAACTTATCTCATTATATAATTTAAAGAAGGCAAGCTCATTGAAAATAAGAAACAAATATCACAGACGCTATTCAAAGTTCACATTAGGGATTTGGGCTGAAACTTTGCTTGTTTTTTCTGAAAGTTTTCTCTTATATTTTATTATTCAACTTTTTCAGATGTGTCTGATTCTTTAATTTAAAAAAAATATTATTTTTTTATGGACTGAATTTGGGGTTTATTTGGATGCTGGAATGGTTTGTCATTTCCTTTGTCAGTCCATTTTTCCATTTCACAAATGTAAGAACTGGAGCAAACAGGTTTAAATGTTTCAAGTCAGATTTGATTGTGTTGTTTTTGCTGAGGCTATTGGGATTAAGTGACTTGCATACAGTCACAAAGCTAGGAAATGTTAAATGCCTGATGCCAGATTTGAACTCAGGTCCTCCTGTCTTCAGGGCTGGTGCTGCATCCACTGGACCACCTAGCTGCCCCTCAAGCCAGATTTTAACTCAGGGAGATAAGTCTTCCTGGCTCTAGGTGCCACTGTGCCACCTAGCCAATCTTTACTTATATAGCCAAGATCTTTAAAGCCACTGACAATGGAGTATTGGTTGTTGTGGCATACAGTTTTCTCAGAAAAGGTTCATCTATATTTTCTTGAATAATGACTTTACATTCTAGGGAACTCAAATCACCTTTTATAAATGTATAAATTTATGTTTCTGATAATATGTAACAAAGTAAAAGCCAAATTACAGGAAGATTTTATTGTACAACTACCATTAAAAAAACAAATTCTAAATAGCCAGTTGTAGGAAAGCTAGGACTAAAAGGGGAAAAAAAAGATCCCTAGTCTATAATAATCATATTTCACATTGCTGCAGGGGTCCTCAAACTTTTAAAATAAGGGGCCAGTTCATTATCCCTCAGACGGTTGGAGGGCGGGACTAGAGTAAAAACAAAAACTTTGTTTTGTGGGCCTTTAAATAAAGAAACTTCATAGTCCTGGGTGAGGGGGATAAACATCCTCAGCTGCTGCATCTGACCCGTGGGCCGTAGTTTGAGGACCTCTGTATTATAGAGCTAAAAAGTGTTCTGAAGACATTGATCCAGTTCAGGTGGGAAGAAGAATACAAGATATATTAAATACCTCTTATGCATTAGGTGCTATGCATGTGCTTTACAAATATTATCTCACTTAAGTCACATAATAATCTTGTAATACAATGACATAATAACCTTGTCATTAAACCCATTTTAGATGAGGAAACTGATTCTCAGAAAGCGTGGGAATTGTTCAAGATCACAAATTCAGAAGAACATTATACTTATGGGAATCAGGAATCAAAGCTCACTCGAACATTGTGAAACAAGTACTTTGGAAATGTTAAAGTGAGATTCAAATTTGAAATACTGTAACTATGACTGTTTTTTTTATTATTATCATTATAATGGAGTAGAGAAGGTATCTGGGGAATTATTTACATTAGTGATGAAAGCTTAGAAAGCTATTTCAAAGCATTGGATAGATCTTAAATAACACCTAGCACCAATTCTCTTTAAAATAGAATAGTTCTCTTATTCCATTCTTACTCATAAGGTGAAATAATTATTTTGTATAATTATACAAACTATATATACTGATAAAACTCCATAAAACTAAGTTGCTTTAAATTCTAAAGTATCCTTCTAACCTAGTTTTATAACAAGCAAAATAATCAGTACACAAATAAGGTAGCTATAAAAATATTCATATTGAAATTTGATGAATAAATGAAAATATTTTTAAACCATTAATATGTGTTTATTACTGTACTGAGTGCTAGAGATAGTACAAAATCAGAGCTAACTCTGCCTTAAAGACATTTATATAAGGGGAAATAACACATATAGTATATTATATCCAGGGGAAATAATTTTCTTTAGCAAAGTTATAGGGTCAGTTAATGAGATCAAAGAGTAGCAGACTAAAAATATCCATCTAACTATACAGAAATATAATTACATATTTGAGTTAATTTGATTGTGTTTCATAATTCTGAAAGTAGGGTGAAGTGGATTTGGTAGATGAAGGATGGGTGTTTTCATGATAATGAAGCAGTTGTGGAAAAGGGAGCCTGAGAGGATGGAGTGAATGCTAGCATGGTTGGGATTTTCTATAAGTTTTATTTTATTTATTCATCTATCTTATCTATCATACCCATTTATCTATTTATATATCTATTTATTAATTTCTATCTATGTATCTATTCATTCATTTATTTTGCTGAGGCAATTATGATTAAGTGACTTGCCCAGGGTCACACGACTAGGAAGTTAAGTGTCTGAGGTCAGATTGAAACTCAGGTCCTCTGGACTTCAGAGCTAGTGCTCTTTCTATTGTGCCATCTAGCTGCTCTAATCATGATCTTTAGAGGTAGGATGATGGTCTTTAAGAATGGAAAATTTCTATTGACATAAACTCTATTCTTTTGTATCCTTGGAAGACAGAGACCACTAATTAATTGAGTAGATTGTGTGTGTGTGTGTGTGTGTGTATGTATTTGTTTTTTTGCATTCATTCAGTTATTCATCCATTCAACAAATATTTACTAAGCACTACATTAAGAACCTGTACTATATTGTAGAGAAGATGATCTAGGATATCAAGAAGTTTATAATCTTAAGAGATTTGACGTACAACCAAATAGCTAGATATAAATTATTATCATATTCATAAAGACCATTAGGGAAGAATATTTTTGTTCAGTTTATATCAAAGTTTTCTACAAGCAGAGGTGATAAAGAAATAATCTCACTTGACTCCTATACAACACTACTATAACTTAGTATCTTCTTCACACAGATATTTTTACCTGTATGTCTTATTTTTAATAGAACTAAAGAAATAAAGGAAAAGAAAAAAAAATAACTGCCTTACATTTGGATATTGCTTCATAATTTATAGTGATTTCTAATCCATTATCTTATTTGGATTTCATAATAGCTTTATGATAGCATAGGTAGCATAGATTTTATCATTTCAGTTTTTTTAACTTATAGTTTTTAAAAAATTAATTCTAAATTATCTCACTTTTTTCTAGACCCTCCACCACCAATTGAGAAGGAAAGCCATATAATAACCATCCTACATGTGAAGTCATGGAAAAGTATTTCTGTGATGACCGCATACTTTAAAATCAGCCGGCGTCAGGAATTTAGGTTAAGGGAAAACCTTCAATCTTTATTCTCAGTAGAGGTGAAGAAGGATAGGAGGTAAAGGGGGATCGGAGGTGAAGGGGGGGAATCATGATCGCAATGTGTGCAGCTGCATCAAGAAACCAGCCAGACCCGAAGTCAGCCAGCCTTCTCTCCCTGCCTCTCTTCTTGCCCCTCTGCCTCCACCCACCAAAATCATCATTTCCTATACAACACATCAGGACTTGCACAAAGAGTGGATGGGGTCCATTCTTTCTCCAAGCATATATATTAATAGAGTATGGTCCAATTACTATTTAGCCTCACGTGCTTGGGACCTCAGTGCATCAACTCAAGCTTTAGCCCATTACATATTTCCATATTATTCTTGTTGGTAAAAAAAAAAAAAGGCAAGAAAAATATATAATGGCTTTGATCTGCACTTGAAGTTAGTTTTTTCTTTGTAGGAGAAGAATATTTTTCATTATGAGTCTTTTGATACTGTCATAATTTTTGTATTGATCAGAGTAACTAAGCTGTTCACAATTGATTAATAATATTGTTGTCACTGAATAAAATGTTTTTTTTTTGGTTCTTTTCACTTCATTTTTCATCAATTCATACCTGTTTTCCATATTTTTTTATATTCATCTACCTCATCAATTGTTACAGCACCATATTATTCTATCACAATCAAATACAACCATTTTAGTTTAATTGGAGAACTTTGGTAAAAGATATAGGAAACATAAACTCCTTTCCAAACACTCTATGTCTTCTAATTTGCAGAATCTAGACTACAAATTGAATGTAGAACTGTTGCAATAATTTGCTTCATGGAAATGTTTATACAAGAAAAGAAGAAATTCCTGGACAAACACATCAAATGAAATGTAACAGATCCACTGAAAATTCAAGCGATATTGTTAACTAACTGCCTGATTTTCCTTACTGATCAAAGTAAAAGACTCACTGACACAAGGGTGCTGAAGACCTAATCTCAGAAGCAGCAACATAATTCTTGTATTCTTGTGTACTTCTGACTATAGGAATACTAGTCTTTTCTTGTGCTTTATTTTCTTTTTTGATACTTGCCTTTCTTCAGGGAGAAATGACATAGTATTTTTATTTTCCTCAAAGGTAAGAATTATCAAATTTCAAAATAGGTTTAAATGGAAATTAGTTTACAACCTGAACTTTTTCAGGAGATTCTTAGTGTAAATATTCATATGTACCTTGAATAAATGTTTAAATATTTTCTTTGTTTTTATTTATGTGGTAATTCTCATGGTTATGTTATTTCTTGATATGTACGGGAATGTGGGTAGACATACTTGCAGATAAATATGTATGCTCACAAAACAGACAAAATAGTAGAAAAATAATACCCATATATATGGGTGTAAACATGCATGTATACTTATATTCATAAACATTCTTTGACTTTCTACAATTTGGTCTGTGTTGATGTAGTCCATTTCACTAAGAAGATTTTTTTTTTTTTAACAATTGCCAAACCTCTTGTTCCAATTCTTCACCTCTTACCCCCCCACCCCCTCCCCTACATGGCAGGATGACCAGTAGATGCCAAATACATTAAAATATAACAAAGACACACAACAAGTATACATGACCAAAACATTACCTTGCTGTACAAAAAGAATCAGACTCTGAATTATTGTACAACTAGCCCGTGAAGGAAATAAAAAATGCAGGTGTGCATAAATATAGGGATTGGGAATTCAATGCAATGGCCTTCAGTCATCTCCCAGAGTTCTTCCTCTGGGCATAGCCAGTTCAGTTCATTACTGCTCCATTAGAAATGATTTGGTTGATCTCCTTGCTGAGGATGGCAAGGAGATCAACCAAATCATCTGGTCATCATCTAGTATTGTTGTTGAAGTATATAATGATCTCCTGGTCCTGCTCATTTCACTCAGCATCAGTTCGTGTAAGTCTCTCCAGGCCTTTCTGAAATCATCCTGTTGGTCATTTCTTACAGAACAGTAATATTCCATAAATTTTCATATACCACAATTTATTCAGCCATTCTCCAACTGATGGACATCCATTCAGTTTCCAGTTTCTAGCCACTACAAAAAGGGCTGCCACAAACATTCGTGCACATACAGGTCCCTTTCCCTTCTTTATAATCTCTTTGGGATATAATCCCAGTAGTAACACTGCTGGATCAAAGGGTATGCACAGTTTGATAACTTTTTGAGCATAGTTCCAAACTACTCTCCAAAATGGTTGGATTCGTTCACAACTCCACCAACAATGCATCAATGTCCCAGTTTTCCCGCATCCCCTCCAACAATCATCATTATTTTTTCCTGTCATCTTAGCCAATCTGACAGGTGTGTAGTGGTATCTTAGAGTTGTCTTAATTTGCATTTCTCTGATTAATAATGACTTGGAGCATCTTTTCATATGACTAGAAATAGTTTCAATTTCTTCATCTGAGAATTGTCTGTTCATATCCTTTGACCATTTTTCAATTGGAGAATGGCTTGATTTTTTATAAATTAGAGTTAATTCTCTATATATTTTGGAAATGAGGCCTTTATCAGAACCTTTGACTGTAAAAATATTTTCCCAGTTTATTGCTTCCCTTCTAATCTTGTCTGCATTAGTTTTGTTTGTACAAAAACTTTTCAGTTTGGTATAATCGAAATTTTCTATTTTGTGATCAGTAATGATCTCTAGTTCTGCTTTGGTCATAAAGACCTTCCCCTTCCACAGGTCTGAGAGGTAAACTATCCTATGTTCCTCTAATTTATTAATAATTTCATTCTTTATGCCTAGGTCATGAACCCATTTTGACCTTATCTTGGTGTACGGCGTTAAGTATGGATCAATGCCTAGTTTCTGCCATATTAGTTTCCAATTTTCCCAGCAATTTTTATCAAACAGTAAGTTCTTATCCCAAAAGCTGGGATCTTTGGGTTTGTCAAAGACTAGGTTGCTATATTTGTTGACTGTTTTATCCCTTGAACCTAATCTATTCCACTGATCAACTAATCTATTCCTTAGCCAATACCAAATAGTTTTGGTAACTGCTGCTCTATAATATAATTTTAGATCTGGTACAGCTAAGCCACCATCATTTGATTTTTTTTTCATTAATTCCCTTGAAATTCTTGACCTTTTGTTTTTCCATATGAACTTTGTTGTTATTTTTTCTAGGTCATTAAAATAGTTTTTTGGGAGTCTGATTGGTATAGCGCTAAATAAATAGATTAGTTTAGGTAATATTGTCATCTTTATTATATTTGCTCGCCCTATCCAAGAGCATTTAATATTTTTCCAATTGGTTAGATCAGACTTAATTTGTGTGAAAAGTGGTCTGTAATTTTGCTCATAAAGTTTCTGATTTTCCCTTGGCAGATAGATTCCTAAATATTTTATATTATCAGTAGTTACTTTAAATGGAATTTCTCTTTGTAACTCTGACTGTTGGATTTTGTTAGTGATATATAAGAATGCTGATGACTTATGTGGGTTTATTTTATAACCAGCAACTTTGCTAAAGTTGTGGATTATTTCTAATAACTTTTTAGCAGAATCTCTGGGGTTCTCTAAGTATACCATCATGTCATCGGCAAAGAGTGATAATTTGGCTTCCTCATTGCCTATTCTTATTCCTTTAATCTCTTTCTCAGCTCTTATTGCTATAGCTAGCGTTTCTAATACAATATTAAATAGTAACGGTGATAGTGGGCAACCTTGTTTCACTCCAGATCTTATTGGGAATGGTTGCAGTTTGTCTCCATTACATATGATGCTTACTGATGGTTTTAAATAGATGCTGCTGATTATTTTAAGGAAAAGTCCATTTATTCCTATACTCTCAAGTGTTTTTAATAGGAATGGATGTTGGATTTTATCAAATGCTTTTTCTGCATCTATTGAGATGATCATATGGTTTTTGTTAATTTGGTTATTAACATGGCCAATTATATTGATAGTTTTCCTAATATTGAACCAGCCCTGCATTCCTGGTATAAATCCTACTTGATCATAGTGTATTATCTTGGAGATGATTTTCTGTAGTCTTTTTGCTAATATCTTATTTAAGATTTTAGCATCAATATTCATTAGGGAGATTGGTCTATAATTTTCTTTCTCTGTTTTCAGCCTACCTGGTTTAGGTATCAGTACCATGTCTGTGTCATAGAAGGAATTTGGTAGGACTCCTTCATTCCCTATTTTATCAAATAATTTATATAGCATTGGGGCCAATTGTTCTTTAAATGTTTGGTAAAATTCACATGTAAATCCATCTGGTCCTGGGGATTTTTTCTTAGGGAGTTGTTTAATTGCCTGTTCTATTTCTTTTTCTGAAATGGGACTATTCAAGCAATTTACTTCCTCCTCTGTTAGTCTGGGAAGTCTATATTTTTGGAGGTAGTCATCCATTTCACTTAGGTTATCAAATTTATTGGCATAAAGTTGAGCAAAATAACTCCTTATTATTTCTCTAATTTCCTCTTCATTGGTGGAAAGTTCTCCCTTTTCATTTTTAAGACTACTAATTTCATTTTCCTCCCTCCTTTTTCTAATCAGATTTACCAAAGGCTTATCTATTTTATTGGCTTTTTCATAGAACCAACTCTTAGTTTTATTAATTAGTTCAATAGTTTTTTTACTTTCAATATTTTTAATTTCTCCTTTTAATTTTAGAATTTCCAATTTAGTATTTGATTGGGGGTTTTTAATTTGGTCTTTTTTTAGTTTTTTTAGTTGCAAGCCCAATTCATTAATCTTTTCTTTCTCTGTTTTATTCAAGTAAGCCTCTAAGGATATAAAATTCCCTCTTATTACCGCTTTGGCTGCATCCCACAAATTTTGGTATGATGTCTCATCATTGTCATTATCTTGAGTGAAATTATTAATTGTATCTATAATTTGCTGCTTCACCCAATCATTCTTTAAGATGAGATTGTTTAGTTTCCAATTACTTTTTGGTCTATTTCCCCCTAACTTTTTGTTGAATGTAGTTTTTATTGCATCATGATCTGAAAAGAAAGCATTTACTATTTCTGCTTTCTTGCATTTAATTTTGAGGTCTTTATGTCCTAATATATGGTCAATTTTTGAATAGGTTCCATGAACTGCTGAGAAGAAAGTATATTCCCTTCTATCTCCATTCAATTTTCTCCAAAGATCCAACATACCTAATTTTTCTAATATTCTATTTACTTCTTTAATTTCTTTCTTATTTGTTTTGTGGTTTGATTTGTCTAATTCTGAGAGTGCAAGGTTGAGATCTCCTACTATTACAGTTTTGTTGTCTATTTCTTCTTGCAACTCTCTTAACTTCTCCTTTAGGAAGTTGAGTGCCATACCACTTGGTGCATATATGTTTAATATTGATATTGCTTCGTTGTTTATGCTACCCTTTAGCAGGATGTAGTTTCCTTCCTTATCTCTTTTAATTAGATCAATTTTTACTTTTGCTTGATCTGAGATAAGGATGGCTACCCCTGCTTTTTTGACTTCACCTGAAGCATAATAGATTTTGCTCCAGCCTTTTACCTTTACTCTATATGTATCCCCCTGCTTTAAATGTGTTTCTTGTAAACAACATATTGTAGGGTTCTGACTTTTGATCCAGTCTGCTATCTGCCTCCTCTTTATGGGGGAGTTCATCCCATTCACATTTACGGTTAGAATTACTAAATCTGTATTTCCTGCCATCCTAATAACCCCAGATTGTGCTTTACTTATTCTTGCCTCCCCCAACCCTCTTTCCCCCTTTTAAACTTATGTACCCCTCTTGTATCACGATACTTATCCTCTTTATAATCCCTCCCTCCCCCCCTTTGAGTCTTTCCCCCTTCCTTCCCTTATTACTCTTTTTCTTTTCCCTTTTCCTCTCCCCCGTTTTTAATGAGGCGAGAGAGAATTTTCTCTAAAACAAATGTCAATTATTTTTTCTTTGAGCCAACTCTGATGAGAGTAAGATTCACACAATGTTCCTCCCCCTCTCTAAATTCCCTCAGATATGATAAGTTTCCTTAGCCTCTTTGTGGGATGTGGTTTCCCTCTTTTTATCCCTCCTTCCCACCTTATTCTGCCATCATCCCTTTTCCATATCTACTTCCCTTTTTTATGTTATATCAGTACAATCAAATTATACATGTATTCTTTTTGTATATCCACAACAGAAATACAATTCTCAAGAGTTATTTTTACCTTTTCTGCATCTCTTGAGTTCTATTCTTGGAGATCAAATTTTTTGTTTAGTTCTGGTTTTTTCTTCAGAAACAAATGGAATTCATTTGTTTCATTAAATGTCCATCTTCTTCCCTGGAAGAAAATGCTCAGCTTAGCTGGGTAGTTTATTCTTGGCTGCATCCCAAGTTCTTGTGCCTTTCGGAATATCATATTCCAGGCCCTTCTTTCCTTTAATGTAGAGGCAGCCAGATCTTGGGTGATCCTTATTGTGGCACCTCGGTATTTAAATGGTTTTTTTTTGGCTGCTTGTAAAATTTTTTCCTTAATCTGATAGTTCTGAAATTTTGCCACAATATTCCTTGGGGTTTTTATTTTAGGGTTTCTTTCAGAAGGTGTTCGATGAATTCTTTCAATGCCTATTTTACCTTCTGATTCTATTACATCTGGGCAGTTCTCTTTGATGATTTCTTGTAAAATAGTATCTAGGCTCTTTTTTTCATCATAGTTTTCAGAAAGTCCAATAATCCTCAGATTATCTCTCCTAGATCTATTTTCCAAGTCTGTCGTTTTTGCAAGTAGATAATTCATGGTTTTTTCCAGTTTGTCATTTTTTTGTTTTTGCTTGACTGATTCTTGCTGTCTCAATGAATCATTAGTTTCTATTTGTTCAGTTCTAATTTTTAAAGAATTATTTTCTTCATTAGCTTTTTTTACTTCTTTCTGTATATGTCCAATTGAGTTTTTGAATGTATTGTTTTGGTCTGTGGAATTTTTTTCCATTTCACTAATTTTTTTTTTTAGTGAATTATTTTCTTTTTCCAATTCACAGATCCTACTTTCTTGCGTGTTCTTTGTCTTTTCCAATTCACGGATCCTACTTTCTTGCGAGTTTTATTTTTTCCAATTCACAATTCTTACTTTCCTGAGATTTTTTTATTTTTTCCAATTCACCAATTTTGTTTCCCTGCACTTCCTGGGAATTTTTTAACTTTTCCAATTCGTATTTCAGGAAGTTGTTGCTCTCTTGTAAGGCTTCTCTTTCCTTTCCCCATTTATCTTCTAACTCTCTTTTGAGACTTTTAATGGTCTCTTCTATGAGAGCATTATGTAAAGGAGGACAGTCTGATGCATTTTTGCTGTTTGCTGTCTCTTCAGGTTTGCTGACCTGCTCTTTTTCTGCATAGAAGCTGTCGATTATTCTTTTCATCTTTTTATTCATGTTTTAAAGCCTTTAGGGTAGGTCTCCTAGTCAAGGGGGTTACCAGCTTCCTCTGCAGAGCAGGGAAAGATGTAAACCGATTTCCAGCTCCGAGGTATGGGAGTGCTCTGGGTGAGAGTTTTCCCTTCCCCCAACAGGAAGTGGATTCAGCACTGGACGAGCTATCAAACTGCTTAGTAGGGCTGAGTGGATTATCGATTGCCCTTGGCTAGAGACTAAGTGGTGAAAGTGTCACTGCCCCAGGCCGGAGCTTCTTGTGGGACTGTGAGTATTAGCAGCTGACCGCAGATCGCAGACAGCCACAAACTCTGCCCAGCGTCTCTGCCTGATGCAAATCGGCCCTGGAAAAGCTCTATGGCCCCAAGCCGAGCTCCCCACTGTGCGGATTGGAGGCTAACCCGGGCTGTGTCCTCCTGCGGTGCAGGATCACAACTGCCCCAAGGAAAAGCCCGTACTGCGGGTTGGGGCTGCGCGCTTGTGCTGAGATCTGTGCCTTCACCCTCGGTTTGAGACTCTCCTTGGAACCTAATTTCTCTCCCCCTCTGCGCCGATCTCCCCCCTGGCCCCGGAACCAAACTTTTTTGGCGAGACTGCAGATTTTCTTCGGCCGGTGAGTTGTTCTACTTCTTATCTTTACGAATTGTAGCAGTCAAGACTATTTTTGAGGCTCGATTTAATATTGATAAAGAGGGTAAGAGAAGAGCTTAGAAAGTCGCTTGTGTCTTCTCCGCCATCTTGGCTCCGCCCCCCCCATTTCACTAAGAAGATTTGAAAAGATGACATCTGGGTCTGTTTTGCTTTGACTCTGGGTGCACTACATTCATCATGGACACTTAATAAATCCAGTTTTATCTGAGCCATTTTTAACATTGTCTTCAATAACTAAGATTGTACTGATTCCTTCAGTCTTCAATCCCAAATGACTTGTAGGCTAGTTTTGCTCTAAAATTATAAAATATGCTGAGCAAAAAAAAATTGGAGGGTAGGGAATTGGAAAAGAAGTAGAAAAAATACAAAGATAATTAATGAATTAGCAGAGACTCAGAGAAAGATAGAGACAGAGACTGAGATGTAGAGAAAGAATATGAGGAGAAGAGTAGGATCAGAGAAACAAAAAAAAAAAAATGTAAGGAAAGAGTGAGGGAAGTAATTCAACCATAGGATTTTGGAAAATTTTGACCTTTTCTGCCCAGAATTACTCATAAAATTGATGACTCCAAAATTTTCCCACAAAATTTATAGATTTTTGTAAATATTAATCTGGATTGAGAAGATCAAATAGTATAAATTTGCCAAAAAATAGAAATTGTATATATGGTTCTTGTTAAATTCAAAATAAATTAGTCAATCTTTTGCATGATGAAAAATGAAAACAATTTTTAAACTAAAATTAATTAATCAGGGTATTTTGCCTTTCAGATTTTTCCCCAATATTTATGTCATTCTCCACAAACAATAAATTGCACAAATTTGTTCTGGTCATACATAAAGCCATTTTGATGCATATAGGGAATCATACAAGTTTGTTCCCCCCTTTACCTGATCAAGGATTCCAACACAAATTCAAGAATGTGGTTCTGTGAAATGATTTCCAAAATTAAATCAAACCACAAGCATCATAATTTATGTAAGGGTAGATTTTATCTTCTTTTTTGGGGGGATGTTAATTGTCTGTTCTAAAATACTCACATTTCAGAAGCTTGAAATATTGTCAGATAACTGAGGAGTATAGATGAAGGTTACAAGAAAACTTGAATTTTATTGAATTCATCCCTAACGCAATTACCATAAAGAGAGGTACAAAATAAATTAATATTAACATCAACAAAAAGAATTACCACTTATATAGTGCTTTAAGGTTTTAAAAGCACTTTACAAAAATAATATTATCTTATTTTATTCTCACTAGAAGTAGGAGAGATCAATATTATCACCCCCAATATATAGCTACAGAAACTGAGACAGGTAACTGAGGTTAAATGATTTACTCAGGGTCATGTGGTTTGTAATTTTCTGAGGTTAGATATGAAGTCAGATTCTCCTAATTCCAAGTCCTACATTTTTCACATTTTGCCACCTAGTTGCCTACAGAAAGCAAATACACCTTGCATTGTGAAACAGGAAAAAAAAAAGGTGATACAGCATAAGCAAAAGTATATGTGGATTTTTTCTTGATGGTAAATAATATCATATTAGATGCAAGGAAGGAAAATGAAAATGATGTGTTACAGATGCAGGACTACTATGATAGCTAAGATTACTTATGAAGATATAGATTCAGATCCTTTTAAAATGACAGCTTGGGTTCAGTTAATGGTTTTCAGGGTTATTTATTTCACACTGAAGATCCAAAATGGTTAGCATTCCTCCTAAATTGACCATTTTTTTCTTCAGATTTCTTTTTCTTTTTTTTTCTTTCCAACAAATGAGTGTTTATTATACAGAATCATTTCTTAATAGAAATATAGATTAGGGTAGAAAGCTAGCCTCAGAGTCAAGAAGATGGTTTAAAGTCTTACTTCTGACACATACTTTTGTGTAAGACCATAGGTAAATGATTTAGCTTCTCTGAGTTCTAAACAGTTTCTGAAATTATGTCTCAGGGAAGGTGCTAACAAGTATGGGTTGAGAGAAGGTCCTCTCTTAAGAGTTCTCTATATCAATGAAATCAGGTCCTATCTCTTTTTCCATCTCTTTCCCATACTGCTTTGTGTGCATTCCTTTCTTCAAATAGAGTGGAAAAAATTTAAGAAAAGTAGGCAGAATAATGTAATAGAATAATATACCACTGACTGGGCCCAAGTTCAAAATCACCCCTCCCTACTTTACTAATTTGTGATACATCTGGAAAGTCATTTTCTGACTCTGGAACTCTATTTTAAGTGAGTTAAACTTTATAAATACAATCTTTTCCAAGTCAAAAACTAAAAATTTCACCTCTTTTTACTGGTTTTGTAACATAATTTATAGTGTAGTATACATTTATATCATACATTGGTGATTAAAGGGATGATTTTGATTAAAAATATGAAAATAATACAAAAGAAAAACTAGAGAATGTTATGAAAGGCAACTTTGATTACATTAAATTTAAAAAGTTTCTTGTTTTTTTGTTCCTTCCCTTTCACTCTCTCTCCCCCATCCCCAATCCCTGCAAACAACCAACAGAAACAAGATTAAAAGGGAAGTATGAAGCTGGGGGGAAAATAGAGACTGTTTCTGATAAAGTTCTCATTTCTAAAATGTATTTAAAAACTGTCAAATTTATGAAAATACAACTCATTCCCCAGTAAATAAATAATCAAAGGGCATAAACAGATAATTTTCAGGTGACAAATTTAAATCCATCTATAGTCATATGAAAAAATGCTCTCAATTACTATTGATTACAGAAATGTAAACTCAAAACAACTCTGAGATACCACCTCATATTGGCTAAAATAACAGAACAACGTAATGATAAATATTGAAGGGGATGTGGGAAAACTGGTACACTAAAGCATTGTTGATGGAGTTGTGAAATGACCCTTCTGGAGAGCAATTTGGAACTACATCCAAAGGATTATCAAACTGTGCATACCCTTTGACCTATCAGTACTGAGTCTGCATTTAGGAAATCCTAAAAGAGGGAAAAGGATCCATATTTGCAAAAATATTTGTAGCAGCTCCTTTTGTGGTAGCAAAGAATTAGAAAATGAGTAGATGCCCATCAATTGAGGAAAGGCTGAACAAGTTGTAGTATATGAAGGAAATGAAATATTATTTTTCTACAAAAATGATGAACAAGTTGATTTTAGAAAAGACTAGAAATATTTAAATGAACTGATGCAAAGTGAAACAAGCAAAAGCAATGATACATTATACATAATAACAGCAAGAATGTGTGATGATCATCTATGAAAGTATTGGTTCTTCTCAGTGGTTCAGTGAACAGCATTTGAAATCAGAAAAAGAAATGTGGAGATTAAGTATAAATTAGCATATGCTAGGTTTGCTTTTTTTTTCTGTTCTTTTTCTCCCATGGTTTTCCCTTTTCTTCTGATTTTTCTGCCCCAACATGATTCATAAAGCATTGGGTATCAAAAATAAATAAATATTTTTAAAAAGAAAAAAAAAGATGAAAATGATAACACAACAATTAGTGAGTATGTATGCTTCAATTTTATTCCAGCAAAGATACTATAACTTGGTAATGAATATCTTCCTCAAACATATTAATTTTTCTATATGCTTATACTTATATTAATGTATCTTATCTTTAAATCCCTTTTTTGAAGAAAAACAGCTTAATAAAAAGAATAAATGGTTAGGATTCAAGGAAACTTGGATTTTGATCCTAATTCTGAAGCTTACTAGATGAGTGATCATGGGAAAAAAATTAAGCTCTTAAAATTCAATTTCTTCAAATATAAAATGTGAATCTTAGTACTTAATAGTTAACTTATTTGATGGCTATGAGGATCAAAGAAGACAATCTATGTAATAGCATTATAAAAGTGATAGCTACTATGATTATGGTCTTTTTAAAGTTTAAAAGAGTGACATGGTATCAAGAACATACTTCAAATGAAACTAGTCTCAATCATTTGCACATAAAAAGTTTAAAAATAAGGAAATTGGGGGGATAAGCATAAAAAGAATGTTTATTGCTGTCATTCAATCATGTTCAACTCTGTGCTTCATTTGAAGTTTTCTTGGCTCAGATGCTAGCTTACCATTTCTTTGTCCAGTTTGTTTTATAGATAAGAAACTGAAGCAAATGTGGTTAAGTGACTGCTCAAGACTTCTGCAGAGAGTGGGTCGTAGGATTTTGACAAAACTTGGATTTCAGATTAGACCCACCTTCCCCAAAAGTGGGACCCCAGAATTTAACTGATCTCTACTGGAATCTTCTGCCTGCTTACAGCCCCAAAGATCAATTCTTTTACCAACCACACCTAACAATGAAGACCTCATCAAAATGACTTGTTAAAGATCACTTCCTTAGTAAAGAGTAGAACAGGATTTAAATTTAAGTCCTGTTATTATAATTTATGATGATAGTGATTAATAATGTTTCTAATAATATTAATAATAGTTATCATTTCTATACTGTTTCAAAGTTTTCAAAGTATTTTATGAATAAAACCTCATTTGATCTTCTTAACAATTTTAGGAGATAGGTACTATTATTATTCAAATTTGTGAGATGAGAAAACTGAAGCAGAATTTAAATGATTTGCCTAGGCTTATCCAGCTAGTAAGTTTTTCAGGCTGGCTTACAGTACAAGTATTGAGGCAATTAAGTCTATCACTCTAGCCATTATATCACTTACTGATCTATTATCATTAATATAATCATAATAAAAGTTATAATTTTATTATCTTTTTGTTGTTGCTATTATATTTATTAGCCCACAATCTAGAAGACACATAGTTAAAGAACAATTGATTATAATTCCCCAGAGGGAAAAAAATAATTAAAATGAAATCAGCCATATCAACTATGAGGAAGGTAAAATGTAATAGCAATATCAATCTCAAAGCTCTCCTAAGTGTGACCCAAGCAAAATTAAAACTTATTTTGGAAATGTGTAACAAAAAAAATAAAGACACAATCCAACAATGTGAATGTTAATTTGTGATTTTCTAAGTCAAAACATAGCCCACAGGGATTGTTTCTATTTCAGTTTCACAGCACTGCTGTAGATGACAGTTCTTTTGTAGTCAACGTCATTTGTAGACTCTACAAGTCCTAGATAGACCTTTAGGAGTCCTGCTGTTAAGACTATTTAGAGGAGGGTAAGAGCAAAGTTAAAAGTGTCAAGGTCAATGATCAATGAATCAGTAAAATAAATAAACAAAAAAAATAAAGCAGCCATAAAACAAGATTATACTGATAATGAATCTTTTCCTCTCCAAAGGGAGAATAGAAACAACAGAGGAAGATGAGTTAAAAGGAAACAATAAACAATTGTGAATTCCTCTGACCTAACAGAAGATAATGATGATAATGTCAATTGTCATAAATATCAAAGAAATTGAAAAGGCATCTTTAGTTGTATGTTCATGAAATATTCAAATGAAATTTGAAGATTTTGCTGGCACTTTATAGGACCTCTTAGGTATATTTATTTAGTGGTCAAAAATTTTGTGCAGTTATTTCAAAGGAAAGGAACATTTGCTGTAATATAGAAAAAAGGAAGCAATATAAATGGGGATTTATTTAGCTAATAAAGTTTTTTTTTTCTTCTTATAGTATAGGGTGATATAAATTGAAGGAAAATCAGAATAGGAAAGGAGAAACTGCATGGGAATACATGTAGAAATTTGAATTTTAATAATTTCAAATAAATTAGTTATCTTTTTTTACGATCCCAGTAACATTCCCTTTTACCTCTCCATCTCCTAAAGAAGAAATTTTCAGCATCCACGAAAGAATTTTTATAAAAACTCCAAAGTACAAATATTCACTACCATGGCTGTCAGCATTATTATGCATGTTTGTCTGTCTTCAACTAAGCAGACAGATTGTCTCATTAAAAGTTAACTCCATCTTTCAGCATCTCCCACAAGCGAGAATAGACCAGCCTCATACAAATGAATCTATTTAGGCAATTCTTTCAGATTTATGGGCTTTATCTCCTTTCTGAGGGAAAAAAAATTCAGTTTAAAAAAATGCTGATAGCATTTCTGATTCGATGTGTGTAACTAAAAATCCATTATCTGAAGAACAGGGAGGAAACTGTTTTGGTTGGAGGAAGAACTGCTGACAGGTTTAAATAGAAGTATTATGTTAGACATACTTGGCTGCCTGTGATTTTAGCATGTATATAGATAGATTCCTTTAAATATTGATATTCTGTAAATTTAAGACTTTAAAAATATTTCTTGGAATTACAGTCAAACACAGCATAAGAAATATCAGGAATGTACAATAAATGCCTAAGTTGTAGAAAAAAAAAGAGAAAATCAGGTGTTTTGTTCAACCCTTAGCATTTGGATACTCTGTTCAGGGAGTTCAATAACTTTCTTCCAACTTGAAATATTTGTAATTCTAGTTAGAGGGAATTCACTCTATCTCGGATTTTTTTTTGAAGAAGCATGGGAACTACAATGATAATTCTTGATTAATGAGTCTTAACCATTAGTAAGGTAGCTCAAGAGTTATCCCAAGCCTGTTATTTTGTTGGGGGAAAATGCCTAATTATACATGAAGGTCAGATTAGATGCATTCTTGTTGCAACAAAAATTTCAAGTTACCCTTCTCTCTTATCCCCATAGAATTAAATAGAGATCTAGCCTTTATCATTAAGCTTCCTATGTGTCACAAGGAGCAAAAGGTAAGTTGTAGGAAGCCATATAATAAGCAATATCAGTATCCAGAATAACAGTGAAAAATTAACTGGCTGGCTGATACTTTCTTCCTTGATACTCATAATTTGTTACTATATAGCAGGTAAGCCAAAAAAAGGATAAAAGTTGTGTAGGATTAAGTAGGAAAAGCTAGTAGGAGTAGAACTGAAAAATATAGGAGAGGAGTATGAAGGGAAGGTGAAGGAAGAGGAAAGGAGAAGGAAGTTGATAAGTTGAAAAGACTGCAGGAGAAGAAAACCAGGATAGTGACGGGACCAATGTTCATGGATTGTGTGCATAGATTGTAGAAATTAGTTATGTCTAATCTGAAAAGGAGAAGATATTGAGGTATTATGGCTCTCTTATCTCTTCAGGACTGAGACTGAAAAATGAGAAAAGTGTCTTTGGCCCTAGAGAGAAAAATTCAGAACAACTGATGGAAATGATAAAATGGCAAATCAAGGTCTGATATAAGACAAAGTATATAAAAAAGTGAAATTAGTTGCTTATTTAGTGCCATTCCTCTTTTATATAGCTTTTCCTTGTTCTATTCATTCAACAAATATCCACTAATTACTAGGTTTCAAATAGTGCTAGCCATTTGTGATATAGAGACAAAAAGAAACAAGACCTTCCAACAAGAAGCACAAATTCTAGTAAATACAAAATTTCAGGAAGCACTAGTAATTGGGGTCAGGTAGGGAGGATCAGAATAGACTTCTTGTAAGAGTTAGCAATGGAGTTTATCTTTGTAGGAAACTAACATTTCTGATAAGTAGGGGGTGGGAAAGAGTATATATAAGGTATGGAAGCCAGATTACACAAAAGTCCAGAAATGGGAGAAGGGATAATAGGAGTTGAGTAGTTTCTTTGGAATTCTGGAATATATTATGTGTGATGGGGAGTATTAATGTGTAATAAGCCTGGAAAGATTGAACTCATATTGTAAAACACTTCAAATTATTAACAGAGGAGATAGTATTTTGCAATGTTCAGGCTAGCTTTCTGGAGGTCCTTCAGACGGGGCCTTGGTCTCAGCAGAATAGACACCATGAGAATGGTCAAGAATAGAGTCTAAAATCTGTATTCTTGCCCAGTCTTGATCTTAGTGCAGGAGGATTGAGAGTCACTACAAGAATGTTCAAAAATAGAATTTCTATCTTTCAGTTCTTCTTAGCCCTTATATACTCTATTACAATTGCATCATTACAGTACACTGATTATATGTGAACCAGACAACCATTACATCACTATGCTAAATACTAAGTATATGTGAATTAGATAACCATTGTCTCATTAATTCCACTGAGTTCACACCTTGTTGTAAGAATCCTTGATTCAAATATAATACAGGTGGTCATGCCCTCTTTGATTTCTCAGGAAAGGTGAGAACACCAAAAGGAAAATGGAGAGCTAAACCATATAATGTAGCAGGTTTCCTCTGGGCTGCAGGGTATACCTCATCCAGAATTCCCCTACTATCTACAGCCCTCTACAATTTTGTTTTGCCTTGATATAATAAAGTAGCATGATATTTTAAAGGGATAATGTCAAATCTGTTATTTAGAAATATATCCTTTAATTTGGCAAATATAATGTCAATATAGACATACCTCAGAGATATTTTGGGTTTGGTTCCAGACATTCACAATAAAACATATATCTCAGTAAAGTGAAACACATGAATTGTGGAGTTTCCCAATGCATATAAAAATCGCATTTACACTATATTATATATAGTCTATTAAGTTTGCTATGGCATTATGTCTAAAAAAAGAATATACCTTAATTTAAAAATACTTTATTGATAAAAAATGCTCTCATCTAATTATTCATTAATTTATTATCTTTTTGTTGATTAAGGGTAGTGCCTTGACATTGATGGTTGCTGATTAATCAGGGTAGTGGCTGGTGAAGGCTGAATAAGATAGCAATAGAATTTGGAGTAATTGAATGACTCTTCCTTTCATTTGACCACATTTAGACCACTCTAGGGGTTGCTAAGTGGCCTGATTTCAATATTGTTGTGTCTCAAGGAATAGAGAAACCTGATGAGAGGAAGAGAGATGGAAGAATGATTAATCAGTGGACCAATTAGTATTCAGATTAAATTTATCTATTAAGTTCATTGGCATTTCGTGGCATTATAAAATCACCAGTTTGAGGCACCACAAAACAATTGCAATAACATGAAAGAATACAAATCACCATATATAGTCATGGAAATATTTGAAATATTGTGAGAATCAGAAAGTAACATCAAAACATGATATGAGCACATAATGCTGGAAAAATTGTTCCAGTAGACATGATTATGACAAAAGGATTACCTTGAATATTCAATTTCTAAAACAATACAACATATGTGAACTGCTATAAAGTGAAATATAGTAAAATGAGGTGTGTCAAAATAATTAATAATAATAATAATAATAGTTAACATTTATGTTGTGTTTACTATATGCCAAGCACTGTACTAAGTACTTTATAAAAAATCATTTGATTTTCACCATAGCTCTAGAAAGTAGCTTAGTATTATTATCACCATTTTACAAATTAGAAAACTGAGGCAAAAAGAGGTTAAGTGACTTGCCTGGGATAACACAGCTGGTAATTATCTGAAGCTGAGTTTGAATTCAGTTCTTCCTGACTTCAGACTAGGTGCTTTATCTATTGGTATAACTCTTTTACTCGTTTCACATATGTATTTCCAACTGACTACTAAGTAGGACATGTTAAAACCTCAATGAGTTCACTTTCAACATATGTAAACCAAAATTATCATTTCCACTAACATTTAGGGGGAAAATACCCAATACCCAATAACAAAAAACAAACTGAATGACAACTACAAAAAAAAAAAATCTATCCTCTATAAGTTCACCATCCTTCCATTCTTTTAGCCCTGTAGGATTAAAATTTCTTTCCCCTTTGACTACTCTACAGTATATACAACACACAGTTAAAGGTTGTTTTAGGTTTTTACAAAATGAAAATCTATTACATTTATAAGAAAGAAACTGCCAATAAATTATTTTTTAACTCAAGACAAAACTACCATGAGAGAAAATGGAGAGCCATACAAGAGAACATAAAATACATTTAAAAATAATTATCAATACTTCAAGAATCTGTGATAGTGCTATGTAGGGCCTAATACAATTCTTAATAGATTATAGAATTTATGTTGTCTACTGGACAGCTAGGTGACATAGGAGATAGAGTACCAGTCTGGATTCAAAAGAACCTGGATTAAATCTATCTTCAAACACTTAATACTACCTCTGTGACCCAGGGCAAGCCACTTAACCCCAACTGCCTGAACAAAAAAAAAAAAATAAAGTCATTCAGAATTTATATTGTCTAAAAGAAATTCATACCTGACAGACACAACTTCAGTGATAATCCTCTCAGAACTAGATTTACAGATGATAGGCATACCATCTGTCATCTGAAATGGATTCAAAGTTCTTCAAAATCAGGGGGCAGAGCCAAGATGGCAGAGCAGACACACACGACTTTCTAAGCTCTTCTCTTACCCTCTTTATCAATATTATATCGAGCCTCAAAAATAGTCTTGACTGCTACAATTCGTAAAGATAAGAAGTAGAACAACTCACCGGCCCGAAGAAAATCTGCAGTCTCGCCAAAAAAGGTTGGTTCCGGGGCCAGGGGGGAGATCGGCGCAGAGGGGGAGAGAAATTAGGTTCCGAGGAGAGTCTCAAACCGAAAGTGAAAGCACAGATCTCAGCACAAGCGCACAGCCCCAACCAGCAGTACAGGGCTTTTCCTTGGGGCAGTTGTGATCCTGCACCGCAAGAGGACTCAGCCCGGGTTAGCCTCCAATCTGCGCAGTGGGGGGCTCGGCTTGGGGCCATAGAGCTTTTCCAGGGCCAATTTGCATCGGGCAGAGACACTGGGGCAGAGTTCGGGGGTCTGCGGTCTGCTGTCAGCTGCTAATACTCACAGTCCCACAAGAGGCTCCGGCCTGGGGCAGTGACACTTTCACCCCTTAGTCTCTAGCCCAGGGCAATCGCTAACCCACTCAGCCCAACTGGGCATTTTGATAGCTCGGCCAGTGCTGAATCCACTTCCTGTTGGGGGAAGGGAAGACTCTCACTCAGAGCACTCCCATACCTCGGAGCCGGAAATCGGTTTACATCTTTCCCTGCTCTGCAGAGGAAGCTGGTAACCCCCTTGCCTAGGAGACATACCCTAAAGGCTTTAATACATGAATAAAAAGATGAAAAGAACGATGGACAGCTTCTATGCAGAAAAAGAGCAGGTCAGCAAACCTGAAGAGACCTCAAACAGCAAAAATGCATCGGCCTGTCCCCTTTACATGATGCTCTCATAGAAGAGACCATTAAAAGTCTCAAAAGAGAGTTAGAAGATAAATGGGGAAAGGAAAGAGAAGCCTTCATAGAGAGCAACAACTTCCTGAAATACGAATTGAAAAAGTAAAAATCTCAGGAAAGTAAGAATTGTGAATTGAAAAATAAAGAATTCACTAGAAAGTAGGATTTGTGAATTGGAAAAGACAAAGAACTCGCAAGAAAGTAGGATCCGTGAATTGGAAAAGACAAAGAACACGCAAGAAAGTAGGATCTGTGAATTCGAAAAAGAAAATAATTCACTAAAAAAAAAAATTAGTGAAATGGAAAAAAATTCCACAGACCAAAACAATACATTTAAAAACTCAATTGGACATATACAGAAAGAAGTAAAAAAAGCTAATGAAGAATATAATTCTTTAAAAATTAGAACTGAACAAATTGAAACTAATGATTCATTGAGACAGCAAGAATCAGTCAAGTAAAAACAAAAAAATGACAAACTGGAAAAAACCACGAATTATCTACTTGCAAAAACGACAGACTTGGAAAATAGATCTAGGAGAGATAATCTGAGGATTATTGGACTTTCCGAAAACTATGATGATCCAGATTGCTCTCCAGAATGGTTGCATCATTTCACAATTCTGATGCAGAGGGAAGAAATTCTGCTGATGTGTATGGTTTGGCTTCCCATCTCCCCAAGGGCATCTCCGCCTTCTGAGAGAGAAGTCATGGGGTATGACATATGGGGATGTACACTTTAGCATTTACTATACTGACATAGCAAGGAAACATTTGTACACAAAAGCAATTGTTTATGTAGTTGAGCATATGCAGTATCCGATAGTTATATAAGTGTATTACTTAAGCATTCAGTATACAAGGTGAAGATTTTCTTTGAATCAACAGACTCCTGCTTGACTATCCTTCTGATTCTCACCTCTTCATTTCTCATCCATGATCAGAACTTAAGCTGATACCAAAGTTCCCATAAGCAGATCTGGAGTCTTCACCAACAATACATTAGTGTCCCATTTTCCCCACATTTCTTGCAACATTTATCATTATCTTTTCCTGTCTTCATGGCCCATCTGAGATATATGAGATAGTAACTCAGAATTGTTTTAATTTGCATTTCTCTGACTTTTTGTTCTTCCAAGTAAATTTTGTTATTATATTTTCTAGTTCTATAAAATTATATTTTGGCAGTTTGATTGATATGGCACTGAAAAAATAGACCAATTTAGGCAGAATTGTCATTTGTATGATATTAGCTCGATCCATCCATGAGCAATAGATAATTTTTTTCAATTGTTTAGATCTGATTTTATTTGAATGAGATTTCCACACTTTTCAGTCAAGTGTGTAATCATGAAACTATGACCTTCCATAGAATGTCATGTGTGAAAACCTTATCTTTTTCTTATCATATTTTCATTAACCATTCTCTTAGAATATATATAAATCATTCTCACAAAAAGGTCTCATAACGAGATGAAAAATAGTCTTATGACTAGGTAGTTATTAACATTATTTTAATTACTCTCCCCTCTCCCAGTTATTGGTTTATTATCTTTTCCTTTAGTTTAGTTTTTCTTTTATGTAAAAAAAGTAATAATTATCCAACTTTCTTGAAAGATGAGTCATATTCAATATAGATCACCTTTCTGTAGAGTTTATTATGATCCAACAACTTTTTCAATCACTGTTTTTTCCCCATTTCCACATAGGTTGCAAGTTTTGATCTGAGAGGTTACTTTCTATCATTGAGGTAAGAAAGGAACTTATTACCAAAATGCTAATAATGAAGGTGATAATAATACTTAGCTACCATTCTCCTTTACAGAGATATCACAAGGCAAATGCTATAGAAGGATAAAATATTGTTAGATCCAGATAAATTATATTTCAAAACAATGAATAGATTTAAAGAAAATATTTCCTAATTTGGAGAGGATCAATGGAATTACGTGAGGATCAGATTTGTGGCCTAACATAAGGATGCACATTCTATAAATTATGTTATTAAGTGAATTAAATTAGATTATTTAATAAGCATACTCATGAGGTAAATTTTCAAGCAGATAGTTTATGAGTATTGACAACAATTTTGTATAAGACACTGTGGTACAGTGGGAAAAGTGCTGGATCTGCAATCAAAGGACTTGAATGCAGATCTTTACTCCAATATTTACTACCTTTGTTACCTTGGTTAAGTCACCTAATCTACCTGGGCCTTAATTTAGCCATCTGAAAAATGAAGAAGAAAAACTAGATCAGATATGTCAAACATGAAGAATACAAGAATTGCATTCCTTAATACTGCCAACTATGTCTTGAACCAAATTAAAATATAGTTCCTATCTGACTTGAATGTGTTGATGTATTAATAAAAAAGAAATATATAAACATGAACTTTTTTTTAAAGATGTAGTATATAAGGATCTTTTTGTATGATTATGTAGTTCCATTTGTATTTGACTTGACACACAGATTAGATGACCTCTGAGTTCCTTTTCAATTCTAAATCAATGATGCTATGATCTGTTATCATCAAGCCTCAGGGTGCTCAGACATTAAAAGATCATTGTCTTCAATATCATCAAAGAATTGTCTTTAGTTTGGAATGGAGGTGGTGACAATTTACAAAAATTGGTTATATCATGTCATCACAACCCCATCCCATGATATATATGTACCACCTAGTGGAAAACAGCCAATGTAGATAAAAGCAATACATGCTCACAGATATAAATGCCCCAAATCTCATGATACTTTCCAATTAATTGTATGGCAATCAGAAGGTCATCTAAGATCCTACATAAATTGTTACAACCAGTTGCCAATTTGTGAGTCTGTGCTAACTAGCAATACCTATAATCTCTTTACACTTGCCTCAAATAAGTCACTTTTATCAATAATGATCTACTTCTTTTCCCTTTATTGATTCCACTAATGTCCTAGTTTAACTGTAGGATCTAGTGCTACTTCATACCAGCTGTTCCTTCAGAACTCTAGACTACTTTCATCTTAAGAAAATGCCACCCACAACATCATTTGCCCTCTTTTCCACTTTCAACTAATATGTGTACTTCTCTGACATAACTGTAATTCACGTTCTTATTATATATATACATATATATATATATATATATATATGTATATATATAATATATGCTATAAAATTATGATAACAGAAAGCATGCTTTATTTCCAATCTAAATTAGCTATAATCCAATGATCATTCACATTTATTTAACTGTTATTAATAAGTGTTCATAACACCATCTCTGTCAATATGTATGGTGCCAGGAATTTTGCTGACTGCTCATTCTACCACCACCCTCATATGCCAGAGTTCTTTTTGCTTTCTGTTATTCATCTGCTTCCCTATTAGTCTATTTTACAACTTTGTTCTAAATTCCCAGAATCATTTTCTTTATCCCATGAAGTTCCCTAGTCAGTGTAACCTTAATGTCTAATAATAAATTAAACTTCTCTTACATTTTCTGGATCTCCTTTCATGTTCCTCTGATCTTTTTACCTATCCTTCCTTTGCTCTTCTCCCTAATAGATTTTCACCAGGGTGCCCCTCTCCATAACTGTTCCATTGATATATAGTTATAGTCACAATTGCCTGGTTTTATTTTAAATGCCTCCAGTCCTAGAAATGGGTCACTCTATGCTTCGGTATTCTCCCAAGACTTCTCTATGGAATATTGATTTTATAATCCATTCCTACCCTCATCAACCAAAGAAGAATGAGAATTCCTAATGGAGAGGTCATGAAGAACAAGGATGTGAAACTCAATTAAAATAGGGCCCATTAAACCACATATAGGGATCCTTTTAAACAAATATTAATTGATAAAACCACATACTAACATTTGTTTTGAGTCATTTCAGTCATATCTGACTCTTTGTGACCCCATTTGGGGTTTTCTTGGCAAAGATGCTGGAGTGTTTTGCCATTTTCTTCTCCATCTATTGTTACAGATAAGAAAACAGAGGCAAACAGAATTAAGTAGCTTTTCCAGAGCCATACAGGTAGTAAGTTTCTGAGGACAGATTTGAATTCATGAGTCTTCCTGATTCCAAGACCAATGAAAGCTCACTAAATGCCTCTCATCCTAATATTATCTATGTATTGTTGTATGTTTATTTACTTTGTCAAGTCTTTCCTGATTATGTCTTAATCTGGTTCTGAATGCATTATAGTAGTCTTATGGAGTGCAATGTGGTCCATGGTCCATGTGTTTTAGACTTCTGATCCAGAATGTGGTGCATTATATGATAAATTCATTCCTTTATGTTTCTATTTTATTTGGACTAGCTCACCTCCGCCTAGTATTCTACTGGAATGTCAAAAATAATTTTAGGAAATTGTGGCTTGACATTCAGGCACATATATACACACAGCTGAATTCCCCCTTGGATTCCTAAAAAAAGAGTTAGCAATGTAAACTGTGCTTCTGGGAAATAATATATATAGTCATCAGATGATACTTGGGGATAAAATGGGAAAGGAGAAGATGCTAACTACTCAGGACTATAGCTAGTGAGCTTCCAAAGGGGTGCTTCCAATATGCACAAATCAATCACAATGGCACAACTAATTGAGAAAGCAAAAAGAAGAATGAACAAAGTATAATAATTTGTCTTACTCATAAACCAAGGTCAGAAATTTTAACAATATATAGAGTCCATGTATCATGAGCAAGTGAGCAAACATAAACTTATATAAGCCTAGCAGAGAGATACAAGAGTAGGAAAACTCATGAGGTAACTCTAGATTCTAGACTGGAGAATTAGATATCTATGATCTTTTAAAGGAATGATTTTTACTATAGATCTCACTCACATGCTGAGTGAGACTGCTCCACTGCTCAGTCTCTCTACTCTCATACTGAAAAATGTCACTTTTTTACAACAACTAAACTGCCCTTTTAACCAACAAGAGTCTTAAGCCTGGGGATGGAACTGAAGTTATATTTCCTTATCCAAGTGCAGAGCCAGTGTGACACTTGTTCAGTGAAAAATATTTTCCTTTTAATACTGAAATCTTCAAAGCTATTCAGATCTTGCTTTCTACAGACTTTGAGGATTTGGGATTGATTTGGTTTCAGTTTTTGCCTCTCAAGTCATAGAAGGCCCTTAAGGGACAATGGAGGTTTCCTCTTAGTCAGAATGCAGATAGAACTGGAGTTTGAGGAAGCCAGAACATAGGATTCTCCTTTCCTCCAATCAGATCATTCAAATAGCTGAGATTTTCTCCATTTTTATAAGCTTCTTGAATCAATAGTAGAAACTTTCTATCCATTGTGCTCAGTTCCTTTCTTCCTCTTATTTCCTTGGTTTCTTTGTTTTATCTTCTTTTTTTTTCAAATCCTGTAAATACCTTCCCTGTTCTCTCTTATGCACCCCATTTCTTTCATAGATGACTCAATCTTGAAATATGGTTTCTCCTCTTTGGCTCCTATGCCTCAGAATAGTTTCTTCATGTATAGTTTACTGGTGAGAAACCCAAAATCACTGTCAGATGATACAGTTATTGTATAATATCCCATAGTCCTAAAGCAGTGTTTTAATACAGAGTTTCCTAGCAATCAATTTCAAAGTTCTGAAAAGCATATTCAAATCAAATGCTAAGAAACAATGCAGTTCATCCATCAGACAGTAGTATTTCTGTTTGAATAAGGGGGTTCATTTAAGTTTCTAAAAACTATCATTTATTCTTATGAGATTTTTTTATAAAATCACCTAATTTTGCATGTATGTACATACACACATATATTTATAGCAACTCTTTCTGAAAAAAAGTTGACATTAAAGGAATGCCCATCAATAAGGAATGGTTAAAGAAGTTATGGTATTTAATTGTGATGGAATGCTGTTGATCTATTAGAAATGAGAGCACTGTGGTTTCAGGGGAAAAAAAACAGTTAAGTCTTATATTAACTGATGCAAAAGGAAGTGAGCAGAACTAGAATATTTTATATAATAACAGAAATATTGTAATGATGATATACTTTGAAAGACTTTACTACCCTTATTAAGGCTAAGGCAATTTACAAAGTATAATGTCCAGGCTAGCTCTCTGGAGGGCCTCAGGATCAGAATTAGAATCATTAGGAGAAGTGAAGGAGGCAGGCGAGCTGCCATATGGCTTGCCAAAGATGAATCCTGGACTTTGGTGTCCAGAGCTTGAAGTCTCTCTACTGCTCGTCCTGCAGCACAGTGACTCTGACCTTCATCCCTCAGCCCTCCATCCTAATATACAGTTACTTCACCACCACGCATGCAGCAAACACCAATCAAGAGGAGAGCCATCATATCACCATCTCATCTAATATATATATGTATATAGAACATTATCTCACATCAAGTAGGTAATTAGTTTTAAGTGCTCTGCTATCTCAGATTCAAGTACCCCTTTTAAGAATTTCAGCCCTCTACAACAAAGACTTATAATAAAAGTTTTGTCTACCTTAAGAGACAAAACTGAAGAACTAGGATTGCAAATTGAATCATACTTTTTTCAATTAAAAAGAATTTCTCATTTGTGTATGTGTTTTCTTTTTTTTTTTTTTGTAGCATGACTAATGTAGAAATACATTTTGCATGACTGCACATGCATAATCATTATCATATAGTTTGCTTTAAGGGGTGAGGAAAACAGAGAGAGAGAATTTGGAACTCAAAATTTTAAAATATGAATGTAAAATGTTTAAACTTAATGTAGATATATTAAAATATATATGTATATATATATATATATATTTAAAGAAAACATAACATCTAATTGAAGGAGTTTTATTGAAACAAAAATATTTCTTTTGTGTTTTTTGTAGAATGTCTTTTTTATGCCCTTTTCAGTAAATAAAACATTTACATAAGAAAAGGCCAGTGTATTACACTTGAATTTGAATAGTTAAAAAAAAATAACTTGTCAAATATTTTCACACTGTAATTTTATTTGATCTTCCCAGACTTTCTTTTATTACAAATGGTATTTACATATCATACATAGTTATCATTTCTTTCCTACCATTGAATAAAGTAACAAATTCCATAAAGATTAAACATATTATATACCCTTTTCTCATAAAAACATTATATTCAAACATTCATTGTTTTCTCTTTAGTTCTCAAGGTCCTACTGTATGTGAAACTAAATCTGGTGCTAGGAAAGATAGAAAATTTAGGTGAAATAAATCACACTCTTATGGAACAGAGCATGTTTCAAACCAGAAAAGACCTGACTCAGAGAACTTATTCAATTATCTCAAGAAAATGAGGAAAATATAGATAATATGTTTTGCCCAAATTCATACAGACAGTAAATAGCAGAAACATGGCTTGAAACTATGTCCTCTAATTCAGATATAATTTTCTTTCCAGTATCTCTCTAGTTTAGTTCCTGTTCTCATAGACCTTACAATCAGGCTGATATGACATAAGAACAAATATCTCAGCAAATCACAAAATAAGCGCATAGCTGAGATGCAAACAAAACAAGCAACAATAACAAAACCTTCAATATAGATGTGGTGGCTTTTGGAAAGGGTATTACCAACTGCAGATCAAGATGTCAGAATTAAAAGTGCAATAGGAACTGTATTAATGATGAAGGGTAGGTTTTTGAGCTGCTGCATTCAGAATACTTTTGCCAAACTGTAGCTGCAATTAACAGCAAATTTAGGTTGTAGGCTAATTGCATCAACATTTTTGTCAAAGCTGTAGTTATATAGGGATTGATGGAAGACTAATGGAGGAAGGGAATTCATTTATAGACATCTTACCTGCTGACTTAAAATGTTTCTATTTCATTGTAAGACTATTTTGTTTCATCCATATAAGCTATAAATTCACATGGGTTTATCTAAAATTGGCACACTAATTCCAATAAATGGCATAGAAAGTGCCATATTCATCTGAATGTGGATCAGAGCATAGTATTTTCACCTTTTCATTGTTTATTTGATTTTTTTTCTTTTTCATGTTTTCTTTTCTATTTTGATCTGCTTTTTCTTGCACAATATTATGGGTATTATATTTGGAAGAATTACACCTGTCTAACTCATTTCAGATTGCTTGCTAGCTTGGGGAGGGGAAGATAGAGGAGGGAAGGGGAAAAAATTGGAACACAAGGTTTTGCAAAGGAGAATGTTGAAAATTATCTTTGCATGTATTTGGAAAAATAAAATACTATTAAACATAAAACTGACAACACTGAGACAAGAGTAAACATTTCTAGCATCCCCCCTTATCCATGTCATAGACAGTAATTTTCATTACTGCCAGGAATGGAAACAGGAAGCTGGGACCATAGGCTGACTACTCTGTTCTCATCAGAAAGAAAAACTACTGGGCTAGAATTACATCAACTTATTCCTTTGAATATTATTACTATGTTAAGAATGGTTATAAATTTTAGACTCAAACCATAATCCTGATCACTATTTCTTAATCAAAAAAGCAGGACCCTAAGCTCCATATCAGTGGGTTGATCCCTTACATTGCTGACATTGTAGATGTCAATTCCATGAGGAACACACATAGCAAAGAGCAAAGAAACTTAATTAACCAATTTGATAGCCAAACAGAAATTTTAGAAAGTATACACAGGGGAATATATACCAGATAAAACCTAATGAAAATTCTACCATTGAAAGGAAAACAATTCAGGTTAATCAAGAAACAGATTTCCAGATCTCAACAAAGGGGAAATACCCCAGTCTCTAATGTAACAACTAGAAGACTGGAAGTAAAATGGACATTATCGCTTGGTGATAAGCCTCTCTAATGTAGCTAAGTGGCTTTTCAAACATCAAACATTACAAAATTCACTACATACAATTCTAAATTCTTTTCAGCTTGGTAAGCCCTGCCACAAAATATATATTTTATTGGCACATGACTAGAAAAGACAAGGCCGTGTGTGTGTATGTATATGCATATGCACAGATTCATATTTATGTATGTCAGTCAATAAATATTTATTAAGCATCTTCCAGTGCCTGCCAGGCACTATTGACTGCTAAAAAGACTAATAAAAGGAGGAAGAAAAAACAATCCAATGGGGATGACAAAACACAAATGAAAAGAGGGGAGAAAGAATTATGACTGCTCATATGGTACAGACTTCAATCAGAGAAATCCCATATTAGTGCAGTCAGTTGACAAATGGGATTTGAGAAGTGAATTCTTTCCTTAAATGAATATTTGAAGATAAGTCCCACCCTCCAATTTGGGAGACAGAGAGTAATGATAAGATGCAGAACTAGGCCTTGTGAGATTTTAGAGGATGATTAAATGAACTCAATAATGAGTTTCCCCACCATTATAAAGTCAGACACAAAAGTCCCATAGTAATACAGCTAGGTGGGAAAAGTAGAGAGTATTTGTGTACTTATACACATATGTGTATATACATTTGTGTATATGCATACATGTATATGTTTATGGTATATGAATATATGTATATATTTATAAAACAACTATTTCAAAACAATTACTTTCCACTTAATTCAATTTTATTTTATTCTCTGTTGCAGATTTTCTCCTACAAAAGCTTTCCTTGTTCACTATTCTGTGATAAACAAGAAATATGAAAGCCATTACAAATATGAAATGATGATAGACTGCCTGTGAGTCCGTGACAGTAAAATTTTGAGAATCTCTACTTTAGTTCAACCCAATAATTTTTAATAGTGGGAAATTGAGTCCTAAGAAGATGGAAGTTGCTACTAATGTATAGCATCCGTAGCAAAATTAAGAGGCAAGATTTAAATGCACATCCTCTTACACCAGAGCTGTATGAATTATTCCTTATCATGATGAATTTTCATGTAAAACTGTCTATAATGAAAATTAGTCTGACAATAAAGTAATAGTTTAAATGGGGAAATTGTGGAGAAAGGAAAACCTGTTGGAAAGTAGTAAGTTAGAAATTAGTAAGTAGTTTATATATTAGGTTTCCAAGCAGTTTGTCTGGGACAGCATCAGTGGGACAAGGAAAGGGGAGCAGATTCTTCATCATTTCTTTCCTTTGTAAATCTTTCTTGTCCCAGAACCCTAGCTTTTGATCTGCTTTTTCTTGCACAATATTATGGGTATTATATTTGGAAGAATTACACCTGTCTAACTCATTTCAGATTGCTTGCTAGCTTGGGGAGGGGAAGATAGAGGAGGGAAGGGGAAAAAATTGGAACACAAGGTTTTGCAAAGGAGAATGTTGAAAATTATCTTTGCATGTATTTGGAAAAATAAAATACTATTAAACATAAAACTGACAACACTGAGACAAGAGTAAACATTTCTAGCATCCCCCCTTATCCATGTCATAGACAGTAATTTTCATTACTGCCAGGAATGGAAACAGGAAGCTGGGACCATAGGCTGACTACTCTGTTCTCATCAGAAAGAAAAACTACTGGGCTAGAATTACATCAACTTATTCCTTTGAATATTATTACTATGTTAAGAATGGTTATAAATTTTAGACTCAAACCATAATCCTGATCACTATTTCTTAATCAAAAAAGCAGGACCCATAAGTCCTGCTTTAAGTCAATCAACCCATAAGTGTAATTAAATATTTCCTATGTACAGAATACTATACTATGGATAGAGATATAGAGAATCAAACAAAACCTTTACTCTCAGGAAGCTAACCTTATAATGAGAAAAATCTCAAGTATTTATCTCTGTGTGTGTGTGTGTGTGTGTGTGTACATTTAAAATTATATATAAGATATACATAAAAAGCATAAGTATGGAAAATAGTTTAATACCAGGTATTTTGTGAGGGAAGACTTTAATACTTAGGGAGGAGATATCAGGAAAAAAACAGTTACCCAAAAGGTGGGAGTCGTCTTTTTGTTCACTTAATGGCTCTACTATGAATGTGGATGCTATACCACTTGGTGCATATATATTGAATACTGATATTATTATTTTATTTATGGTACCCTTTAGCAAGATGTAGTTTTCTTCCTTATCTCTTTTAATTAGAACTATTTATGCTTTAGCTTGGTCTGAGATCAAGATCGCTAATCTTTTTATTTGTTTGTTTTCTTTTCTTTTCCTTCAGCTGAAACATAATATATTCTGCTCCAGCTTTTTACTTTTATTTTTTATGTTTCTCTGCTTCAAATATGTTTCTTGTAAACAACATACTATGTGATTCTGTTTCTTTATACACTCTGCTATCTTCTTCCATTTTATGGGAGCATTCATCTTACATTCACAGTTATAATTACTAATTCTATTTCTCTCCATCCTAGTTTTTCCTATTGATATTTCTTTCTCCTTTCAAACTCTTTTTCCTCACCAGTGTCTTGCTTCTGACCTCCATTTTTTCAGTCTGCTATACCTTTTATCAGCCTCCATTTCTTACTAGTATCCTTTTTCAATACTACACTTCCTTCTAACAGCTTTCCCTTCCTACTTCCCTATGTGGTGAGACAAATTCCTATTCCATACTGGGTTTGTATTCTGAACTTCCCTGTCTTCATTCATAGTAGCTCTCCATGTGCAGAGCTCTTTGTTTTTTTGTTCATTTTAAAAAACAGAGCTTTGTTCCTAAAGCATAGATGAGATTGTCCCTTTTTTTTTCCTGTGGAAATAGAAGTTTCTCACTGACTTTCTGTGCTAAGTCTGGGAGTGCTGCAGGCTCTTCAAGTGTGCTAGATTGGCTTGCCCTAATCCTGCCTATTATACTATGGTTTAAGGGCTCACAATTTGCCTTCTGTTTTTGCCACAGCTGGTCTTCTGATCCACTGGCTCTCTGAACTAGGACAGAGTAGCCAAGGCTCCTGTACTTTGGCTAAGAGGTTCCTGCTAGATTCCCTGCACCATGTCTACACTGGCAGCATCCCTCCCTTCCTCTAAGTGAGACAGATTTTTTCTGAAGTCTTTCCAGCATATCTTAAGCTGGAAAATTGTTTCACTCCCAATATTTGTGAGTTCTGTTACTATAGAATATTTTCAGAGGCTTGATCTAGCATTGATTCTGAGACAAACTGGGGAAAACTCAAGCTTCTCTCTGGCATCTTGTCTCCAATCAAAGTTATGAGTTGTGTTAAAGGAAGAGGGGGATGCTATGAGATAGAGTTGAAAAAAGAGTGCCTACTATCCATAAGACTGGTTAGTACAAAGACATGGAAATGCAAGCTAGAGCTTCATGTGTAAGTAACAGAGCAAAAGTGACTTTTACTATCAGCATGAAAGAGGGGGAATAATGTCTTTTAAAAACTAAAGAGAGGAATTTGTATTTGATGCTAGAAGCAAATGAAGTCAGCAATAATGACTGAATATAGAAGTGATATGGTCAGATCTGTCCAACAAAATTAGGTTGGTAGCAGTGTGGAAGACAGATTGTAATGGGAAGAGATTTGGGATAACAATATTCTAATATTCTGTTCCAATCATGCAATTATGGAAAATTATAAAAGTCACAGATTGAGAACTAATGTTTATAACATAGTTGTAAAAGAACTTTAGTTTTAGTCTCATGAGGATATCCTCAGAATTACATAATAAGAAGGGCAGATGGTGCAAAGGAGAGACTATAAATCCCAATCAAAGCAAAGGTTAGTTAATTAACTGACATCTAAATCAAAAGACTAGGCTAAGTTTCAATCAGGTTACTCAATATGATATTCTTGCTGCAGTTCCTCCCCCATGCACACTAAATTGTAGGCTTAAAGTAGGAAAAAAAGAAGGAATTCCTTATTAGCTTCATTTAAGGTTATTGGTGACATTGAATACTAGCTAAGGTAGTCTTTAGAAAAATGCACTAGAGAGTCATCAAGACCAGTGGAGGCATTTAATAATAGGGGAGACAAGGAACACACAGAGTAGTTGCATTTTTAAAGTATTATCTTAGTTTTTAAATAGTATTTCCCCAAAGCAATAAAAATAGTAATTCAATTATCTGTTCAGTTTAATTACTGTGTAATATACTTAATTGATATACTGTAATTTTGGTCCTGTTAAATATAACAAATCTCTAGTGTGAAATATTCTTAATGATCAACATAAAAATAGAGATCTCATTAGTGTAATTTTATATTCTGAGTTGATCTTATAGTAGAATTTAACCTACAATTAAAACTTACATTATGAACATGAATGGTTTGTGCTCTTTAAATGATAAAGGTTTAAAACAGCTACCTTTTTTCAGTTATAAAATAATGTTCATTTATAACATAAATTTGATGTTAATTTGCCCAGGAAAGTAAATGAGAAAAATCTCCTATGCAGCCTAAATTTTCACTTCTCTACTGAATTTTTACTAGCTTTTTTACACTTAAATGAAAACTTCCAAGGATTCCCACTTCACTTATAGCTTATGCTTTTCTTGTACTCCCAATATACTCAAGGTCAAATTCTGTATTGAGTCAAGATTCCTCTACAATGCCAAATCCTCATTCCAATGGAAGAACAAATCAATGCAATATTCATTAATATGTTTAGATTTAATGTTTAATATCCTGGAACTAAGGTATTAATTCAAGGCAAAGTCAAAAAAGATACCTTATCAAAATAAGTGATACATGGAGAAGACCCTAAAGTAAATTATATTGCTTAAGGACTGAGTTTTCCCAGCATGCAACCAAATAATTTTATTGTTTCAATAAGTAAGTAAAATAATTTTAAACATTTCTTCCTGCCTCTAAGTAAACTGGAATTTATGACATCAGATAAGAGCAACCCTCA
Organism: Sarcophilus harrisii; assembly: GCF_902635505.1. Classification (NCBI taxonomy): domain Eukaryota; kingdom Metazoa; phylum Chordata; class Mammalia; order Dasyuromorphia; family Dasyuridae; genus Sarcophilus; species Sarcophilus harrisii. The sequence continues at coordinate 479,444,438 of NC_045428.1, read as the reverse complement.
TCATTTATGGGTGTCAATCAGTATTTTAAATCACAAGCTGTTAGATCTAGAAAGCTCAAAGATTTTTTTTCCAGCATTCATTTTTTGCCTATAAAATGACATATGGAACTATAGAACCAACATGGCATAGTGGCAGCAACCACACTACTTAATCACTGATAACCTCAGCTCATCAAGAAAGCCTCAGCTACTGGTTACAAACTAATTATTTGATGAAAACATCTGTATAATCTGGAAAACAGTCTGAATTTGATACAGAATAATCATGAGAGATAGATATTGTTATTATCATCTCCACTATATAGTTAAGGAAGTTGAGCCAAATAGAGCTTTGTTTTTTGTTTTTTTGTTTTCAAATAGAGTTTTAAAAACTTACTAAGTGTTACATAACTAGTGAGGATTTGAGATAGCATTTGAATTCATGTCTTCTGTACTTCAGGTTCAGTATTCTATCCATTATGCCACCTTATTGCCTTTAACAACCATTCAACCATATATCAAGCTCCAAAAGGATACATGACAAGTATAAAGGCTGAGATCAAAAAGAAAATAAGGGAACAACAACCAAAAAAAGATTACTTTTTGGATCAATGGATAGAGAAAGAGTTCATGAACAAACAAGGGAAAAATATTTACAGATGGATGACTGGTTACATAAGATCAAATAAAGTTTCATGTAAACACAATGAAACTCAATACAAAGAAACCTTACCTGTTTTTTCTTCTAAGCATTTCATATTCACTGACAAGAATACTGTAGAAATTTAACTTCCTGAGTATATATATTTGCTGAACATGTTTCCTTTCTTTTTGCCCCCTCTTCAGGAAGAAAATAGATTTTTTTTTCTTTGAGGAATAAAATTTAAAAACATAAAAAAAATAGGAATTTTAAAAATATTACTTAAAAATGCATTCTAGCTTCAGTACTTGTTACCTTGGAAAGTCAATTCTTTTAACCTCCATTTTCTCATGAATAAATGTAAGAACTGGACCAGAAGGCCTTTTATGTTTCAAAATTCCATGATGCTGATTGCTAAGTGACATGACCAATTATACCTAGGCTGAAACAAGATCTTCTCTACTACTCAAGAATGTTACCTCAGGTATGGGGGATGAGGGAAAAGAAACTTAGTTGACACTACTGGATTTGTAGTCTGTGGAGCTAGGTTCAAATCCTGGATCTGCTACTTATTATCTTTATAACCTTGGGGAAATCACATCACTTGGCTAAAATGTCCTTATCTATAAACTGAGAGGTTTACTAAATCTTAAATTCCTTTCCATTCTAATTCTATGATACTTTGACTTCTCATTCAATTCTATCATCATTAAAACTCATTTCAGACAGTAAAATGAAAAACACATCCTTCCTTTTATCCAGTAAACTTATTCTATTCCAAAAGGATCACTTTTTCAAAGAATCACAGTTTGGTAATATTATCCACAATATAATTAACCTCAGAGCTTCAAAGGACCATACTTCAAGGCCTATGGGTTTAAAAAAAAAAAAAAAAAAAAGTTGTGGAGTAGGGTAGAAGAAAAGGGAGCAGTTTAAATGAATCAGTTAAAGTTCATGGATAACAAAGTGACAGGAAAGGATAGAATCATAGTTTGTGCTTCTACTAGAGTGATTCACATCCCCTGAGAGAATGTAGCAAGGACATTTTAAGGAGCATCAGAAAGGTATATCTGTCCGGTATTTCACAGCTTTCAATGGGTCATAACATTTTAATTGGTGTCTTTGCCTGCATTTGAAATGTTCCTCCTATTTTATCAGAGCCCAAATCTAGCATGGTTAGAAAGCTTCTTAGCCACAAAAACACCAATGGCATTCATCAACCCTCCCCACCAAGTCAAGTAGCTAAGTTTGGGATTGAGATCATGAAGTTGTTGCAGACAATCCAAGGCCATGCATGTTTTCCTGTGAGTTCTTTGAACTGCCTCTTTTCTCCTTTCCAGGGTCTCTGCAGGGTCTCTGGACACTTTATAACCCTTCCCCCACTGTTTTTCTAGTCCATTTATACAGAATTCCCTTCCATACACTTTACCATATTATCCATTGGCCTCTATATTGATCTAATTGCTTTTCCTCAAACATGACACTCTCCTTTTCATTGGCTGTTCCCTATGTTCAACACATACAATTTTTTATCAAGTGCTCTTAATTTCTCTGGCTTCATCATGAACCAGTTTAAACCTTACCTACTCCAGGACACCTTTCTTGCTCATTCTGGTAGCAAATGCCTGAATCCCTAGTCATCTTCAAGCCATTAAGGACCTTGAGGGCAGAGATTATTTTATCTTTGTAGTCCCAATGCTTTGCCCATGTTTGGCACAGAGTAAGCTCTTAAATGCTTATTAATGGTCTGAGTGACATTTCTGCACCATTTTAACATTTGAAAATCATTTTACATATATTAACCCTTTTAAATCTAACAATGTTTCAATCAAATCTATCAAGATATACTAGGAAATAGTCAATATCTTGGAGGGGAAATGTATCCACTACATATTTTCAAGATGAATGGACATTATTAACATTTTCCTTAAATAGTATCTTAAGTCTGGACTACTGATATTTAATATGTTCAGATTTCTGGGTTGTATGTGCTTGCACAATGAATACTTAACAATTATCTCTCAGAGAACCAATTTTAGCTGACTCTAGGATACTCTAGAGGTAGGGTTTTTCCAATTGGTTAGATCAGACTTAATTTGTGTGCAAAGTGTTTTGTAATTTTGCTCATAAAGTTTCTGATTTTCCCTTGGCAGATATATTCCTAAGTATTTTATACTATCAGTAGTTACTTTAAATGGAATTTCTCTATGTAACTCTGACTGTTGGATTTTGGTATTGATATATAAGAATGCTGATGACTTTTGTGGGTTTGTTTTGTATCCTGCAACTTTGCTAAACTTGTGGACTATTTCTAATAACTTTTTAGTAGAATCTCTGGGATTCTCTAAGTATACTATCATAGCATCAGCAAAGAATGATAATTTGATTTCTTCATTACTTACTCTACTTCCTTTAATCTCTTTTTCAACTCTTATTGTGACAGCTAGCATTCTAATGCAATATCGAACAGTAATGGTGATAGTGGGCAACCTTGTTTCACTCTTGATCTTATGGGGAATGGTTGCAATTTGTCCCCATTATATATGATGCTTACTGATGGTTTTAAATATATACTACTGATTATTTTAAGGATAAGTCCATTTATTCCTATACTCTCAAGTGTTTTTAATAGGAATGGATGTTGGATTTTATCAAATGCTTTTTCTGCATCTATTGAGATGATCACGTGTTCTTTGTTAATTTGGTTATGAATGTGGCCAATTATACTGATAGTTTTCCTAATATTGAACCAGCCCTGCATTCCTGATACAAATCCTATTTGATCCTAGTGTATTATCCTGGGGATGATTTTCTGTAGTCTTTTTGCTAATATCTTATTTAAGATTTTAGCATTAATGTTCATTAGGGAGGTTGGTCTACAATTTTCTTTCTCTGTTTTCAACCTACCTGATTTAGGTATCAGTACCATGTCGGTGTCATAAAAGGAATTTGGTAGGACTCCTTCATTCCCTATTTTATCAAATAATTTATATAGCATTGGGGCCAATTGTTCTTTAAATGTTTGGTAGTAATTCACATGTAAATCCATCTGGTCCTGGGGATTTTTTCTTAGGGAGTTGATTAATAGCTTGTTCTATTTCTTTTTCTGAAATGGGACTATTCAAGCAATTTACTTCCTCCTTTATTAATTTGGGAAACCTATATTTTTGGAGGTAGTCATCCATTTCACATAGGTTATCAAATTTGTTGGCATAAAGTTGGGCAAATTAACTCATTATTTCTCTAATTTTGTCTTCATTGGTGGAAAGTTCTCCCTTTTCATTTTACAAGTTACAATTTGATTTTCCGCTTTCCTTTTTCTAATCAGATTTACCAAAGGTTTATCAATTTTGTTACGTTTTTCATAAAAACCAACTCTTAGTTTTATTTATTAGTTCAATATTTTTTTACTTTCAATATAATTAATTTCTCCTTTTAATTTTAGAATTTCCAATTTAGTATTTGATTGGGGGTTTTTCATTTGCTCTTTCTCTAGGTTTTAAGTTGCAAGCCCAATTCATTGACCTTCTCTTTCTCTATTTTATGCGAGTAAGCTTCTAAGGATACAATTTCCTCTTATTACCGCTTTGGCTGCATCCCACAAATTTTGTTATGATATCTCATCGTTGTCATTATCTTGAGTGAAATTATTAATTGTATCTATAATTTGATGTTTCACACAATCATTCTTTAAAATGAGATTATTTAGTTTCCAATTACTTTTTAGTCCATTTACCACTAACTTTTTGTTGAATATAGTTTTTATTGCATTGTGATCTGAAAAGAAAGCATTTAGTATTTCAGCCTTTCTGCATTTAATTTTGAGGTCTTTATGTCCTAATATATGGTCAATTTTTGTAGAGGTTCCATGGACTGCTGAGAAGAAAGCATACTCCTTTCTGTCTCCATTCAGTTTTCTCCAAAGATCTAGCATACCTAATTTTTCTAATAGTCTATTTACCTCTTTAATTTCTGTCTTATTTGCTTTGCAGTTTGATTTATCTAATTCTGAGAGTGCAAGGTTGAGATCTTCCACTATTACAGTTTTGCTGTCTGTTTCTCCTTGCAACTCTCTTAACATCTCCTTTAGGAAGTTAGATGGTATACCACTTTGTGCATATATGTTTAGTATTGATATTGCTTCATTGTCTATCCTATCCTTTAGCAAGATGTAGTTTCCTTCCTTATCTCTTTTAATTAGATCAATTTTTGCTTTTGCTTGATGTAAGATAAAATGGCTATCCCTGCTTTTTTGACTTCACCTGAAGCATAATATATTCTTCTCCAGCCTTTTACCTTTACTCTGTATGTATCTCCCTGCTTTAAATGTGTTTCCTGTAAACAACATATTGTAGGGTTCTGACTTTTGATCCAGTCTGCTATCCACCTCTTCTTTATGGGAGAGTTCATCCCATTCACATTTATGGTTAAAATGACTAATTCTGTATTTCCTGCCATCTTATTATGTCCAGATTGTGCTTTTCTTTAATTTGCCCCCCCCCAACCCTCTTTCCTAGTTTTGAAATTATGTGCCCCACTTGTATCACACCACTTATCCTTTTTAGGATCTTTCCCTCCCCCCTTTGAGTATCTTCCCCTTTCTTGTACCCTTGCCTTATTACTCTTTTCCTTTGCCCTTTTCCTCTCCCCATTTTTAATGAGATGAGAAAAGATCTTCTGTAAAACAAGTATGTCAATTATTTTTTCTTTGAGCCAACTATGATGAGAGTAAGAGTCACACAATGTTCTTCCCCCTCTCTAAATTCCCTTAGATATGATAAGTTTCCTTTGCCTCTTAATGGAATGTAGTTTCCCTCATTTTATCCTCTCTTTCCCCCTTTTCTGACATTATCCCTTTTCCATTTCTACTTCCCTTTTTTATGTTATATCAGTAAAATCAATTTATAAATGTAGTCTTTTTGTATATCCACAACAGAAATACAGTTGTCAAGAGTTCCTTTTACCTTTTCTTCTTCTCTTGAGTCTTATGGTTGGAGATCAAATTTTTTTTTTTTTTTTTTTTTTTTTTTTTTTTTTTTTTTTTTTTTTTTTTTTTTTTTTTGTCAGTTCTGGTTTTTCCTTAGAAATAAGTGGAATTCATCTGTTTCATTAAATGACCATCTCTCCCTGGAAGAAAATGCTCATCTTGGCTGAGTAGTTTATTCTTGGCTGCATTCCAAGTTTTTTTGCCTTTTGGAATATCAGATTCCAGGCCTTCGAGGCAGCCAGATCTTGGATGGTCCTTATTGTGGCAACTCGGTATTTGAATTTTTTTTTCTGTCTGCTTGTAATATTTTCTCCTTAATCTGATAGTTCTGAAATTTGGTCACAATATTCCTTGAAGTTTATATTTTAGGGTCTTTTTACAGAAGGTGTTTGATGAATTCTTTTAGTGCCTATTTTCCCTTCTGATGCTATTACCTCTGGACAGTTTTCTTTGATGATTTCCTGTAAAATAGTATCTAGGCTCTTTTTTTCATCATAATTTTCAGAAAGTCCAATAGTCCTCAGATTATTTCTCCTAGATCTACTTTCCAGACCTGTCATTTTGCCAAGTAGATATTTCATGGTTTTTTTCAATTCATCATTTTTTTTGGTTTTGCTTGACTGATTCTTGGTGTCTCAATGACTCATTAGTTTCTATTTGTTCAATTTTGATTTTTAATGAGTTATTTTCTTCATTAGCTTTTTTTAAAACTTCTTTTTGTATATGTCCAATTGAGTTTTTAAATGTGTTGTTTTGCTCTATGGAATTTTTTTCCATTTCACTTTTTTTTAGTGAATTATTTTCTTTTTCCAATTCACAAATCCTACATTTTTGTGAATTCTTTGTCTTTTCCAATTTACAAATTTTACTTTCCTGAGATTTTTATACTTTTTCCAATTCACAAATTCTATTTCCCTACACTTCCTGGGAATTTTTTACCTTTTCCAATTCATATTTCAAAGCTTCTCTTTCCTTTCCCCAGTTTTCTTCTAACTCTCTTTTGAGATTTTTAATGGTCTCTTCAAGGAAAGTATTATTGTGTAAAGGGGAACAGGTAACATGCCCCCAAGGGGTATTGTCTGGAGACTGTTTGCTATTAATCTCCTTGGGGTTGCAAACCTGCTCTTTTTCTCTATAAAAGCTATTGATCATCTTTTTTTATTACTCATTTTTTAAAGTCTTTAGGGTCTGCCTTCAAGGCAAGGGGGATTCCAGCTTCCTCTGCAAAGCAGGGAAAGATGTAAACAGGTTTCAGGCAGCAAGGCATGGGAGTGCTTTGGGCAAAAACCGCCCCCCCCCCCAACCAGAAGTGATTCAGCATGGCCGAGCTATGGAAGTGCCCAGTGGAGAACCCTGCTGTGTGGTTTAGTGACTGCCCTATGGCTAGAGACTAAGGAGTGAAAGTGTCACTACTCGAAGCCAAAGTCCCCTGTGGGGCTGTGGGTATTAGCAGCTGACCAGTGAATAACCCCGCTCAGACTGGAAGTGTCTCTGCCCAGAAGAAATAGCCTTTGAAAGTTCTATTGCCCTGGGCTGTTTCCCCCTGCTGTGCAGGTTTGCAACTGCTCCAAGGAAAAGCCTTTTACTGTGGGTTGAGGCTGCAAAGTTGTGTTGTGATGTGTTATGTCACTTCCGGTTGGTTTTGGGGGGATACAACCAGAATCTGTTTGCCTCTGGTACTTTTTTTTGTTTGTTTATTTTTAGAGTGGCTCTGATGGAGGGCAGAGCCAAGATGGAGGAGAAGGCACAGGCAACTTTCTAAACTTCTCTCCTACCCTCAATATCAATATTATATCCAGCCTCAAAAATAGGCTTGACTGCTACAACTCATAAAGATTAGAAGTACATCAACCCACCAGCTGAAGATAATTTGGAGTCTTGACAGAAAAGGTTTGTCCTCAGGGCGGGGAGAAGATCAGTGGGGTCAGGGAGAGAACTAGAGGCTCCCAGTGGAGCCCCAAACTGGAAGTGAGAGCACAAATCACAGACAAGCTCACAGCCCCAACCCACAGTACAGGGCTTTTCCTTGGGCCAGTTGTGAATCTGCACAGCAGGGGGGCACAGCCAGGGACAGCCTCTAATCTAAACAGTATGGGGCTCAGCTTGGGGCAATAGAACTTTTGCAGGGCGATTTGCCTCCAGACAGAGACTTCTGATCCTCACTGGGCTATTCTGTGGTCATCTGCTAATATGCAGAGCCCCACAAGGGGCTCTGTCCTGGGGCAGTGACACTTTCAACGATTCGTCTCTAGCCTTAGGGAAGTTGCTAAACCACACAGCAGGGTTCTCCACTGGGCATTTCTGTAGCTAGGCCTGTGCTAAATCACCTCCGGTTGGGGGAAGGGGAAACTTTCACTCAGAGCACTCTCATACCTCGGAGCTGGAAGCTAGTTTACGTCTCTCCATGCTCAGCAGAGGAAGCTGGTAACCCCCTTGTCCTGAAGGCATACCATAAAGGCTTTTAAAAATGAATAAAAATTAAAAAGGATGAGCGATAGCTTCTATGCAGAAAAGGAACAGGTCTGCAATCCCAAAGAGACTAATAGCAAACAGCCACCAGACAATACTCCAAAGGGGAATGTTACCTGTCCCCTGTTACATAACGCTCTCATAGAAGAGACCATTAAAAGTCTCAAAAGAGAGTTAGAAGAAAAATGGGGAAAGGAAAGATAAGCTATGCAAGAAAGTAACAACTTGCTGAAATATGAATTGGAAAAGGTAAAAAATTCCCAGGAAGTGCAGGGAAACAAAATTTGTGAATTTGAAAAAGTAAAAATAATATCTGGAAAGTAAGATTTGTGAATTGGAAAAGACAAAGAATTTGCAAGAAAGTAGAATATGTAAATTGCAAAGAAAAAATAATTCACTAAAAAAAATTAGTGAAATGGAAAAAAATTCCATAGAGCAAACAATTCATTTAAAAACTCAATTGGACATATACAGAAAGAAGTAAAAAAAAACTAATGAAGAAAATAATTCATTAAAAATCAGAACTGAACAAATAGAAAGTAATGATTCATTGAGACACCAAGAATCAGTCAAGCAAAACCAAAAAAATGATAAATTGGAAAAAACATGCAATATCTACTTGGAAAAACGACAGACCTGGAAAATAGATATAGGAGAGATAATCTGAGGATTATTGGACTTTCTGAAAATTATGATGAAAAAAGAACCTAGATACTATTTTATACCATTTTACAAGAAATCATCAAAGAGAACTGCCCAAATGTATTATAATCAGAAGGTAAAATAGGCATTGAAAGAATTCATCGAACACCTTCTGAAAAAGACCCTAAAATAACAACTCCAAGAAATATTGTGGCCAAATTTCAGAACTATCAGATTAAGGAAAAAAATTTTACAAGCCGCTAGAGTGGCTTTGATTTCTCTGCTGTTTTACTGTTTTTCAGAACATTCAGTTTATGCCAGTGTCATCTCTGTAATTTTCTAGCCACAAAGATCATTCCCGCCTAGTCTGCACAATATACTAGCATCTAGTTCTCTCCCTGCTTGTGATGATCTTCTCCCTGGTCCCTCAGGACAAACCTTTTCTGACAAAATTCCAGATTATCTTCGGCTGGCAAGTTGTTATAGTTCTAGTCTTCGTGGGTTTTACCAGTCAATCGGTATTTTTGAGGCTAAATTTAATGTTGGTCATGAGAGTATCTGAGATTTTAGAAAGTCGATTGTGTCTTTTCCACCATCTTGGCTCTACCCCTTGAAAGAAGAATAATTTTGATAAAGAACAATATGTTTCCCTCCTTTATGGATCTACAAGATATAAAGGGAATACCACACATGCTTAGATACACACACACGCACACACACACACACAGTGAAAGAGAGAGAAAGAGACAGAGACAGAGACAGAGACAGAGAGACAGAGAGAAAGAGAGAGATAATTATCATGTAAAAGTATACATCCTGAGTACTGAATCTGGCAAATGAAAAAAAAAAAAGTAAATAGTGACCTATATAACTGATGATATAACAGAGGTGTAATAATAGCAGTAATGATTTGGATTTACTTTGTAGGATTTGGAAATGATTACTTCACTTGAAATGTGAAAGTTCTTCCATTTATCTTGTAGGGATATACTCATTAAATGAATATATTATAATCATTATTTAATCTAATCTCTTTTCCTTTTATCTCATGAGGATTTCAGGAAAATCTGCCCTTGACCAATGTGATGCATATGCATTCCATCTTTTTTATTTAATTTTTGATTTCCAAACTTACCTTCCCATTGAGAATACACATAGTAGAGCACTCATTGTAGAAGTGAAGTCATGCAAACTTATTTACATAAAAGAAAGTAGAAAAAGTATGCTTCAATCTTCACTCAGAGTTCATTTGTTTGGAAATAGCATTTTTTGATGCATCCTTTGTATTTTCATTGTATTGATCAGATTCGCTTTTCACTGTTCATTATGATGACAGTATAATATATATTAAATACAATATTTCCTGATTCTGCAATTTGATTTTAGTTCAGTTCACATAAATCTTCCCAAGTTTACCTTAAACCATTCCCTTCAGCGTGTATAATAACAGAAGAGTATTCTAACACAACTATATACTACAACTTATTAACTCATTTCACAATTGATGGGCATCCACTGAATTTCTAGTATTCTAGTATTTTTTTTTTGCCAGACTCCCCCCCAGCCCCCATACAAAAAGAACTGATGTATGTGTGTGTGTGTGTGTGTGTGTGTGTGTGTGTGTGTGTATGTGTTTTTATTCACATATAGGTCCTTCTCTTTTGATATTTTGGGGATACATAATTAGTAGTGGTATTTGGAGTCAAAAATTATAAAATTTTTAGTTCTTTGGACATAATTCCAAATAAATCTTCCTGAAAGTCAAACAAGTTCACAACTCTGCCACCAGATATGCATTGCATCTGTAATTTGCCTAGAATCACTTTTACTGCTCATTCTACTTAATTTATATATCACCAATTTAGAATAAAAACAGGACAATATCCTAATTGCCAAGTTATTATTTAATTTCTTTTGGAATTTCCTTTGAAAACAAATCATCTCATCATGCTTTCTTTAGGAAAGGGCCTAGTGGTGGTATTTTTAAAATAAGATTTTATTTTTCACCAATTATATCTCAAAATAAATTTTAACATTTATTTTGTTTAAGGAAATCAAGTTACAAATTATTGCCATCTTCAACTACAAATTCGCCCTTCCTGAGATAGTAGGTAGTTTGATTCAATTTATACATGTCCAATCATGGAAAATAGAATATTGCCCATGTTGTGAAAAAGCATAGAGACTCAAAGGGGGAAAACACAAAAATAAATAAAATGGATAATAATATGGTTCAAGTTGCACACATATTATATGAGCTATTTCTCAGGAAGTGGATAGCATTTGTCATCATGAACCCTTTGGAAAGGTATCAGAAATATTGCTAAGAACAGCTAAATAATTGATTTTTAATTATCATACAACATTGCTGTTTTTATTTACAATATTTTTCTGGTAATGTTTATTTCCCTTTACATCTGGATGAGGCTTGCCAGATTTTTGTGAAATCAGTCTGCTTATCATTTCATACAGCATGCTATATTCCCATTAACAATCATATATCTTATGTCCACCTGCATTTTTGATTTCCTTCACAAGCTAATTGTACAATATTTCAGAGTCTGATTCTTTTTGTACAGCAAAATAACAGTTTGGTCATGTATACTTATTGTGTATCTAATTTATATTTTAATATATTTAACATCTACTGGTCATCCTGCCATCTGGGGGAGGGGGTGGGGGGGTAAGAGGTGAAAAATTGGAACAAGAGGTTTGGCAATTGTTAATGCTGTAAAGTTACTCATACATATAACCTGTAAATAAAAGGCTATTAAATAAAAAATTAAAAAAAATAAAAAAGAAGCAAAAAAAAAAAAAAAACAATCATATATCATAACTTGTTTAGCCATTCCCCACTTAATGAGCCTACCCTCAATTTCCAATTCTTTGACAGTAAAAAAAAAAAAAAAAAAAAAAAAAAAAAAAAAAAAAAAAAAAAAAAACAAAAAAACAGCTCTAAGTATTTTTGAACAAATAGGTCTGATTTTTAAAAATCTCTTTAGCATACAACCATAGCACTGCTATTGCAGTATGCAAGGTAAGCAGAATTTATAGTCTTTTGGGCATAGTCTCAAATTTCTCTCCCTTTAAACTCCCTGGAGTTTTAATCAGTTCGCAACCCCAACAGGGCATTAGTATACAAATTTCCCCATCCCTTATGGAACTTATCATTTCCCTTTTTTTGTCATTAGCCAATCTAAGTGAGGAGGGAGATGATATATCAGAGAGGTTTTAATTTGCATTTCTCTAATTGATAATGATTTAGGACACTTTTTCACATATTATAAAGAGCTTTGATTTCTTCATCTGAAAAATTCTTGTTAATATCATTTGACCACTGAGCAACTGAGGAATAACTTGTCCAACTCTCTCTCTCTCTCTCTCTCTCTCTCTATATATATATATATATATATATATATATATATATATATAAGAAATGAGGCCTTGATATAATATCTTTTCTAGTTTTCTGTTTTTTTTTTGTCTAATTTTGGTTGCATCAGTTTTGTTTGTGAAAAAAGTTAATTTTATATAAACAAATTTATCTATTTTATTTCTCATAGTTCCTTCTATGTCTTATTTGTCATACAATTTTTTTTTGCCTTCTCCAGAGATCATACAGGCAAACCATTTCTTACTCTCCTAATTTGATTAGGGTATCACCATTTATATCTAAAACAAATGCACATTTTGGCCTAATCTTTATGTACAGTGTATGATGTTCTATATACCTCATTTCTGTCATATTGCTTTTCACTTTTCCAAGCAGTTTTTTTTTTTCAAATAGTGAGTTCTCATTCCAGAAGTGAAGTTTCTTGGGTATACGAAATATTAGATTATAATATTCATTTACTATTGAGTCTTCTGTTTTTTTATTAGTAAAATTTTTCATTTACAAAACATGTATGGGTAATTTTTCAACACTGAGTCTTGCAAAATCATGTGTTTCAGATTTTCCCCTCCTTCCCTCCACCCCTTTCCCTAGATGGCAGATAATCCAATATATTAATCCAATACATGTTAAATATGTCAAATATACATTAAATCCAATATATGTATACATATTTGTACAATTATCTTGCTGCATGAGAAGAATCAGATCAAGAAGGGGGAAAAAAGCTGAGAAAGAAAACAAAATGCAAGCAAACAACAACAGAAAAAGTGAAAATGCTATGTTGGGGTCCACTCTCAGTTGCCATAGTCCTCTCTCTAGGTTTAGATGGCTCTCTTCTTCACAAGTTTATTGGAACTGTTCTAAATCATCTCATTGTTGGAAAGAGCTACATCCATCAGAATTGATCATCATATAATTTTGTTGTCATGTACAATGATCTCCTGATTCTGCTCATTTCACTTAGCATCAGTTCATGCAAGTCTCAGGCCTCACTAAAATCATCCTGCTGATCATTTCTTATAGAACAATATTCCATAATATTCATCATAAGTATTCAGCCATTTTCCAACTGATGGGCATCTGCTCAGTTTCCAGTTTCTTGCCACTACAGAAAGGCTTTACAGAAATAAACATTTTTGCACATGTGGGTCCCTCTCCTTCCTTTAAGAACCTTTGAGATGTAAGTCCAGTACAAACAATGATGGATCAAAGGGTATGGACAGTTTGATAACTTTCTGAGCATAATTCTAAAGTGTTCTTCAGAATGGCTGGATCAGTTCACAATTCCACCAACAATGTTCCAGTTTCCCTCCATCCCCTGCAACATTAATCATTATTTTTTCTTGTCATTTTAGCCAATCTGAGAGTTGTGTACTAGTATCTGAATTGTCTTAATTTTCATTTCTCTGATAAATAGTGATTTAGAGCATATTTTCTTTTCATATAACTAGCCATGGTTTTAATTTCTTCATCTGAAAATTGTAAGTTCATATCCTTTGAATATTTTTCAATTGAAGAATTGTGAAGACCGTGTTTAGCACCCAGAGTATATTAAAATCAACCGGAGTCAGAATAAGGAAAATCATTGATCTTTATTCTTTGCAGAGGTGAAGGGGAATGGCTATATGAAGTGAGAGCAATTGCTTGCGACACAAATCCGGCCAGCAGTGCTCTGCCTCTCACATTCCACCCACCAAATTTTCTATGCAATCTTCTATACAACACATCAGACTTGCACAGAGAGTGGGTGGGGCCATTTTTCTCCAAGCATATATTAATAGAGTATTGTCCAATTGCTATTTAGCCTCAAGTGCTTGGGACCTCAGTGAAATGACTCAAGAGCTTCAGCCCATTACAAAGAATGGCTCAAATTCTTATAAACTTAACTCAATTCTCTATATATTTTAGAAATTAAACCTTTATCAGAACCCTTAAATGTAAAAATGTTTTCACAATTTATTGCTTCCCTTTTAATCTTGTCTGATTTAATTTTGTTGGTACAAAACTTTTCAACTTAATATAATCAAAATTATCTATTTGGTGTTCAATGAGTTCTAGTTCTTCTGGGATCACAAATTCCTTTTTTTTTCCCCCACAGATCTCAGAGGTACACTATCCTATGTTGTTCCAATATGATTATAATATCACTCTTTATGCCTAAATCATGGCCTAATTTCAACCTTATCTTGGTATATGGTGTTAGGTGTGGACCAGTGCTTAATTTCTGCCTTACTAGTTTCCAATTTTCTCAGCAGTTTTTGTCAAACAATGAGTTCTTAATCCAAAAGCTGGGATCTTTGGATTTGCCAAATGCTAGATTGCTATAATTATGGACTATTTTGTGTTGTGATCCTTACCTATTTAAGTGGTTATTACTTTGTTTCTTAGGCAGTACCAAATAGTTTTCATGACATTGCTTTGTAATACAGTTTTAGGTCTGGCACACCTAGGGCATGTTCATTGGCATTTAAAAAAAAAAATATATATATATATATATATATATATATATATATATATATATATATTATTAATCCCTTGAAATTCTTGATCTTTGCTTTTTTCCAGATGAACTTTGTTATTATTTTTTTCTGGATCTGTAAAATAATTTCTTAGGGGTTTGGTTGGTATAGCACTAAATAAATAGATTAATTTAGGTAATATTGTCATTTTTATTATATTTGCTTGGCCTACTCGTAGAGTACTTGATGTTTTTCCAGTTGTTTAGATCTGACTTTATTGTTTTGAAAGGGTTTTGTAGTTGTGTTCATATAGTTCCTGGCTTTCACTTGGCAGATATACTCCCAATTATTTTATATTATCAACAGTTATTTTAAATGGAATTTTTCTTTGTATTTTTGCTGCTGGACTTTGTTGTTAATATACAAAAATGCTGTTTTTTATGTGGATTTATTTTTTTATCCTGCAACTTTGCTAAAGATGTGAATTTTTTCTGGTAGTTTTTTAGCTGATTTTCTAGGGTTCTTTAAGTATATCATTATATCATCTTCAAAGAATGATAATTTGGTTTCCTCATGACCTACATTAATTTCTTTATTCTCTTTTTCTTCTATTATTACCAAAACTTACAATTCTAATACAATATTGAATAGTAATGGTAATAGTAGTCAAGTTTGTTTCACACCTGATCGTATTTGGAATGGTTCTAGTTTGTCCCCATTACATAAGATGCTTGCTGATTTTTTAAAATAGTTACTACTGATCATTTTAAGAAAGAGTCCATTTACTCCTATACTCTCTAGGGTTTTTTATAGGAATGGGTGTTGGGTTTTATCAAATGCTTTTTCTGAATCTACTGAGATAATTATAAGATTTTTGTTAGTTTGATTATTTATATAGTCAATTTTGCTAGTAATTTTTTTTTTTAAATACTGAGCCAGCCCTACATTTCTGGTGTAAATCTTATTTGGTCATAGTGTATTAATGGGGGGATGACTTTCTGTAATCTCTTTGCTAATATTTTATTTAACATTTTTGCATCAATATTCTTTAGGGAAATTGGTCTATAATTTTCTTTCTGTTTTCACCCTACCTAGTTTAGCTACTAGCCCCATATCTGTGTCATAAGAGGAATTTGGTAGGACTCCTTCTTTCCCTATGTTTAAAAATAGTTTCTGGAGCATTGGAATTAATTGTTCTTTAAATGTTTGTAAATCCATCTGGTCCTGAAGATTTTTTCTTGGGAATTCGATTAATACCTTGTTCTGTTTCTTTTTCTAAATTGGGATTGTTTAAATGATTTATTTCCTCTTCTGTTAACCTGGAAAATCTATATTTTTGTAGATATTCCTAAATTTCACTTAATTTATCAAATTTATTGACATATAGTTGGGTAAAATAATTCCTATTTATTGCTCTATTTTCCCTTCATGCGTGAAAATACTCCCTTTTCATTTTTGAGACTAACAATTTGATTTTATTTTTTTCTTTTTCTAATCAAATTTACTTAAAGTTTATCTATTTTGTTGGTTTTTTCATAAAATCAATTTTTAGTTTTATTTATTCATTCAATAGTTTTCATAATTCCACTTTTATTAATCTTCCCTTTTCTTTTCTGAATTTCATATTTTGTATTTAATTTAGGATTTTTAATTTGTTCTTTTTCTTGTTTTCTTGTTTTCTTTTTCTTTTTTTTTTAGTTGTAGGCCCAGTTCAATGATTTTCTTTTTTTCTCTTTTATGGAAGCAAGCATCTAGAGACATAAAATTTCTCCTTATTGTCACTTTGGCTACATCCTACAAATTATAGTATGTTGCCTCATTATTGTCATTCTCTTATGTGAAGTGAATGATTGTGTCTATAATTTCCTGACTCATCCATTCATTATTTAGGATTAGATTATTTAGTTTCCAATTAATTTTTGGTTTATTTTCTACTGGCCTTATATTGCATGTGATTTTTATTTCATCATGATCTGAAAAAAAAATGCATTTACTATTTTTGCATTTCTTTATTTGATTTTGGGCTTTCTGTGACCTTAACACAGGGTCAATTCATTTTTTTTTTTTACAATTACAAATGCCCTTTATTTTTTTATTATAGCTTTTTATTTACAAGATATATGCATGGGTAATTTTTCAGCATTGACAATTGCAAAACTTTTTGTTCCAATTTTTCCCCTCCTTTCCCCCACTCCCTCTCCCAGATGGCAGGTTGACTAATACATGTTAAATATGTTAAAGTGTAAGTTAATTACAATATACATGTCCATACAGTTATTTTGCTGTACAAAAAGAATTGGACTTTGAATAGTGTAAAATACCCTGTGAAGGAAATCAAAAATGGAGGCGGGCAAAAATATAGGGATTAGGAATTCTATGTAGTGGTTCATAGTACCAGAGTTCTTTAGCTAGGCCTCCTATAAGCAATTAATATTTGCCCAATTATTTAGATTTGACTTTGTGTGAATATTCTTTAATTGTGAATAGTTCCTAGGTAGTCTTGATAGGTAGGTTCCCCAGTACTTTATATTGTGTATATTTTGTGTGTGTGTGTGTGTGTGTGTGCACGCGCAAAATTATTTTAAAAGTAATTTCTCTATTTCTTTCTGCCGAGCTTATGATATATAGAAATAACAATAATTTATGTGGATTTATTTTTTATCCTGCAACTTTTCTAAAGTTGTTAATTATTTCAAATGCTTTTTCAGTTGATTTTCCAAATATATGCATCATAACATCTGCAAAAGAAAGATTATTTCCTCAATGGCTATTCTAATTCCTTCATTTTTTCCTGATTCCTATAGCTAGCATTTTTAGTACAATATTGAACAATAATTACGATAATGGGTACTCTTGCTACTCTCATAATCTTATTGGGAAGGATTCTAGCTTGTCCCCATAACAAATAATCCTTGCTGATGGCTTTAGATTAGATTTAAATAATACTTATCAGTTTCTGCTATTCATTTAAATTTTTTCATAAATATTCATTAGGGAAATTGGTCCTTAGTTTTCTTTCTCTGTTTTGGCTCCTCCTGGTTTAGGTATCAACATCATATTAATGTTATAAAAAGATTTTGGTAAGGACTTTTTGTTCATTTGCTTCTAAATTGTTTATATAATATTAGACATAATTGTTTTTGTGTGACAACCAAATTATATACTTTATTTAAGCTGTTTTGCAAATTTTAAAACACTATATAAATGCCTGATACTAATAAAATATCATTATATTTTTTCAATTATTTCTGGTAAAATGTTTCTGATATGTCTTTATCTTGCAAATGTTACTTGTTTTTAATATTCTTCAGATTATTGGACTGCTGAGAAAACCCTCCCACTTTTTGAATAATTTAATAACATATTATGATTTAAGGACATTTTTTATATGCTCTTTGAAAAGCACTTTAAAACAATACCAATATTTAACAGGAAAATGGAGATGATATATATATTTCAACCTTTTGTTGTTGTTTTTCTATAATATTTTATTTTTTAAATTACATATAAAGATAATTTTCAGCATTCATTTTTGTTAGACTTTGAGTTTCAAATTTTTTTCTCCCTCTTTCCTTTGTCTCCCCCCTTCCCAAAGCAGCGAAGTGATATAGGTTATACAGGTACAACAATTTTAAACATATTTTCATATTTGTTTTATTGTATAAGAAAGATAAGAGCAAAAGAAAAAAAGAAAAATAGTACACAAACAAAAAAAAGTTGAAAATACTATGCTTCAATCCACATTTAGTCTCCATAGGGCTCTCTCTGGATGTAGATGTCAATTTCCTTACCAAGTCTTGGATCATCACATTCCTGAAAAGAGCTAAGTCTATCATAGTTGATCATCTTGCTGTTATGGTGTACATTGTTCTGTTGGTTGTGCTCATTTTACTCAGCATCAGTGCATTTAATCTTTCCAGGCTTTTCAGATAGCAGTGTGCTCATTATTTCTTTTAGAACAATAATATCTATTACATTCATATACCATAACTTATTCAACCATTCCCAAATTGAAGGGCATCAATCACTTTTCAATTCTGTGCCACCACAAAAAGAGATTCTACAAATATATTTGCACATGTGGTCCTTTTCCACTTTTTTGATCTGCTTAGGAAAAAGACCCAATAGTGACACTGCTGGATCAAGGGGTATGAACAGTCTCATAGACCTTTGGGGATAGTTCCAAATTGCTCTCCAAGATAGGTAGATGACTTCACAACTCCAACACATTAAGATCCCAGTTTTCCCAAATCCCCTTGAACATTTATCATTATAATTTCCTGTCACCTTAATCAATCTGATAGGTGAGAGGTGGTACCAAAGAGCTGTTTTAATTTGCATTTATCCAATCAAGAGGGACTTCGATCATTTTTTTTCCCCTTATGGCTATAAATGGCTTTAATTCTGTCATCTGAAAATTGTTTATGGCTTTTGATCATTTATCAATTAAGCAATGACTTGTATAGAATTATTATTTAAAATTTCCTTTATTTAAAATTTAAAATTAAAAATAAAATTAAGAATTCACTTGTGTAATTTGCAGCTGCACACATTGTGATCCTGATCCCCCCCTTCACCTCCAATTTTTAATTAGAGAGTTAATTTATGCTTTGTTTTTTTTTTTTCCTAAAATGGGGGTTAAGCTTTAATTTCCTCTCCTGTTACTCTAGGCCAGTAGAACCTAATTACTGTTAATTAGGTTTTTCCTAATTTCCTCTTCTTTGGTGGTGAATTCATCCTTTTCACTTTTGCTACTGAAATAGTTTTCTGACTTTTTTGCAATTCAAAACAACCAATACTTTATTTATTTTATTGTTATTTTTTTCATAACACCAGATGCTAGTTTTATTTATTGGTGCAATAGTTTTCTAATTTTTAATTTTATTACTTTTCCTTTGATTTTCAGAATCTTTGATTTAGTGTTTAATTAGGCATTTCAAATTTTTTCTTTGTTTTTCCTTTTGGTTTTGTTTGTTTTAGATCCATGCCCAATTCAATGACATGCTCTTTCTCTATTTTCTTGTCATAAGGATTTAAACAATTGCATTTTCCCATTAGCATTGTTTTGGCTGCATCACATACATTTCAATATATTGTCCCATTGTTGCCATTATCTTTAATGAAATTATTGTTTCTATGATTTGTTCTTTGAATGACTCATTCTTTAGAATTTTGTTATTTATTTTTCAATTAAATTTTAACCTATTTTTCCATAGTTCTTTACTAAATGTTATTTATTATGTAATGATTTTAAAATGATACAATTAATATTTTTCCATTTGATTTTGAAATGGTTTTATGTCCTATTGCATGGTTAATTTTCAAGTAGGTGCCATAATTGCTGAGAAAAATGTGCATTCCTTTCTATCCTCAAAAATATATCATATCTAACTTCTCTAAAATTCTATTCACTTCCTTAACTTCTTCCTTCTTTATATGCTGGAAAGATTTTAATAGTTGTAAAAGAGGGGAAAGTGACATTCTTTGGTACTATTGAATTCCTTATTTTCATCTTTCCTGTTTATCTTTTATGTTCATCTAGAACCTTATATTTAAAAATGAAATTTCCTGCTTAGCTCTGGTCATTTTATCAGAGATACTTGAGAATCCTCTATTTTATTTTTTTGTCTTCTGAAGTATTATACTCAGTTTTCTGGGAAAGTGATCATTAGTTGTAATCCAAGCCCTCCTGTCTTCTGGAATATCATATTGTGAGTCCTTTGATCCTTTAATATAGAAGCTGACACATCTTTTGTAATCCTCATTGTAATTCCATGGTATATGATTTGTTTCTTTCTGGATGCTTACAGTATTTTCTCCTTAACCTGAGAGTCCTAGAATTTGGCTATAATATTTCTGGGAATTTTCATTTTGGGATCTCTTTCAGGAGGTCATCAGTGGATTCTTTCAATTACTAGTCCATGCTCTGGTTGTAGGATATCAAGGAAGTTTTCGCTGATAATTTCATAAAAGATGCTGTCCATATTCTTTTTTTTTTTTTTTTTTTTTTTTTGGATCATGAGTTTCAGATAGTCCAGTAATTCTTAAATGATTTCTGGAACCATTTTTCAGGGTACTTATTTTTCAAATGAGATAATCCATGTTTTATACTATTTTTTCATTCTTTTGATTTCATTTGATTAATTACTTATGTTAAATGGAGCCATTACCTTCCACTTGGCCAATTAAATTTTTACAGAATTATTTTCTTCTATTACTTTTTATACCTCTTTTTTCAATTTTCCCAAATCTACTGCTTAAGGTGTTGTTTTCTTAATGGATTTTTTTTCATATATTTTTCCATTTTTTTTTGTGTTTCCTTTACCAAGCTGTTGATTTTTTTTTTCATGATCCTCTTCAATGACTCTCATTTCTTTTTTTCTTCTACTTCTCATTTAATTTTTGAAATGCTTTTTGAGCTCTTCCATGAGTTCTTTTTGGGTCTAAGATCAATCCATATTTTTTTTGTTAGGTTTTGCAGGTAGATGTTTTATATTTTCTTTTTCTGAATTTGTGTTTTCATCTTCCCTGTCATCATATTAGCTTAAAACCTTTCTTTTATCAGTTTTATTTTCTTCTCATTTTTCAAACTATTTCATGATTTTTAAAGCTGAGTTCTATCGTGGGGTATAATGGCTGGTATCTTGCACCAGGGGACCAGGGCCTGGGCCGCTCTCCTGCTATGCTGGCATCTCCAGGCCTAATCATAATCAATGTCCTGAATATTTTGGGGCTGGCAGTTTGCCTGATGCACAAAGTCTAAAACCTTCAGCGTTGGGGCTCAGGAAGTTGATTTTTTGTGGGACTGGGGACTTCCTTCTGGCTTATCTGGATACTAACTATTCTGGGTTGCATTTGCCTTTTACCTAAGTGAGACAAACATTTTCTTTCAGTCTTTCTAAGTTACATTGGGCTAGAAAATTGTTTCAATCCGTTCTTTTGCAGGTTTATCTGTTCAAGAATTTTTTGTTGGTATTATTAAAATTGTTTAGAGAGGAATTTATGAAAGCTCAGTCAAATCTCTGTCTTGTCTTCACCTTCTTGACTCCATGACCAGTTTGGCTTTTTAAAAGCTTTTCTTCTTACAAAGGTATTCACTCAATGAAGAAAACCTGCTGGTAATTTAAGTTCTTACGGGTCACCAAATTCCAGAAGATTCATTATTAGTGAAATCCTTATTTTTTTATTTCTTCTTAAATTCTAAAAGGATATGAATGAATGAATGAACATTTGCTGTGTGCCAAGTACCATGCACAACTGCTATGATACAAATTTTAAAAAAATCATGCTAACATGTTACCTTGAGGATGTGGGTGATTATATCCCATATAGTCAACATATAATTTCTATTATAATCTAATAGTTGTGATGAGGGAATTATGGCAGGGGATAGTATTTTGATTTTGAAAACTATGATATTAAATTGTGTATCAAAGTTAAGAAGTAGCATATCCTTTTTCTTAGCAAGGGGAAAATTGATTTCATTATGGTTCCAAAATTATAAATCCATAATGGGGGTTAGCTTTTGGTGTTGACAAAGCAACTCTAGAGAAGATTTATTTGGGAATAAAGAAAAGCATACCTGAGTATCTTGGATGGATACTAGCTGGGAAAGGGTATGGGTTCTAGAAGAAAAAAGAGTTCTCCTCCAGACAAGGTTGAAATGAACATCATATTTTCTATCACTTTTACAATGGAAATGTAATTTCCATTTGTTTTAATTTCAAGTTATTAAACTTATAATCACTTAATTTACTGGGTCAAAAATTATATACATGGATATATTTGTAAAAAGTAAAGGGTGGGCAGAGCCAAGATGGCAGAGAAGGCACACACAATTTTCTAAGCTCCTTTCATACCCTCACTACCAACATTAAATTCAGACTCAAAAATAGCACTTGACTGCTAAAATTCATGAAGATTAGAAGTACAACTCACCAACTGAAGATAATCTGAAATTTTGCAAGAAAAGGTTTGTCCTGAGGGGCTGGGGAGAAGATTAGCACAGGCAGGGAGAGAAGTAGAGGCTAGCATATTGTGCAGACCAGGCAGGAGTGTGTACACAATCCCAAATCAGAAGTGACAGCACTGATCACAGGAGAAGCTTGCAGCCGAAACCTGCAGTACAGGGCTTTAATTTGGGGCAGTTGCAAACCTGCACAGCAGGGGGGCACAGCCCAGGGTAGCCTCTAGTCTGCACAGTTGGGGTCTTGGCCTGGGGCAATAGAACTTTTGCATGGTGATTTGCTTCTGGGCAGAGACACATCCTGTCTGAATGGGGCTATTTACTGGTCGGGTAATACCCACAGCCCCACAGGTGACTTTGGCCTCCAGTAGTGACACTTTCACTGTTTAGTCTCTAGCTTTAGGGCAATTGCTAAACCACACAGTGGAGTTCTCCACTGGCACTTCCATAGCTCGGCTGTGCTGAATCACTTCCGGGTTGGGGGAGGGGGATCTTTTTCCCAAAGCACTCCCATACCTCCCTGCCTGAAGCCTATTTACATCTCTCCCTACTTTGCAGAGGAAGCTGGTAAGCCCCTTAGCCTGAAGACAGACTCTAAAGGCTTTAAAAAATGAGTAAAAAAAATTAAAAGGATAATCAATAGCTTTAATACAGAAAAAAGAGCAGGTTTGCAAACCCAAGGAGACTAGTAGCAAACAGTCTTCAAACAATACCCCAATGGAGAATGTAACCTGACCCCCTTTATATAGGTCTCCTAGAAGAGACCATTAAAAGTCTCAAAAGAGAGTTAGAAGAAAAATGGAGAAAGGAAAGAAAAGCTTTGGAAGCTGAATTGGAAAAGACAAAAAATTCACAAGAAAGTAGAATTTGTGAATTGGAAAAGATAAAGAACTTGCAAGAAAGTAGGATGTGTGAATTAGAAAAAAAATAATTCACTAAAAAAAAATAGTGAAATGGAAAAAAATTCCATAGAGCAAAACAATTCATGTAAAGACTCAATTGGACTTATATATTTAAAAAAAATAAAAAAAAGCTAATGAAGAAAATAATTGATTAAAAATAAGAACTGAACAAATAGAAACTAATGAGTCATTGAGACACCAAGAATCAGTCAAGCAAAACCAAAAAAAAAAAGATAAATTGGAAAAAATACCCATGAAATATCTACTTGGAAAAATGACAGATCTAGAAAATAGATCTAAGAGAAATAATCTGAAGACTTTTGGACTTTCTGAAAATTATGATGAAAAAAAGAGCCTAGATACTATTTGACAAATCATCAAAGAGAACTGTCCAGATGTAATAGAATCAGAAGGTAAAATAGGCATTGAAAGAATTTATAGAACACCTTCTGAAAAAGACCCTAAAATAAAAACTCCAAGGAATATTGTAGCCAAATTTCAGAACTATCAGATTAAGGAAAAAATATTACAAGCAGCCAGAAAAAAAAAAAAGAATTAAAATACTGAGGTGCCACACTAAGGATCACCCAAGATCTGGCTGCCTCCACATTATAGGATCGAAGAGCCTGGAATCTAATATTCTGAAAGGCAAAATAATTTGGAATGCAGCCAAAAATAAACTACCCAGTTAAGCTGAGCATTTTCTTCCAGGGAACAAGATGGACATTTAATCAAGCAGATGAATTCCATTTGTTTCTAAAGAAAAAAACAGAACTAAACCAAAAATGTGATCTCTAGCCATAAGACTCAAGAGAAGCAGAAAAGGTAAAATGAACTCTTGAGAATTGTATTTCTGTTGTGGATATACAAAAAGACTACTTGTATAATTTGATTTTACTGATATAACATAAAAAAGGGAAGTAGAAATGAAAAAGGGATAATGTCAGAAAAGGAGGAAAGGAGGGATAAAATGAGGGAAACTACATCCAATGAAGAGGCAAAGGAAACATCATAACTTAGGGAACTCAGAGAGGGGAAGGAACATTGTGTGAATATTACTCTCATCAGACCTGACTCAAAGAGAAAATAATTGACATATTTGTGTTACAGAAAATCTTCTCTCACCTCATTAAAAAGAGGGAGAGGAAAAGGGAAAAGAAATAGAGTTATAAGGGAAGCGTAGAAGAAAGGAGAAGAGATTCAAAGGTGGGGGGGGGAGGAAGAGATCCTAAAATGGGTGAGCGGTGTGATACAAGTGGGACACACATGTTTAAAACTAGGAAAGAAGGTTAGAGGGGCAAGGAAAAGAAAAACATAATTTGGGGATAACAAGATGGCAGGAAATACAGAATTAGTCATTTTAACCATAAATGTAAATGGGGTGAACTGTCCCATAAAGCAGGGGTGGATAGCAGACTGGATCAAAAGTCAGAACCCTACAATATGTTATTTACAGGAAATACATTCAAAGCAGGGAGATACATACAGAGTAAAGGTAAAAGGCTAGAGCAGAATCTATTATGCATCAGGTGAAGTCAAAAAAGCAGGGGTAGCCAAACTGATCTCAGATCAAGCAAAGGCTAAAATTAATCTAATTAAAAGAAATAAGAAAGGAAATTATATCTTGCTAAAGGGTAGCATAGACAATGAAGCAGTGTCAATATTAAACATATATGCACCAAGTGGTATAGCATCTAACTTCCTAAAGGAGATGTTAAGAGAGTTGCAAGAAGAAATCAACAGCAAAACTATAATAGTAGGAGATCTCAATCTTGCAGTCTCAGAATTATATAAATCAAACCACAAAACAAATAACAAAGAAATTAAAGAGGTAAATAGAATATTAGAAAAATAGGTATGATAGATCTTTGGAGAAAACTGAATGGAGACAGAAAGGAATATACTTTCTTCTCAGCAGTCCATGGAACCTATACAAAAATTGACCATATGTTAGGACATAAAGACCTCAAAATTAAATGCAAGAAGATAGAAATAGTAAATGCTTTCTTTTTAGATCATGATGCAATAAAAACTACATTCAACAAAAAGTTAGGGGTAAATAGACCAAAAAGTAATTGGAAACTAAAAAACTTAATTTAAAGAATGATTGGGTGAAACAGCAAATTATAGACACAATTAATAATTTACTCAAGATAATGACAACAATGAGAGATCCTACCAAAATTTGTGGGATGCAGCCAAAGCGGTAATAAGAGGAAATTTTATATCCTTAAAGGCTTACTTGAATAAAATAGAGAAAGAGAAGATCAATGAATTGGGCTTGTAACTAAAAAAGCTAGAAAAAGACCAAATTAAAATCCCCCAATTAAATACAAAATTTGAAATTCCAAAATTAAAAGGAGAAATTAAAAATATTGAAAGTAAAAAAAAATCTATTGAACTAATAAATAAAACTAAGAATTGGTTTTATGAAAAAAAACCAATAAAATAGATAAGCCTTTGGTAAATATGATAAGAAAAAAGAGAGAGGATAATCAAATTACTAGTCTTAAAAATGAAAAGGGAGAACTTTCCACCAATGAAGAGGAAATTAGAGAAATAATTACTTTGCCCAACTTTATGCCAATAAATTTGATAACCTAAGTGAAATGGATGACTAACTTCAGGAAATAGGCTTCCCAGATTAACAGAGGAGGAAGTAAATTGCCTGAACAGTCCCATTTCAGTAAAAGAAATAGAACTAGCTATTAATCAACTCCCTAAGAAAAAATTCCCAGAACCAGATGGATTTACATGTGAATACTACCAAACATTTAAAGAACAATTAGCTCCAAAGCTATATAAACTATTTGAGAAAATAGGGAATGAAGGAGTCCTACCAAATTCCTTTTATGACACAGACATGGTGCTGATACCTAAACCAGGGAGGTTGAAAACAGAGAAAGAAAATTATAGACCAATCTTCCTAATGAATATTTATGCTAAAATCTTAAATAAAATATTAGCAAAAAGACTATAGAAAATCGTCCCAGGGTAATACACCATGATCAAGTAGAATTTATACCAGGAATGCAGGGCTGGTTCAATATTAGGAAAACTATTAGTAAAATTGGCCATATTAATAGCCAAATTAACAAAAACCATATGATCATCTAAATAGATGCTGAAAAAGCATTTGATAAAATCCAGCATCCATGCCTATTAAAGCACTTTGTGGGTATATGAATAAATGGATTTTTCCTTAAAGTAATCAGTAGCATCTATTTAAAACCATCAATAAGCATCATATGCAATGGGGACAAACTGAAACCATTCCCCATAAGATCAGGAGTCAAACAAGGTTGCCCACTATCACTGGTACTATTTAATACTGTATTAGAAATGTTAGCTATGGCAATAAGAGTTGAGAAAGAGATTAAAGGAATTAGAGTAGGCACTGAGGAAACCGAATCATCACTCTTTGCTGATGATATGATTACTTAGAGAACTCCAGAGATTCTACTAAAAAGTTATTAGAAACAATCCACAACTTTAGCAATTGATTGTGATTGAATTTATGTGCTTTTTATTTGGGGTATTATTTTTCAGTAAAAAAAAAACTAAATATAATAGAATGTGTTTGGATTTGGATGATACTTTCATAGTTCAGCCTATACTTTCATAGGCTGCCAACTGAAAAATTTGAGCTAAAGATTAAATTTGCCATGAAATTAAAATGTGGGTACCCCCTATTATTAGGTATATATGGTTTTATAATTTCATACTTAAACATTATTTGTGGAGGAAAACCACAACTAAATCAGTTACTCAAAATGAGTGCAGTATTTAAGAAAAGGCAAATATATACTTCATATGAAAGCTCTGTACTTCACAATGAGTCCCATTCTTTGTCCCTATTTCAACAGCATGAAGAATCAGAAATCCCAGGTGCCAGGTTGAGAGTGATTAGTTCTGTTGCATTTCCTGACTACTTGGCAGACTCCTCTAGAAACAGTTGTTCAGACCAGTAGCTCTTAAATTGCCTGAGGGTTGTCATATGTCTTGGCCATTGATAAATTCACTGAATCCTTTAGAATACCTGATCTCACAGTCCTGTGGTTTGTTTGGATGTTTAGGCAAAAGCTAATGTCTTTTAAAGAAATTCAATTATCTTAGATCAAATCATCCCTTTTTAAAATTTTATTTTATATGTTCTTTTATTTCATTCTGGACAAAAAGTCTTGCTCATGTACTCCATCTTGGCTTGGAGGTGACCTTGGATTCTTGTTGGCAGAGGCTATTTGGATGGGTTCAATGGACAGGCTGCACCTGTTGTCTGAGAATCAGGTGTGGAAAGGCTGTATCAGAAGCGAGATACTTTTTGGCCACAGAGACTCATTAATTAGGGAGAATAATATATACATAACAGTTTTTACTTGCTCTTTTCTATTTTTACAATGAAGACTGCAGAGTGTCAGAAAATAGGGGGAAAAGTGCAAACAATCAAAAAGTTTTTAACCTTTTTATATCTGCAAACCTCAATTTAACTGCCAGTTTTCCCAAAGAATTATTTTTGTCCTATGATAAATGAATTAATGTACTACTAAAGATGCCGAATCATTTTTAATGATATTCTCAAAATAAATGAGGTCAGAAGACATAAAGTAGCTATAGGTAAACCTAATGTTGACTTTCAGGTGTTTTCAAGCCTTCTTAATCAGAAGAGTTACTTTTATCATTGAAAGCAATAATTATTGACAACTCAATAGGACACATGATCATTTACGTTGAATTCCTTCTAAGGCACATAAGTAAGAGATCACCTTAAAGATAATTATAGTTTATGTATAAGGTGGAGAACTAGAAGTATATAAAACATTTGAAAACATCTTTTAAAACTGAATGACATTCAGTAATGATATCATGAAAACTAACACAGGGAGGGCAGCAAAAATTAAGAAAATCAGGGACAGAAACAAGAAATGAATGAAGTCAAAGACTTGTAGCCTACTATTCACAGACCACTGCTGTGAATATTTTATTTAATATGAGTCCATTATGATCAAGTCAATATGGATATATCAAGTGCTTACAATGAGTCAAACAGGTGCTAGATAATGGAAATACAAAGATACAAGGAGAGAAAGAAGTCAAACAGACCTCACTCTTAAGGAATTTAGATTCCAATGGACAAGTTAATATGTAAATAAGTAAGTAAACGCAAAATATGAAGAGAGTAGATAAGATATGTCATAAGAGAGGGAGGCATTAATAGAATAGGGATAAAATGAGAGGTATTTAAAATGTTTGATATGGCCAGTACTAAACAACATACCTACTCCCTACACACACACATACACACACACACACACACACACACACACACACACAGAGTATTTGACTTTATCTCAAAATCAGAAAATATCCGATTACTGATAAATGAGTCATTTCAGAATGTGTACTGAATCTGATCATTGAAAGTTTATTTTTTTTTAATTTAATAGCCTTTTATTTACAGGTTATATGTACGGGTAACTTTACAGCATTAACAATTGCCAAACCTCTTGTTCCAATTTTTCACCTCTTACCCTCCCACCCCCTCCCCCAGATGGCAGGATGACCAGTAGATTTTAAATATATTAAAATACAAATTAGATACATAATAAGTATACATGACCAAACCATTATTTTGCTGTACAAAAAGAATCAGACTCTGAAATATTGTACAATTAGCTTGTGAAGGAAATAAAAAATGCCAAAAATATAGGGATTGGGAATTCAATGTAATGGTTTTTAGTCATCTCCCAGAGTTCTTTCACTGGGCGTAGCTGGTTCAGTTCATTACTGCTCCATTGGAAATGATTTGGTTGATCTCATTGCTGAGGATGGCCAGGTCCATCAGAACTGGTCATCATCTAGTATTGTTGTTGAAGTATATAATGATCTCTTGGCCCTGCTTGTTTCACTCAGCATCAGTTCGTGTAAATCTCTCCAGGCCTTTCTGAAATCATCCTGTTGGTCATTTCTTACAGAACAATAATATTCCATAATATTCATATACCACAATTTATTCAGCCATTCTCCAACTGATGGACATCCATTCAGTTTCCAGTTTCTAGCCACTACAACGAGGGCTGCCACAAACATTCATGCACATACAGGTTCCTTTCCCTTCTTTAGATCATTGAAAGTTTAGAAAATAAAGGTCAAAAGTAATACCAACGAGAAGAAAGAATGAAAATGAGAGAAAATGCATATTCTAAGTAACAAATTTAGTTTCCTCATTTAACCTATATTGTTTTTGATTGTTTGATTCATATTAAGAGTGTTAGCCTTATATTTTCCTTCATTTATCTCTAAAATTGATTTTTTTCAAGTTATGAAACTTTCCTTCATTTTTTTCTTCATTTAAACTTAACACTATATCCCTTCATTTAGCTTCATAAGGAGCTTCATTTGTAATTGGACAGAGATCATATTTTTGGAATTGTAAAGTTAAATTAAGATTTAATGATAAAAGTCTAAAACTAAAAACTTAACTTTTTCAAGTGACTTTATTGTTAATAGTTGTCTTCTCCTTACCATTGATATCCTCCTTTTAATTAATGCTTCCCTCTTGGAGTTTTACTTAATTCCTATTTTTTCTGCTTTGATTTGATTATTTTATTCTTCCCCTCTTTTTCTTCAATAGTCAAATAGATTTCCCCTCCCTTTCCAGTTCTTTGATTAGTCCTGTCTATTCTTATAGACTCAAGATTTCCAAGGTATCCACATTGAGTTCTTCTCTTTAGGAAGGTTCTGCCATATCGCTGGAGAACTTCTATTCTACCTCACAAATAGATCAAAGCTAATTCCTGCAAATAACAGAGAGAGACCTGCTACATACTAGCATTTTCCTTTAAAGTATGTTCCTGTTTATGAAGTCTATAACCCATGGCATTTTAGCGGCTTGTCTCTGTCCCAAATAACTTTGGGGGGGTACAGATTGAGCCCCAGATAGATACTGTACTATTTCCATTAGGTTTGAGTACTATATAAAATCCTTTCCCCCTATATACAGTATACTGTCCCATTGACTCTGTTCTTACTTCTCTAACCAAGCAGTTCAGAGTGCTACACATTGATGTCACTGAAACTGGATGAGATTTCAGTCTTTTGAAATTTCATCTCAGGTGTTTTAGAAGAAGAGATATGTGGGATTGAGATTTGTTTCTAGAAATCTATTCTTTCCCATTCTCCTTTTCCCCCACAGAAAACTTTTTGCATCTAAGAATGCTGCCAAAGTCCTGGACAAAATGTCTGGAACAAACTTTGGCAGCCTGAAACCAGAATCTTCATGATCCTGAAATTGAAACAGCTAGGGTATGAGGAGCAGACCTGAATTTTATTATATGACTGTAGATCAAGAACTTGAGTTAATAAATGAATCCTAACTGTTGGTAGCATGTTGGAAAAATAGGAGAAGTTATATGTGAACTCAGGATAAGCGTCAGTTCATTTATGTTAGCCTTCTTCTGGTATGGGGACATCTTAAACTATAGAAAGAGCAGAAGTTGCTTCATATATGACGCAGATATTTCTAAAGATATTCAAGAGTCTGTGAGTTGAGAAAATATGTACTTCTTCATTTTCTAGGTTATGTAATTCATGTGTCAAATCATTCCCAACCCTATCTCTTTATATAATTTTTGACTCTAAAATTCTGGAGATGGGTCAAGTCATTATCATTATTTATGCAAGATTTAGTTGAACCAAAAGAGTTATTGCAATAAAGTTGTACAAAT
Organism: Sarcophilus harrisii; assembly: GCF_902635505.1. Lineage (NCBI taxonomy): Eukaryota > Metazoa > Chordata > Mammalia > Dasyuromorphia > Dasyuridae > Sarcophilus > Sarcophilus harrisii. The sequence continues at coordinate 479,413,276 of NC_045428.1, read as the reverse complement.
TGCTTAGAAATCAATTCAGCAAACAGGTATGTGGTATTTGTCAAGCAAAACAACATGGCAGCCAAGAGCAACATATGTACTCATTTGCAAAAGAATATACAAATAGCCAATGGAAGATTATGATCAGTTTTTCTTTTTAAAACAATAACTACCTCATTGGCCATATCTTCAATAGACATTAAACATAAATCATAAACTAAGTTTGTTATTAAAATGAGAAGGAAAATAGACTAGAAAGCATTTGAGAAATAATGCAAGTTTTTTTGGTGGGGAAAAAAACTATTCATGGATACAAAAGCCCAACTTTATCATATAACTTTTCATAGTGATATAATCAAAATGGCTAGCATCTCACAAGAGGCTAAATTATGGTGACCTAAAAAAACAATGAAAAGAATCATGATGGTAAGTCACGGTCTCTTGGTCCCATAGGCAAATCTCTAAGACTAAAAGTTAAGACTAAGTGTCCATGAGCATCAGTCTAAGAAGTTTTCATGCCCTGCATCAATAAAACCAAAAAATTGAAATCAAATAACAAAAATAGAGAGAAAATAAGTAAAGAAACTTTTCTTTTGACTTCATTATTCTTAAAAACAGGACTATTTCTCCAGTATTTCAGATTCCTAACATTTCTGAGTATTTTTCTAATATTTAGATATCATCAGGTGAATTCAAACTTATTCCCCATTCAAATTGTCCTTTTCATCTATTTACATCTATATATTCTGCAGATTCCTCAGTAAGCTCCCTTCTACTTTTCTGTATCTAAGTAGACTAAGGGTTCTTAATTTTTTTCATGTCATCAATTTTTTTGGCAGTCTGGTGAGGTCTATAGTTCAGAATAATGAGACTTTTCTCAGAATAATGTTACTGAATACATAAAACAAAATATAATAGGTAACAATATAAACCAATTACATGAAATTATATCATCTCTATATGTATACATGTATCATGTGTGTGTGTGTGTATGTGTGTTTGTGTCTGTGTAAAATATTTGAGTGTCCTTAATCTCACTCAGTGGGAAACTCCCCAAAATCTCTACTGTAGCTAGCTGGAAATAGGAACAGATGGAGACTATTGGCTTGTCTCATGACTTTGTAAAGTTTTTTTTTGCTTTTTTTTTTACTTCAGTAACTTGAAAAAGGGTTGACCTTTTCCATTTTCTCTCAAAGAAAACTGACCTTGAAGAGCCAAAAGGGATACTTGTAAATGTTTGATCTTCCTCACTTCTCATCAACTCAAATCTACCTTTCACACAAGGCAGGATATTCATTCCTCTCAATAAGGAGAGAATCTCATACCAGTAAGCTTCAGAACAGGGATTACATCCAAATATTTCTTTTTTTTTTATTTAATAGCCTTTTATTTACAGGATATATACATGGGTAACTTTACAGGATTAACAATTGCTAAACCTCTTGCTCCAATTTTTCACCTCTTACCCCCCCCCACCCCCTCCCCTAGATGGCAGGATGACCAGTAGATGTTAAATATATTAAAATATAACTTAGATACACAATAAGTATAATGACCAAAACATTATTTTGCTGTACAAAAAGAATCAGACTCTGAATTATTGTACAATTAGCTTGTGAAGGAAATCAAAAGCATGTGTGCATAAATATAGGGATTAGAATTCAATGTAATGGTTTTAGTCATCTCCCAGAGTTCTTTTCTGGGCATAGCTAATTCAGTTCATTACTGCTCCATTAGAAATGATTTGGTTGATCTCGTTGCTGAGGATGGCCTGATCCATCAGAACTGGTCATCATCTAGTATTGTTGAAGTATATAATGATCTCCTGGTCCTGACTCATTTCACTCCAGCATCAGTTCGTGTAAGTCTCTCAGGCCTTTCTGAAATCATCCTGTTGGTCATTTCTTACAGAACAGTAATATTCCATAATTTTCATATACCACAATTTATTCAGCCATTCTCCAACTGATGGACATCCATTCAGTTTCCAGTTTCTAGCCACTACAAAAGGGCTGCCACAAACATTCGTGCACATACAGGTCCCTTTCCCTTCTTTATAATCTCTTTGGGATATAATCCCAGTAGTAACACTGCTGGATCAAAGGTATCACAGTTTGATAACTTTTGAGCATAGTTCAACTACTCTCCAAAATGGTTGGATTCGTTCACAACTCCACCAACAATGCATCAATGTCCCAGTTTTCCCATCCCTTCCAACAATCATCATTATTTTTCCTGTCATCTTAGCCAATCTGACAGGTGTGTAGTGAGTATCTTAGAGTTGTCTTAATTTGCATTTCTCTGATTAATAATGACTTGGAGCATCTTTTCATATGACTAGAAATAGTTTCAATTTCTTCATCTGAGAATTGTCTGTTCATATCCTTTGACCATTTTCAATTGGAGAATGGCTTGATTTTTATAAATTAGAGTTAATTCTCTATATATTTTGAAAATGAGGCCTTTATCCGAACCTTTGACTGTAAAATATTTTCCCAGTTTATTGCTTCCCTTCTAATCTTGTCTGCATTAGTTTTGTTTGTGCAAAACTTTTCAGTTTAGTATAATCGAAATTTTCTATTTTGTGATCAGTAATGATCTCTAGTTCTGCTTTAGTCATAAAGATCGTCCCTTCCACAGGTCTGAGAGGTAAACTATCCTATGTTCCTCTAATTTATTAATAATTTCATTCTTTATGCCTAGGTCATGAATCCATTTTGACCTTATCTTGGTGTACGGCGTTAAGTATGGATCAATGCCTAGTTTCTACCATATTAGTTTCCAATTTTCCCAGCAATTTTATCAAACAGTAAGTTCTTATCCCAAAAGCTGGGATCTTTGGGTTTATCAAAGACTAGGTTGCTATATTTGTTGACTGTTTTATCCCTTGAACCCAATCTATTCCACTGATCAACTAATCTATTCCTTAGCCAATACCAAATAGTTTTGGTAACTGCTGCTCTATAATATAATTTTAGATCTGGTACAGCTAAGACCATCATTTGATTTTTTTTTTCATTAATTCCCTTGAAATTCTTGACCGTTTGTTTTCCATATGAACTTTGTTATTTTTCTAGGTCATTAAAATAGTTTTTGGGAGTCTGATTGGTATAGCGCTAAATAAATAGATTAGTTTAGGTAATATTGTCATCTTTATTATATTTGCTCGCCTATCCAAGAGCATTTAATATTTTCAATTGGTTAGATCAGACTTAATTTGTGTGAAAAGTGGTCTGTAATTTTGCTCATAAAGTTTCTGATTTTCCCTTGGCAGATAGATTCCTAAATATTTTATATTATCAGTAGTTACTTTAAATGGAATTTCTCTTTGTAACTCTGACTGTTGGATTTTGTTAGTGATATATAGAATGCTGATGACTTATGTGGGTTTATTTTATAAAGCAACTTTGCTAAAGTTGTGGATTATTTCTAATAACTTTTTAGCAGAATCTCTGGGGTTCTCTAAGTATACCATCATGTCATCAGCAAAGAGTGATAATTTGGTTTCCTCATTGCCTATTCTTATTCCTTTAATCTCTTTCTCAGCTCTTATTGCTATAGCTAGCGTTTCTAATACAATATTAAATAGTAACGGTGATAGTGGGCAACCTTGTTTCACTCCAGATCTTATTGGGAATGGTTGCAGTTTGTCTCCATTACATATGATGCTTACTGATGGTTTTAAATAGATGCTGCTGATTATTTGGGGAAAGAAGTCCATTTATTCCTATACTCTCAAGTGTTTTTAATAGGAATGGATGTTGGATTTTATCAAATGCTTTTCTGCATCTATTGAGATGATCATATGGTTTTTGTTAATTTGGTTATTAACATGGCCAATTATATTGATAGTTTTCCTAATATTGAACCAGCCTTGCATTCCTGGTATAAATCCTACTTGATCATAGTGTATTAACTTGGAGATGATTTTCTGTAGTCTTTTTGCTAATATCTTATTTAAGATTTTAGCATCAATATTCATTAGGGAGATTGGTCTATAATTTTCTTTCTCTGTTTTCAGCCTACCTGGTTTAGGTATCAGTACCATGTCTGTGTCATAGAAGGAATTTGGTAGGACTCCTTCGTTCCCTATTTTATCAAATAATTTATATAGCATTGGGGCCAATTGTTCTTTAAATGTTTGGTAAAATTCACATGTAAATCCATCTGGTCCTGGGGGTTTTTTCTTAGGAAGTTGTTTAATTGCCTGTTCTATTTCTTTTTCTGAAATGGGACTATTCAAGCAATTTACTTCTTCCTCTGTTAGTCTGGGAAGTCTGTATTTTTGGAGGTAGTCATCCATTTCACTTAGGTTATCAAATTTATTGGCATAAAGTTGAGCAAAATAACTCCTTATTATTTCTCTAATTTCCTCTTCATTGGTGGAAAGTTCTCCCTTTTCATTTTAAGACTACTAATTTCATTTCCTCCCTCCTTTTTCTAATCAGATTTACCAAAGGCTTATCTATTTTATTGGCTTTTTCATAGAACCAACTCTTAGTTTTATTAATTAGTTCAATAGTTTTTTTACTTTCAATATTTTAATTTCTCCTTTTAATTTTAGAATTTCCAATTTAGTATTTGATTGGGGGTTTTTAATTTGGTCTTTTTTTAGTTTTTTTAGTTGCAAGACCAATTCATTAATCTTTTCTTTCTCTGTTTTATTCAAGTAAGCCTCTAAGGATATAAAATTCCCTCTTATTACCGCTTTGGCTGCATCCCACAAATTTTGGTATGATGTCTCATCATTGTCATTATCTTAGTGAAATTATTAATTGTATCCTATAATTTGCTGCTTCACCCAATCATTCTGTAAGATGAGATTGTTTAGTTTCAATTACTTTTGGTCTTATTTCCCCTAACATTTTGTTGAATGTAGTTTTTAATTGCATCATGATCTGAAAAGAAAACATTTACTATTTCTGCTTTCTTGCATTTAATTTTGAGGTCTTTATGTCCTAATATATGGTCAATTTTGGAATAGGTTCCATGAACTGCTGAGAGGAAAGTATATTCCCTTCTATCTCCATTCAATTTTCTCCAAAGATCCAACATACCTAATTTTTCTAATATTCTATTTACTTCTTTAAATTCTTTCTTATTTGTTTTGTGGTTTGATTTGTCTAATTCTGAGAGTGCAAGGTTGAGATCTCCTACTATTACAGTTTTGTTGTTTCTTCTTGCAACTCTCTTAACTTCTCCTTTAGGAAGTTGAGTGCCATACCACTTGGTGCATATATGTTTAATATTGATATTGCTTCATTGTTTATGCTACCCTTTAGCAGGATGTAGTTTCCTTCCTTATCTCTTTTAATTAGATCAATTTTTACTTTTGCTTGTTCTGAGATAAGGATGGCTACCCCTGCTTTTTTGACTTCACCTGAAGCATAATAGATTTTGCTCCAGCCTTTTACCTTTACTCTATATGTATCTCCCTGCTTTAAATGTGTTTCTTGTAAACAACATATTGTAGGGTTCTGACTTTTGATCCAGTCTGCTATCTGCCTCCTCTTTATGGGGAGTTCATCCCATTCACATTTATGGTTAGAATTACTAAATCTGTATTTCCTGCCATCCTAATAACCCCAGATTGTGCTTTACTTATTCTTGCCTCCCCAACCCTCTTTCCTTTAAACTTATGTACCCTCTTGTATCACGATGCTTCCTCTTTCAATCCCTCCCTCCCCCCTTTGAGTCTTTCCCCTTCCTTCCCTTATTCTCTTTTTCTTTTCCCTTTTCCTCTCCCCTTTTTAATGAGGCGAGAGAATTTTCTCTAAAAACAAATGTCAATTATTTTTCTTTGAGCCAACTCTGATGAGGTAAGATTCACCAGATGTTCCTCCCCTCTCTAAATTCCTCAGATTGATAAGTTTCCTTAGCCTCCTTGTGGGATGTGGTTTCCCTCTTTTTATCCCTCCTTCCCACCTTATTCTGCCATCATCCTTTTCATATCTACTTCCCTTTCTTTATATTATTCAAGTACAATCAAATTATGCATGTATTCTTTTGTATATCACAACAGAAATACAATTCTCAAAGGTTATTTTTTACCTTTCTGCATCTCTTGAGTTCTATTTTGGAGATCAAATTGTTTGTTTAGTTCTGGTTTTTTCTTCAGAAACAAATGGAATTCATTTGTTTCATTAAATGTCCATCTTCTTCCTGGAAGAAAATGCTCAACTTAGCTGGGTAGTTTATTCTTGGCTCATGTCAAGTTCTTGTGCCTTTCAGATATCATATTCCAGCTTCTTTCCTTTAATGTAGAGACAGCCAGATCTTGGGTGATCCTTATTGGCACCTCGGTATTTAAATGGTTTTTTTTTTTGGCTGCTTGTACAATTTTTTCTAATCTGATAGTTCTGAAATTTTGCCAATATTCCTTGGGGTTTTTATTTTAGGGTTTCTTTCAGAAGGTGTTCGATGAATTCTTTCAATGCCTATTTACCTTCATTCTATTACATCTGGGCAGTTCTCTTTGATGATTTCTTGTAAAAATAGTATCTAGGCTCTTTTTTTCATCATAGTTTTCAAGTCCAATAATCCTCAGATTATCTCTCTAGATCTATTTTCAAGTCTGTCGTTTTGAAGTAGATAATTCGTGTTTTCCCAGTTTGTCATTTTTGTTTTTGCTTGACTGATTCTTGCTGTCTCAATGAATCTTAGTTTCAATTTGTTCAGTTCTAATTTTTAAAGATTATTTTCTTCATTAGCTTTTTACTTCTTTCTGTATATGTCAATTGAGTTTTTGAATGTATTGTTTGGTCTGTGGAATTTTTCCATTTCACTAATTTTTTTTTTTAGTGAATTATTTTCTTTTTCCAATTCACAGATCCTACTTTCTTGCGTGTTCTTTGTCTTTTCCAATTCACGGATCCTACTTTCTTGCGTGTTCTTTGTCTTTAACAATTCATGGATCCTACTTTCTTGCGAGTTCTTTGTCTTTTCCCATTCACAAATCCTACTTTCTAGTGAATTCTTTATTTTTTCCAATTCGTATTTCAGGAAGTTGTTGCTCTTCTGTAAGGCTTCTCTTTCCTTTCCCCATTTTCTTCTATCTCTCTTTTGAGACTTTTAATGGTCTCTTCTGTAGAGCATTATGTAAGGAGGACAGTCTGATGCATTTTGCTGTTTGGGGTCTCTTCAGGTTTGCTGACCTGCTCTTTTCTGCATAGAAGCTGTCGATCCTTCTTTTCATCTTTTTATTCATGTTTTAAAGCCTTTGGTGGGTCTCTAGGCTGAGGGGTTACCAGCTTCCTCTGCAGAGCAGGGAAGATGTAAACCGATTTCCGACTCGTATGGGAGTGCTCTGTGTGAGGTTTCTCCTTCCTACAACAGGAAGTGGATTCAGCACTGGCGAGCTATCAAACTGCTTAGTAGGGCTGAGTGGATTAGCGTTGCCCCTAGGCTGGAGACAAAGGGGATGAAGTGTCACTGCCCCAGGCCAGAGCCTCTTGTGGGACTGTGGTATAGCAGCTGACCGCAGGACCGCAGACTGCAGACTGCAGACCGCCACAAACTCTGCGCGTCTCTGCACAGATGCAAATCGGCCCTGGAAAAGCTCTATGGCCCCAAGCCAGGCTCCCACTGTGCAGATTGGGCTAACCCGGGCTGCGTCCTCTGCTGTGGGATCACAGCTGACCCCAAGGAAGAAGCCCGTGCTGCGGGTTGGGGTTTTGCAGGCTTGTGCTGAGATCTGTGCCTTCACCCTCGGTTTGAGACTCTCCTTGGAACCTAATTTCTCTCCCAGTCTGTGCCGATCTCCCCTCTGGCCCCGGCACCAACCTTTTTTGCCGAGACTGCAGATTTTCTTTGGCCGGTGAGTTGTTCTACTAATTATCTTTACGAATTGTAGCAGTCAAGACTATTTTTGAGGCTCGATATAATTTTGATAAAGAGGGTAAGAGAAGAGCTTAGAAAGTCGCGTGTGTCTTCTCCGCCATCTTGGCTCCGCCCCCTACATCCAAATATTTATATGTAAATTTATGCAAAATCACCTACATTTATGTGTGTGTGTGTGTGTGTGTGTGTGTGTGCGCGCGCACATTCACGCAGGGGCATGTGTTAGCTTGTATATGCATGTATATATTCATTTTAACAAGTCCTGTGCTGGACTACTAGAATTAGGGAAGATAATATGCAATGAT